>NC_066613.1:13165277-13481805 GCF_025231255.1 Drosophila biarmipes
TTCATGCTAGTTTGGGAACTTCTCCATATTACATGGTTTTTGGACAGCATATGATAACATCCGGTTCTACCTACTCACTGTTAAGGAAATTAAATTTACTTGATGATCGTTCACTAAAATTCAATCGCCAGGACTCATTTGAGATTGTTCGAGATAAAGCATGTAAGCGTATGTTGGAACAACACGCCGAAAACGAGAAGCGCTATAACCTTCGGTCTCGAAACGTCTCATTCGTGGAAGGACAAGAGGTGTATCGCCGGAACTTCAAACAAAGCTGCTTCCAGACGGGATACACTGCCAAATTCGGACCTTCCTTTGTAAAGGCAAGAGTTCGCAAGAAGCTGGGAAGCGCGTATTATGAACTGGAAGACTTACAAGGCACACTTGTAGGTACCTATCACGCCAAGGATATTCGGCATTAATGCCTCTTCCGTCGGTATCAGTCTAGGGTACCAGGGATAGTATACCCTAGCCTGATTGTTTGGGGGGGCTTTGTAGTGGCGACTGAATCGGCCGTTTTAGTTCATCCTAGAAGTATGCTTCTCTTCAGTATATGTAAGCCGAGCTTCGTTGCATATCCGAAATTTTGGTGCAATGCTATCGGGGTAATACCAATGAGAATGGTAATTCATCGAAGGTCAGCCGGCGCAGGGAGTCTTTGGAAAGCTCGACTCAGCTGTGAAACATTTCCGCCGATGGCCCCAATTACCCCACGCTAATTTTGATTCGGTCTTTTCAAATCAAGTCGTCATTGAGTGCAGATGCACTCACTCTCTATTCCGGTAAAATTGGTAACATCCCACGTGTATCTCAGGCAGGAGATGTAAGAAAGCCCCTGAGATAGGGCCCCAAGTCCGATCACGAATTTATTTTTTTTAAATCTGTGGAACATTTTTTTTTTGGGGCATAAGAACCCCAAAACCACCAGGTGGGTAAACCTTGTGCTCGATTTTCCCGCACTTAAAAATTTACAGTAGCCACACAAATTTCGCAGAGCTGCAGAAAGGCAGCCAAATCGCACCGCGCACGCCAGAGGAGCACCCTGCCGCACCGCGCACGCCAGAGGAGCACCCCGTCGCAAAGCATCCGCCAGAGGAGCACCTTGCCGCACCGCGCACGCCAGAGGAGCACCCCGCCGCACCGCGCACGCCAGAGGAGCACCCCGCCGCAAAGCATCCGCCAGAGGAGCACCCTGCCGCACCGCGCACGCCAGAGGAGCACCCCGCCGCAAAGCATCCGCCAGAGGAGCACCCTGCCGCACCGCGCACGCCAGAGGAGCACCCCGCCGCAAAGCATCCGCCAGAGGAGCACCCTGCCGCACCGCGCACGCCAGAGGAGCACCCCGCCGCAAAGCATCCGCCAGAGGAGCACCCTGCCGCACCGCGCACGCCAGAGGAGCACCCCGCCGCAGAGCATACGCCAGAGGAGCACCCTGCCGCATCGGAGAAGCATCCGCCAGAGGAGCGCCCTGTCGAGGAGCGCACCGGAGTAGCCCCGCCGTAAGAGGAAGCCCTACCGGAGGACCAGCCACATCGGAGAAGCACAAGCCGGAGAAGTGGCCAAGAGACCGCTGACTGAGGCGCGCGCATCGCTAGTTCGCTTAGCCGTCAGAGGAGCCGATTAGATTCCCCGGTTGGCGTTGTCATTGCGTGAGCCACAGGGGCTTGGCCCATTGGTGCCAGCGACGTTCGACTAGCCCCAGACAACTAGTGTAGAAGAGGAGCGACCTCCGACATTTAACCAAGGGCACAAGACAGAAAGATCTAGGCCATAAATTTTTTTTTATTTGAGAGAGATATTCGCGATGTAAAATGCCGGGTTTATGATCAGAAAAGTTTCCTTCCAATCGTTTGCACTCGCCAAGAAAAGTGAAAGTATTTTAACCCATAGGGCGGTATGAATCGCCTGATTTTTTTCCAGCCTGTACGTTGAACGGAAGATCGATCTTTCGCCGATGGAAATCTGAGTGAGTTGTCTTTGTTTAATTTATATTCACATTCGAATGGTATCGGAATCTATGGGTGAAACTTTTGTTTATTCTTGGGCGAGAATTAATAGACACCAATTACAAGAAAACAAATAAATAAGGAAAAGGAAAAAATATTAATTATAATATATTTTACTAGATATTTCAATATTAAATTAATACTAGTAGTTCATCAATTCTATGCCTTGAAAACAAATTAACTCGGGTCAGTTAAACCAATCTAATTAACTTATAAAAAAAATTGTTGTGGAAATTGTGGTAAAGATTATACGTGGAAAAGGAAAAAAAAAAAAAAACCCCCGATAATGAAGTTGATACCTAAACATATTCTTAGGTTTTAAATACGCTCACCAAAATTATATAAATACGAAATTTATGCCTATACCTGAACATATTTTTTTTTCTGAAAAATATTATAATGAATTATTCTTTGGTTTATATTATTTACTATATCTTCTTTGATAATATTAAGATCTTTTGAATTTTGTCATTAAAAAATGGAAACTTAAAAGAAACGTATTGCTGAACTGAGCTGATGATTCCACGGTCGTAGGGAAAAAGGGGTCACCAGAGCCATGCTCTAGCGGAAGGCGACCTAGGTAGGGTGGGCGATAAGCGGGCGCAATTACACCAGCAGCCACGCAAATAGTTACATTCTTCTTTCTTTGATCTTTACTTTATATGCTGTTTTTCCCTTCCTTTCTTTTTTTTTTCTTTTTGAATTTGGTTTATCGTTCTTCCGATTTATATGACTAGCTCCTTTCAATGTCGCAAGCACGCTCAATTTCTTGAGATGTTAATAATAATGTGTGCATCGTAACTGAATCTGTGAGAGCAAGACCTCCACCCCAAAGCCACGAGCTAGCGCCGGACCTACAGCGTGCCACGCCATCACAGATTCTTTCGAAAATTAGTCCCTCAGTCGAACGTTACACGTTACAAAGATGCGAGTTAAGCCATGAGAGACGGAAGAACACTTAGGCGGAAAGAACAACAATGATAGGAGCAGTAGCCACAACAACAAGAACAACAACATCAACAACACAATAAGGATACTGACAATGACAATGACAACAATATACAGAAAGAGGGAACTGAACACACACAGATTTGAACGGAGTAGCATGGAACAGAACAAACTTGGCGGGAATAAAGCGCTTACCCTAAAATCAATGCCGACCGTGCTGAGGAAGTAGCTCGGCACATAGCGACCATCGCGGAATCGGATCAAAAGTGAGGTCTTGCCCACTCCCGAGTCGCCCAGCATTATGACCTATATTCGGGATGTGGGGCGGGCCGTCGGGAAAGCCAAGAAAAGCCAGAGAAAACCAGGTGATACGTAAGTGGGGTAATTGGTTATGTACATTCTTTTTTTCGGGTGCGAAGGCATTGTCATGGTTAGATTTTTCTGCATAATAATTTATGCCGTTCCCTAATGTCCCAGCTAAATATTTAATGAGCTGCCTATGAATTTTACATGCCATCTCGTTTTCAGCCTCCAGCAAGGCGGAATACTCCCCCCTTATACCCTTTATATACAGTTTACAGCTGAATCCTTTCGAAAAGGTCCTGCTGCTGGCTGCTATTGACTCTGCTGGGATACGCAAAGTTGGCTGGGTTATGCAAACATTGCAATTTCTGATTTTCCAGGGAACACCTTGTTTGCCATCTGCTAACTAGGCGAAAATTTAACATGAAAAGCATTCGGAAACCCTATTCAAACACAGAACATAAAAACTCGCAGAAAGTTGGATATTAAATTATGTTTGTCCATATTCAATGTAGTATTTCGAACTGATAGATAGGTTGTATTCGTTTATAAAATGCTTTGGAACTGAAGATTGGTATATATTAATTATCAAAAAACTTGTTTAAATTTTTAAAGTTACAAGAAGATCATTTATTAAATAACTTTATAAGTATTAGATACTTATTCAGTATTTATTAGACTTAATTTGTAATTGAAATAAATATATTTGGAAAAACAATTAAAGGAGACTAAAATAGCATGGAGCTGTTTCCCTTTAGCAACGAAAGCGAATTTTTCCCTGCTCTGAAAAGTTATACCTGCTCTATGCAGCGCCAAAATGAAAATGTAGATTGCTTAAACAATTGCTGTCATCGGAGCCAACTAATTTTCACATTTAAAATGGCTTAAAGCTTCCTCGGGGGATTTATGCAAATGCCTGGGGGCCCCTGCTTCTTCAGCATTTAACGAGCGCGACAAATAAATGAAATTTTTATGCAGCTCCTGTTTTATATATTTTTCATTTTTACTTCTTGGCCTGGCAGCTGGCTGACAGGAAGTCGCCGCCAGGAGTCCTGTCATAATTCACCAGAATTATTCTAATCAACAGCAGCTGCAGCAGCCGTGGAATATCACAAAACCTTGCTCTCCAACTTTCTGATTTTCCCTTTGTGTCTGCCCATTTAATTCCCTTTGTCGCCCTGCACTTTATTGAATTTTATGACTGTGTTTTCGACTGCTTATGTAAATCGCATTGTAAATCAGGCCAAAAGCCGATCAGGGACGCAGCGAATAAAAGCCGGCTCGTAAAAGTCGCAGGCTGTCAAACGAAAAGGTATAATACATAAATCAAATTGCGGCCTCACGAACAACTGGCTGGGAGAAGCACACCTCCCAGACTCCCCAACTTGCAAATAAATATACCCATAAGAGTGTGTATACAATATATATTTTACTTTGGCACTCCCTTTTTGTCGCCCTTTGAAAATGCAAATTGGCAGTTGACAAGTTCAATCGAAAAAGGGAGCTTTTTTCCTTATTTTTGGAGCAAGTGCAGTGATGTGGGAGGTATTCTTTATAACTGGCTGGAGCTCAAGGTCGATGACAATAGGTTTTTTGGTGTTTTATCTGACACACCTGTGAACCTGATAATTTATCTTTGATACAACAAATTCTAAATAAAAAAAAATACTTCAACACCCATTTGAACAAAACTTATTATTAAAGTTTGTTAGCACTATACACCCATTGAAAAACAACTCTATGCGTTTCATTTTTAAAATACTTTAAGAAAGCAATGTTTAAAATGCTTACTTATATTTTAGGTGGAATTTGATTTCCTTTGCTATTTAATTATTAAAGAGTCCACTTACTAGTTTTTAAATTGCCATACTTTATATAGATTTAAGCCAAGCTAACTTATAATGATTTTCCTATTTTACTGTAAAAAAATATTTTTGAAATAAGAATTTCTAGATTACGTTTTCTCAGCTACCATTACTTGCATCTATTTCATTTTCTTAATTACCCACTTGACAAAAGGACACTGACTAGTTTATATGTTTTTTCCCTGCCCAACTTTGACTGCCCTGCTGAAAAATGTTTCTAATGCTCACTTCTAGTTCAAGGTAAAAGGTACTAACAACTTTTTAAAGCTCTTCAGCCACTTCTCTCTACTGGCTTTATTTTGTTTTCTAATTTATCTAATTGACAAGAAGGACACTGAGTAGTTTTTTAATCTTTTCCCAACCCCCCGTTCTATTCACCTTGCCCATAATATCAAAGTCGTCCTCCTCCTCCGGCGCATTGTTGGATGAAATCATGCGGATGAGTGCTCGTCCGGCGTTCTTGCAGAGCGTGGCGCTGGCTCCCTCGTTGCCCGGGCCTGGAGCAGGTGCAGCAGGTGCAACAGATGGCCTGGCCACAGCAGTTCCGCCTCCAGCTCCTCCGCCACCACCTCCTCCGCCTGCTCCTCCGGTTCCCTTGGAATCCAAGAGTGGCTGCTGTTCTGCTCCAGCGGCCAATCGCACGCTATTCAAACGGGCCATGAAACCATTGCCAGATGGCAGATGATGCGATTGAGACTGCGACTGCGACTGGGATGCGTGTGGAGCCTGATCCCGGAAAATGGAGGCCGAGGTCATGTATTCGGGCAGCAGGGGCTGCTGGGAGATGGACTGCTGGCGCTGGTGGACAATCACGCTGGGTCGCCTCTTCGGATAGCCGTCGTCGTCCGAATCATCGGAGGCAATGCCGTTGATCTTGTCCAGCGTTTTGGGTGGCAACTGACCCGGCGTAATGTGCTGCCAGGTGGGCTTCACCAGGGACTCGCGACGAGTGGGCGATCCGGTGGATCCACTGGCCAGCGGCGACGGGCTGGCCACCGAGATGGAGGGCTTCCGGCTGCCCGATGGACTGGCAATGGAGTCGCTCCGGTATCTTGTCTGCTGACGACGCATCTTTGAAACCTTACTCTTTTCCTCACTTCCTGCTGATTGGCCTGATTCTATATTTAACACACACAGGCACATAAATCAATAATCTCGACTCGGATGTCGGTGGTGTCTTCATTATTGATGGGCGAAAAAACCCACCCCCTCGGGGAAAAGTAAGTACCCCAAAAATAAAGTTTGCTCGGATCTCAGATACACACGCACTCAGCATTCTTCCTCCCACAGAAAGTCATTAAAACTCATTAAAAAGCATAAACAAGATGGCAACTTTCATATTATCCTGTTTTAATAAATACCCACAGTACTGTGCAGGAGAAAGTCGGGAAAGTAATGGAATGTGGACGTAAAACAATGAACGACCAGGTGCAAATTGAATGTAATTTCGTCGCTTTCCCTTTTTGGCGAAATGAAATGAAAACCGAAACCCACAAATGCTCCGGGGCCACAAAACAACAACTGTCGTTGACAACAGGGTGAAAGTGTGGGGGGAGGGGTGAAATGGGAGGTGGTGAAAGGAGAGAGGCGTGTTTTGGTGGGCGGCTGCGGTTGCTGTCGCTAAATCAACAGTTGGCAAGCAAACCGCAAGGCCACCAAAAGCGAAAGCAAAATCAGCGGACCGAAGCTGTGGCTAACTAAATTTTTGGCTAATTATGCACTGGCTCGCCCCGCAGGAGAAAGTTGGCCAAGAAATGGGGGGAGGGGGAGGTTATGGGTGGGGGTGTAGTATGGATACAGCCCTGTGATTAACTAGCACTCATTAGCAACCTCGAAAAGCCCTAACGGCTGTTTCCTAAGTGATTACAAATCGCCCGTACATACCTATCTTTGGCCATTTTCTTAGCCTATTTTTTGGGGCCAAAAAGAGTACAAGTGAAAGAGTGGCGTTCCCAGTTTCATTTTCTCTATTTACTTCTTATATCGTGTATGTATTTTGTCGAAAAATAAGGAAATGTTTTTTTTATATTTTAAAACATTTTAAGCCATTCCAAAATTAATTTTTAAAATAAACGAGCTCATAAAACAAAAAGATAAATATTATATTATATTTAAATAAAAACGTTGAGTTGCTTATCAAGTGCAATCAAAGGCAACCAAATATTTCAATAAATTTAAATCAAATGCCAACCTAGCAAAAACGCTAAAAATTATCCAAGCATACAGCAAAATCGATTTTCAAGCTTTAGATAATAGGGGAAAAATAAATTTCCCAAATTGACTGCACAACTTAAAAAAACGCATGAAATAGTGGAGTATCTAGCAACCTCAATAAACCCGCGATTAAAATTGAATTTGAATCGATAAGTGGAATAAAAAACAGTGAATAAATTTTCAACCATCGGAAATCCACCAACTACAAATCACGTTTCATGCACGAAAAGTTGCTGAACTCTTATTTACTTTGACGTTTTTGGGGTTGCCAGCAGCGAGCCAAAATTCACCCCAACTTTAATTTAATTTGCAGCTCAACAAATTGCCAAATGCCAATACATATATCAATATGGCTGTACGGCTTTCAATTTCCAGACAAAACCCCATTGACGTGGGTGGCTTTGGGTTTATTTCGGGTGGGGATGTGGGACTAAAGGGTTGGGGAATTGGGACTATTGAAGCTGCGGGCCCGCAGAACCGTGCGAACTCAGCCGTCCATCCTGCACAGCTGTCTGCAACCTGTCGTTTCACCTTTACGTCTTCTTTCTCCTTTTGCGAAAGGAACCCGCCTTAAAGCGTTCTTTTATGGCGGCTTTCGGCGTGGGTCCTTAAATGCAGGTCAACAGCAGCGGGCACGTGCGAATTGTTAACTACTTTCTGAAGGCGGCTAAGACGGGGGCCAAGTGCCCGAGCTGGAATGGCAATGAAATCGGATAACCCTTGAGCCCGGACAAATTGTTTGTGTATTGTATACACGACTTTGAGGCTTGATGGAGAGAAACCAGTCACCAAAAGGCATTTAGCTTGATAATGGTCTCTTAATTTAAATCTAGCAAAATACTTTAAATGTTAGGCTTTAGAAAATAACATAGAAAACCATCAACAACCTTTTAACATCTAACATTAAGCTCACTAACAAATCTATCAGCTGAACATCTATACCAAAAGCTCAAATGGATTCCAGGAAATCACTCGAAATTAAAAAACAATGAATAGGTAAAATTTCGTATGAAACGAAAAGGTCGTTGAAATCGGATATCCTTTGGGCCAAGGACAATTCGTTAAAGCCGGCAAATGTATAATTTTACCAATTACCCGACCATTCGTAGCAACGCTCTCAAGGGTAGACCTTCAATTATGCCCCAATTTCAATGTAACCCTGTACAAAAATGTATAAGGCCTGTGGACAATTCGTTTCCTTTATGCAAATATGGCAAATGATATTCCAAAAGGTCTACCCTTTTTCTCTGGCTTGGGGGCCAATGAGGTGTCAATCCATGAAACAACCTTTCGAGCGGCCATCGAGCAATTTGCTTTAATCAACTTAAAACGCAATGCCTGATAACAAAAGTTTTTAATTGGGTTGTCGCTGTTTTCTGCCCAGCTGATGCCCCCGCTTTCCGTCTTTTATCCCACACAGAAAGTATTCGGTAGCTATATTACGTAAAATAGTTAAATATAAAAATGAAAAAGGTATAAATAAAGAAGGAACATTAATAGAACATTACATGCAATTTTTTATCTCATAATAAAAAATTTAGGTTTTTAAATAAACAACAAAAAAGGCAATTGGCTTTCCATATATATAATATAAAAACTTAAATTTTACATAAAGATATATTTTGTATAAAAGGAGATCGTTTTTCGCAGTGCATCCTTCCGTACTGTTTGTGACAACAACCAAGAGGCGAGGAGACAAAAAGGAAAAGAGAAATTTCCTTTCTCTGAGTATACGAAATTTGTTCAAAGTTAAAAGTTAAGCAGCATTTTTCAGTTCCTTTCATAAATTGGGCGGAATGGAGGGGGATTCACCAACCCCCTTGGCAGCACTCCCCGTGTAATTATACAAAGCGAAAGGAGAAAGTGGGCGACCCTGGGGCGAGGGGCTGGAGAAAGGCCAGTCGGTGTGGCTGGTTCACTGCACAGCCAACGGAACACCCACGCAGGACACAATGCTCATGTAAGCGTACAAGTGTGTCCTGCCCACGCACACACACAACCGCAAGGCAAGCAGAAGATGCTGCTCACACAGATACTGGGGACACACTGACTTACATTCAATTTAGCGCTCAATCACGCCGCTTAAACGACAGCAACAAGGAGCAGACAGGAGCGCCAGACAATAGTTTCCTGATTGCACGGACATGGACAGCTTTAAGGAAATGACGAGCCAGATGGATGGACCGCCGTCCACGCAAAGGATATTCACTGGGGCTCGGATTAACAGCACTTTTGTGGGTCTTTTCTAAAGTAAAGTTTGATTAGAGTTTTGGCAACATAGTTAAAGTTTTTTATCGAGAATTTGTTGGTACTATAATATTTAAATATATTATATTCGTTTGAAGTCAGGTCTTTAAGATTGTTACACTATATATTATTTTTCGTTAGCTTTAAGGCTCTCTTAATTTGGAGCTGTTCAATTATTCTTTTTATATTTTTCTGTATTTTTAAAAACAAAAATATTCTAACTAGTACTGTTAAAAGCAGATGGATAGAGGCTTTTTGATTTACTTATTTTATTTCAAGTTTGGAATCCCAAAAATGAAACAACATTTTATTTTACCAGTCTCATTTGATCTAAAAATGGTTCCATCACTATTATTATTTCGAGCAGTTCTGTGGATACACCCTCTAAAAATGGCATGTGGTCGTCGGAGATTTTGAAGGGAAGCTTCAAATTGACGAGAGAGCCAATTGACAGGACAAAAGGCAAAGCGATTTCATAAAACTTTCAAGGCAGCCAGACAACAATTTAGTGCTGGTGCATCTGGGGGTCTTACAGAGAGGGGCGCCCGAAGAGGGGGCTCTGTCGGAGGGGGAAACGACCCCCCAGGAGATTTGTGCCAGTAATCGGCTTAAATGACGATTCAAGTGACTTCCAACCCAAGGGGATGCTCCGGGAAATTTCGGGACGACAAGAAACAGGACACCTGTGGCAGTGAAAGAAAAGTTTTGGGGGTTTCGTAGGCCTATTTTCCTCGGCAAACCCACCTTTGGGGTTTTTGCAAATCGCAGGGTGAGACAAAACCAATTTTAATTGCGAAAATCGATGGCTCGTTTATCGCTCTCTTGAAGACCTCGAAAACCACAAGCTGCTTAAAAAATTTCTCAAGTTCCAGCTCAGTGGAAAATAAAATAAGTTGGCCGTTAGATAAGAGGATTTAGTGGGGAAAATCGGGAGGCGGAGATACCACTAACCATGACCTTCGGCACTTTGCATTCATGCGCAATTATTGGCTCTCGCATAATTAATGCGCATTTGAAAGAAACCCGAGTCCAAGTAAACAACAATAGAACCTGGCCAAGACATGGCAGACACGTCCGGCTCGAGAATAAATGGGATTATATTCAATTGCATTGATCGAGTTCCAATTAGAGGCAGACAATTAAGTTCGGGGAAGCGGAGGAGAACATTTCTGAAAATAACCGACGGTCCATTTCGCACTTAATCAGAATTCCAGGAATCGTTAAAGGCCAGCACTGATATCTTTTGCTGCTTTGCGTGATTAGACATAGAATATTTATATTAACTCAAATCAATTACATACGTTAAACCTATAAACTAAATTTAACGTACTACGATGTTGTTGGTTGATAGAATGGTTTCTACCTGTCTAGCATTTAGAATCTTTAACTTAATATCATATTGCCGAACACAGAGCAAATACAAATAATATCATTTTTAAGCTAACATAAAGTTAATATAAGCCCAAAAAAACATAATACAAAATTACCAAAATAAACTATATACAAAAAATCAAAGAAAGTTAGAGATTAATATTAGTGATACGCAATGCTTAGGTTGGTTAAAAAGCCCTTACTGCGCCTGGTGAAAATGTTAGATAATTTATATTTATTTGTACAGATTAAAATGCAACCCACTTCCCTGAAAATGTGGCTTTTGTGCGAACTCCACGTCATTTCGCATGCCGTTTCAAGGAATGTTTCAAACAGATTATCCAATTAGAAGGCAACCGAAATTCCCAAATCCTCTCAGCGCCACAAAAACCAACGAACGTTGGCCCACAGCATTTTCCGCTACACTTAAATTATTTAATGCCCAACGAGACTCAGTCTGGCCTAATTGTTTTCATTTATTTTTAAACTCGCGCAGGACCTTGTCAGGTTACCCAGACAGCACAAAACAGGAGCCCTCACAAGCACACTCACAGTCGCGCAGGATGGGCAAAGGATTTAAAGCGCCAAAAATAGAAAACGAAAGGGGCTGCATTTTCGAATGCAAGTGCTTACAGAGTGTTTACATATGTCTACCAAATGCACCAAATGTTTAATGAGCGCACAGAAAGTCAAACATAAATTCAAAAGCACTTCACTTAATCCTTGGCTCGGAGTTTCGCGACGAATCTTTTATTTTTCGGCTGAGGCTGAAGCTGAAGCTGAAGCAGCTGGCGCAGCTTTCCACCTGGCTGGGAAATTCGGAAAAGCTGCGAGGAGTGCGCGTGCGATGCTTATCGAGGCGTCAGTGTTCAGGCCCACAGCTAGACTGACTGGCGGACCCAGGAGAACTCGCATCACTCCCATATCACTCGCAGCAGCCGAGTCCTTCGGCTCCGCTCCGATGTAAGTTCGAGTTGCAGCTCGTGCGGCTTCGGGCTTTTCCGCTTTGGCTTTGGCTTTGAAATCAGCAGGAGCAGCAGCCCTGGCCTAGAAACGTGGAAGGTGGCGCAGGGGCTGGGTTAGAGGCTGCAGGTTCGGGGTCCCAGGACTCAGGTGTCTGTCCCATAGGGTGCACCGATTTGCTGCCAGAGTGTTTCCCCATCTGCATCCCAAGTTTCATGTCCCTATTTTTCTTGGTTCTTGGGTTACAAAGTGTTGTTCAATAAAGTAAAGTATTTCAGTTATTTGAAAGGTGTTTTTTTCATATCTCAATAATTAGCGTAAGAATTCAGGAGATTCAGGAGACATAGGCATGGTATAGTATCAAAACTAAGTGTTAGAATTATACACTCAGGAATCCTATAAAAATAGTACAGAACATTTGAAGGATCAAATGGGTATTATTAAATAAAAAGATCCGAATCAACAGTTTTTCTTTAATTGTAAAATTGTAACATCTGTTAATTTTAGGATACCTGTTAACTTTATAATTATTTTTATAACATACTTCATATTATAAACAGTTTTTACCCTAAGGATTTGAAATATTTTCTTGTTGTATTACATATATTTATACAAAATAGGCATCGATCTCTAGCTTATTGAAAAAACGTATTGATAAACTTAAATGTTTGAAATAAAGATGGTCCCTAAAACATAGATTCGTTTTGCATTTCAACAGCTTTCTCTACCCTTGACCCACCCTAGTGACATGCCTATGCCCCGGAGTCGAGCACGCGCCAGTTGTGCAACGTGGAAAATGGGGAAAGCGGGCTGGCCAGAGGAAGAGCGGCAGCATTCAAGGCAACTGAAAACCGTTGCACTTGAACTTCACTGGCGGCCATTGCGGTGGCTGTCTGTCTGTCTGTGTGGCGGTGCTGGTGTGCTGGTGCGCTGGCGTCTTGGTGTCTGTGTCTCTGGCTCTGCCACAACGCGTGTGTGTGCGGTGAGTGAAAGTGAAAGGCAACAGCAACAGGTCGCGTGTGTGGGTGAGTGAGTGAGTGCTGCACACGCTCGCACCCGCCCTTCCACTCCCAGCCCGCCATCAATGTCAACATCAACAACGTGTAAAAGGTCGAACGCAGCGGCTTATATTTATCCTGCGGGAAAAAATCAATTTGGGGGATTTCAGCATGCCCGCCAAAAATAGAAAATCTCCGGCGATTACCCAACAATATGTTGCCTATTTAGCGGGGCAACAACGGTGCACGGTGAGAAAGGGTTTGAAGAGGTGTTTTTTTATACTATTATATTTATATTTCAATCATTTTTGTGTTAGGATTAAAAGGGGAAATACATAGTTATAATAATTAAATGGAGATCCTCGCAGTAATATATTTTAAGATTGGTAATGGCTGTACTTTATAATGTTAAGTAAAATATAGAAGTTTCAATTACCATGTAGTTAATATATTAAATTTAAAAATCTTTTGTTGGGTAATTTATTACGAGCTTCAATTGTTAAACACTCGCAGTTATTAACTCCGCATACACTAAATTAAATTCTAGTCTAAATACCTCTACTTTTCTCTCAGTGTCAAGCCGAAGACTTGTATTACCAAAAGGCACTGGGCAGCTGTTCCCCAATTACACACTCAGCAAGCTAATGCACACAGACATACTCCTACTACATAAGCGAACCCATTCGATTGTGCGTCAGTACATGGGCGGGGGTCGCAGGGGGTCGGCCAAGGGGCAGGCGGGGCGGGTCGGGGTCGGGTCGGGCTACTGTGCGGGTTTCATGCAGCAGGCAGCGCTACGGATTCGCCCGCAATCGCAAGACTTAGGCTATGCGAGTTCCGGGAATTAGGGTAACACGCTCGAACTTCTGTAACTCGAACCAGCATATGTCAGCTTTCAAAATTTATTACGTTCTATATTTAAATAAAAGTTTTTTATATTAATGGGCCCAACCGCAAATTAAAAGGACTTGAATTATATTATTATATGTATAAGAATGTGCATTATACTTTATAATATAATGTGTAAAAAGCACTCTGTAAATATTTTTTAAATAATGTTATACATATCTACTTTAATGTTAAACACTTATTATGAGAATAACACAATATTTTAATATTATAATCAAAGTTTTAGATCGTTAAATAACCTTAAAGTTTTAAATTGAAAACTTCTATATTTAAAGTTGATTTAATTTAAATTTATTTCATTAGAAAGAGCACAATAAACATACATATATGTTCAAACGTGTGTTACTTTCACGATCTGGTTGTTGATTTACATTTATTTTATTAGAAAGAACGTAACAAACATATATGTTTAATTGGCTTACTTTCACGACCTGGTTCGAGCTACAGAAGGAGGCTTGGGGTCTTTTCCTTAACTTATGGGTGCTGTAAGGTCTGAGGAACTCACCGTCAGCGCGATGCCCACTGTGGCGGAGAAGGAGCCCAGCCGGAACTCGCCCGTGTTGTATTTGACCAGGAAGGATGTCTTGCCCACTCCCGAGTCGCCCAGCAGGATCGTCTTGTGGTTGACCGTATCGTCGAAGGGCTGCTGATGGGCGGTGGGCGGTGCTGGGTGCATGTCCACCTCGTCGTAGCGATACGATCGCCAGCCGTCGTTGTAGTCGTCCTCGTAGTCCTCGGCTCCGTACGCGTACATCTGCATGGCCTCGCGGGAGGGTCGGTAGCCCGGATATCCGGTGGCCGAGCGCTGAACGGGGGCCATGATGGCATCGTCGTGGTAGTGATGGCTTCCGGTCAGGCTCAGCTGGCTGTGATGGTGGTGCTGGTGGTGCTGGTAGTGTGGATTGTGGTCGTGGTGTTGCTGCTGCGTCGTTGTGGTCGTTATCGAGGCGGAAACGGAGGCGGGTGCTGCGGGGGGATTGTAGCAGCCGTCGCCGAAGGGCCGACGACGCAGCTCCTCGATCCTGGCCTGGGTGGTCTCCGCGTCCTCAAAGACGTCGTCGCTCATGCTGCTTGCGTCGTCGGGATGCGCTGATCCCGCTGGCGCTCCTGGGCCTCCTCCTCCTCCCGCTCCCACCGCTGTGCTGGCCATTGGTCTGGAAATATATTGGCTTGTGTCCTGGCCAAAAGCTGTGCTTGAGCTTTTATCCTGTGCATCCACTTAAGGCTTTCGCATTGGTCTAGTTTTAGGAAGATTCACTGAGCTTTTACTCTTCCTTTCTTTGGGCTTTTCTTCCTTTATCCCCAGCTTTTCTCTTGAGTTTTGACAGAAACTATGTCAAGTTAACATGGGCTTCTCTTGAGTAAAGCTATTCTAAGGATTTTGTGTGACCTATTAAATCTCTTTGATGTTAACCAATAAATTTTAACCGACAGATAACAGAGACATTATCCATTTAAGCATGCTATCCTTTCTAGTTAAGATTTTGGCAAAATATTATTTGTTGATGCATAAATTTTGTATTTCTTGCTCTTGGAGTTTTACAGTTATGGCTTTATTACTCAAAAGCTCCGGTTAACTGTTTAACCGAGGGTTATCCCCTTGGTATTGAGCTTCTCTTTCCGGCACTTTTGCCTGCTCTGTCTTTAGGCTTTTGACACTTGACGTTGCTTCTTCCAAAAGCTCCTTATGATTTTGACATTTGGGTCGAGCTTTCTCTCATCGGCGTTTCTCCGCTTTCTCTTTATGACTTTGACATTTACCGTTGTCCGTTGTCCGTCGCTGCCGCGGTCGACGTCGCTGCCGTCCGGTTGTGTGGCACGTTTTCTGAATGAACTCGCTTTTCGGGGCTTTCGGCGCGGATGGGGGGGTAGTTGCTATTATTATTTCCTATTCGCAATAAGCTTAATATTTTCGCCAGCCTTATCAGTTGGCCAGTTTTCCTAATCGCTATTCGTTTGTTTTGCGTTCCGTACAATTGAACTAGGTATTGGTTTTTCCCCTTTTGCTGGTTGTGTTGTTGGTTTTCCTTTGGTGTTTTGTTTGAAGCCACTAATTAAATGTTATCTACGTAAATTGGAACTAGCTAAACATATTGACTAATATTTTATAGGTTATGCGCTAATTGGTGCTGTTTTCACTATGCATTAAGTAGTTATTTACTTATTTATACGGTTTGCAACGACTTGCTTGGTGTTTTTTTATTTATGGTTAAAGCTTTTGGTTAATTTCCCGTTTTTAACGCCTAATGTAATGACTATCCATTGGTTCTGCGGTTCTTGTCGAAAATATTGCGATTGATTTTCGGGGGCTGAGTGTTGTGGTTCTTGGTGTTGTTGTTGTTGTTGTGGTTGTTATTTCACTATCACAGCATAAATAAAATAATGTCATCGTCGTTGCCGCCCCCGCCACGCGAACCCTCGGCCGACATACAACTGGTAAAAAATATCTGCAGTCGCCACTTCCTTTCGACATCCTTTTCGAGCTTTTGTGGCTCTCGTGCTTTCACTCTCTCGCTTTCTCTCTTTGTGAAAGTGACATGTGATGAGTCCTAAGCGAGGGAACTAGCTCAATACTAATTGAATTCATTAAACGTATAACTTAATCGAAATATGGAGCACGGAATCTGTGTCAATTAGGCTTTTGGTATACGACAGAAGCCTATTTTATTTATCGAGCCTTAAAACTTGATTGTGCAGTCAAAAGATTTAATTAAATGAACACAATTTGATTATATTTGTTATATATTTTATTAATCTTAATATTTAATCTACTATATTTGATATATTTGATTATATTTGTTATATATTTTATTAATCTTAATATTTAATTTACTATAATATATAGGATTTAAATTTTCTTTCTTTTCTTTTGTTAAACATTCAACAAATAAACTTTTGTTTCTGACTTTCTGCTGGCATTGGATCTTTGAATGTATCCGAATATATTTCACACCGCCTCGCATATACTTTTCAGAGCCAAAATGTAAATATTATTTACCCATAATTGTTCAAATTTTAATTCAAATAAAAATTCACATGGTTTGATTCTTAACTAAGTCCATTAGGCATACGGTTCATGTCTACGCTGTATGTCAAGATAACAGCTCTGATGACCACAGGTCACCCTATAGATCGATATCATAAACTTTTTATGAAAACCATCAAATCTGATAAATAAAGACGTTTGCTCGACTTAAATAAACTAAATTGTAAACAATTAAAATTCAATACAGTTTATTTCATTTTTAATACAACTTAATTAGACTTTAAAATAATCGGTATTATCCCGAGTGAAAATATCGATAGAATTGAACTATTTTTGAAAAAGTATTTTTTAGGGTATAGTGTAATACGCAGTTCCACGGTCACACTGAACAGAACAGAATTTGTAAAGTAAACCAAACCCGAAGTTAATTGCAAATAACGCGAATAATCAAACGATCCGCGCAGATAATTAATTAAAAATGACTGGTCGTGGCAAGGGGGGCAAGGGGAAGGTGGTGCGCGAGAATGCGACCGACGATCGGGACGATTTTCTCGTGTACGCGGCCGAGAAAATCATCCAAAAGCGCGTTAGAAAGGTGAGCGAGCGTAAACAAATGCGAAAAAAGCGATGAAAACGCGTCGGAAGACGGGAAATGCAGAACGCAATATGCGCAGCACACGCAGGATATATGTATATTCCACAAGGTCACATGTCCTTCGACATTTTTTGGCCAGAGGACATCTGCTGCAGCAACCACCATTTGCACGCTGCATGAGTGTGTGTGTGCGTGGTGCGTGCGCTTGTGTGTGGTGTGCGTGTACGTGTGGCGTGTGTTTTTGTTGTTATTGCGCTTGATGGAAAATCAATTAGTTGTCTAAGAAAATGCAATCACCAACCCCCTGATCATTTCCTTAATTTTCCAGGGCACCGTCGAGTACCGCGTCAAGTGGAAGGGCTGGAACCAGCGCTACAACACCTGGGAACCGGAGGTAAACATCCTCGATCGGCGCCTGATCGACATCTACGAACAGAGCATCAAGTCCTCGGGCACGCCCTCCAAGCGAGGCCTCAAGAAGAAGGAGAAGGAGCCCGATCCGGAGCCGGAATCCGAGGAGGATGAGTACACCTTCACCGGCGACGATGTGGACACCAATCAGGCCACCACCTCCGCGGCCGGGCAGGATCAGGAGGCCAAGAAGGAGAAGAAACACCATCAGCATCATCACCACCACCATCATCATCACATCAAGTCCGAGCGCAGCATGGGACGGCGCTCGGAGTCCCCGCTGACGCACCATCATCATCATCACCACCACGATTCCAAGCGGCAGCGCATGGATCACAGCTCCTCCTCGAACAGCAGCTCCACGCACAACTCCTTTGTCCCCGAGGCGGACACCAACTCGTCCAGCTCCGAGGACCAGCCACTGATTGGCACCAAGCGCAAGGCCGAAGTGCTCAAGGAGTCGGGCAAGATAGGAGTGACGATCAAAACCTCGCCAGACGGTCCCACACTAAAGCCCCAGCCGGCACAGCAGTTAACGCCCATCCAGCAGCAGCAACAGCCCTCCCAAGATCAACAGCAGGCGGAGAAGGTCGCCAACGAAGCGGCCACGCCACTGAAGTCCGAGTTGCAGGTCACCCCGCTAGCCATTGAAGCCACAACGGCCACGCCCGCTGAATCCGGAGCCGAGGAGGAGGAGGTAGCCAGCGAGGAGGGCAACCAGCAGCCGCCACAGGTTTCGGCCGAGAACAACAACATACCAAAGCCGTGCAACAACCTGGCCCTCAACCAGAAACAGCCGCTTACTCCTCTTTCTCCGCGCGCCCTGCCTCCGCGCTTCTGGCTGCCGGCCAAGTGCAACATATCGAACCGAGTGGTCATCACCGATGTCACCGTGAACCTGGAAACCGTCACTATTCGCGAGTGCAAAACGGAGCGGGGATTTTTTCGCGAGCGCGACATGAAGGGCGACTCGTCGCCAGTAGCTTGAGCTGCGGCCCACACGAAACCCGGCAAAACGAAACGGAAACCTGAAACAATTGTAAATAGACAAACCAAAATGGAGGAAAGTTGAGTGGAGCACTAACAAATCGACACTAGATGTTGCTAAGCATTTTCTCTTTAGAACGTAACTTATTTATTGTATTTATTTATAGCGTAGTTATTAGTTTGTTGTTTTATTACAATGTTTAAAGTGCAAGAGTAGCTTTGGCAATCGCAAATCGCTCATTTACTAAAACTTTTAATTATTTTGCTTAATATTTTACACACAAATTTAATTAATTTATTTTATCATCTGCAATACTTTTCAAATAATTTTATTTTTATATTTGAACTTCTCTGCAATATTTTTCCATCTAAATTAAGAATTTTTTGTTTACTGTCCCTTCAGCAATATCGCTTTTTTGAGCTCTAACTTCTTTTAGTAAGTGAACGAAATGCTGCGACTGCTTAACTTGCCACTGCTTTAGATTGTAAAACCTGCAGCATAGATATGTATGTAGTACATATATTTATTTACCACATATTGTATATTTTTCTACAACTCTTTGAATCTGATTGAGAACAACACAAGACACTCATATGCTACATAACTCCATGCGAAACCGAAGCAATTGTTGATTACGCTTGATATACAATTATATACAACTGAAGAAGCATATATTCGAGTATATCACCAAGTTGGCTATCCCAATGTTGTAATTGTTTAATATTATATTTCCTCGCGCCGACTGATTTTACAAAAGAAACCCCCAAAAAGATATATATGTAGTTTGAGAAATATTTTTAGTACTTAGCTAACCACAATCTCCACTTAATATTTATTTTAAAATGTTCTACTTTTAGCAGTCATACAAGGCTCAAGTGCTGACTTTATGGGCTCGGATCGGTGCAGTGCACAGAATATTCCAAATCGAGCCCATAGACTCAATACTTAACTCCTATGATTATTACACTATTTTTTAACGCTTTACAAAAGGAATATTTGTGGGAGCTGTGGGGAGTCCTCAAACTATTGTTTATTTCTCATGGTTCCTGTGAGGTGAGTTCCATTTGTGTTAGCTTTTTATTGGCTAATTTTAGTTACGGCGCTAATTCCACACAAAAAACAAATCAACTCAAAATGTATGTTTTGAAGTCTGTATTGTAGTGTTTAACTTTAATGTTATTGCCGGTATCGATTGTACATAATAAATTAAATAGAAGCAACCAATTGTTCCTTGTTTGGGTATTTTCTACTTCTGAGATTGGTTTGCGTCTAATATCCAGTCAATATCATCAATCCGCGTCAGGGGGAAATTTATCACTAGGAGTAGTCTTCCAATCAACTAGTTTGTACACTTCCTATACGTCCAGGCCGATGGTAGGCCGATCTCATAAAGGCCTGTACTTGTTGATAAATGAGTTGATGATGGGCGCCACCTTCTCCGGCTCATTAAGATGCACATGGTGGGTTCCTTCAACCTCGTGGAACTCGAACAGGGGATTCTTTTGCAGCTCCGCCAAAGTTTCGTCGAAGTACTCCTTGCGTTCGTAGTAGGGAGCCTGCAGGGCCTTGATGAACAAATGCGGGCACTTGATCCTGCGCGCCATCTCCATGGGAACCTCCTGGTGCAGCGTGTAGAACAGCGAAGACTTGAGTCGGTTGTCGCGTGAGAAGTAATACTTGTGCGGCTCGTGCGTCGAAGGTCGGCAGTTCCGCTGCAGCAGATACTTGCAGGCGTCCAGAGATACGGATTTATTTGACCCCTCGTGCAGCCGCATCACCAACTGATCCCATTCGTAGGAGGGTGGCTCAGAGCCACTCTTAAGGCGTCGTTCCAGCTTCAAGGTGGACTCAATTCGTTCGGCCAGGGCATCCACAATACTGCGGGAGCTCCGAACTGGCGGTTTAAGTACATCTAGGCCCACAAACAGATCCACTTTATCGGGAAACAGGGCACTGAACACGAAGCCATTGATGGAGCTCATCGAGTGCGCCAGTATGGAGATCTTGTCCCAGTTGTACTCGTCCATTAAGCGGCGGGTGATCAGCACCAGGTCGATGGAGTGGTAGGAAGTGCCAGCTGGCAGCCACGAGGAGAGTCCATGTCCGGGGGCATCGATTGAGAGGAAGGAGAGATGCGAAGGCAGGAGCGGAGCCAAGGTGTCGAAGGTGCCGGCATTGTCCTGCCAACCGTGCATGCCCACAATGGGTCGCACATGCTTAGGTCCATACCATTTCCCGGCTATGTGTCCCCATGGAACGGGTATGGTGATTTCGTCGAACTGCCAGGCGAGAGTCAAGGTCATAATGGGCAAAATGCAGAAGGAGAGTGGAACCTACATGCTTGGTGACAATCTTCAGCGGTCTGGTGGGTCCACTGCTGGCATTCCGGACATTTGGGAGCAGCTTCAGCATGCGGAGACTCCTGGACACCTTCATTTTGACGTAAGATTGAGTTTTTTGTTGGATAATATCAAGTACTTCTACCGCGACTTATGCGCGACTAATGTTCTGGCCGTGATTTCACCACACATGGATGGCGATGAGGCAGCTCTGCCAGATGAACTTTGATCTATGTACGTAATATCTGAGAAAACTATGTTTCAGCAAGGTTTTAATCTGGTCGTCATCCGCTGGCGGCTGCTGGCAACCAACAACACTGGTCGAAAACTTGTAGCGCGCGTTTTCCAGCACTAAGCTATCGTTTATGCGGAGGAAGTTTAGGAAGTTTTAGATACCAAAGAAGAAGTCGATTAAATGTATCTATTCTGAATGCAAAATTGTATAATCTGTATGTTATACAGCCTAGGTATGAAGTAGTGCCTATACATACCATAAAACTTTATCAATTAGTTTGAAAAAACCGTAATCTTCGCTATATTATCGCCGCATAAACGTTGCCGCCCATTCTCAAGTTTTATGAACAGCTGTAGATAAGTGTTTATTTCTCATTAGCTCGCTGTTTTCGCCTGTTTTGTTGCGCGATTCATAAACAATTAATACTTTTTTATCTAAATGCGGTAAAAGAAATTTGGCAAAACACAAATATAAGTAAAAACCACTGCTTTAAGCCTCGACCAGAAGGAAACGTGAGGTATAATTCGCCAAGAAGATCACCTTGACCTTTGACTCCTTTATTGAGACGCCGGCATCGATTCGGATATTATAATACACTTATATACTTATTTTTAACGATTTCTCTTCAATGTTTACTTTCGGATTTTCTGTCTTTCTGCGCCTTTGTTAACTAATCGCCCTGCTAATCTCCACAGGTCGCTACTGATAAGCGCCGAAATTGGCTAAACTTTGGAATTGGAGCTCATTCGGTTTTCAGGCAGAAATGGACTCGGACGACAACTCAAGTGGCACAACCGGTAGTGATCTCGGCCAGCGCTATCGACATGCAGGGGACTTAACTGGCGAAGCCCCAACCAGACCCGTGAGTGTACTTTGAACCACTCCGCTGCAACTTGTATTGCGAGGGGTTAAATATCATAGTTCCAGGGAACTTGCAAAATAATGTAACAGATGCCATTCCAAAAATAGATACCTTTTTTAGCAGCATTGATAAAGTTGTATATGCATCTGACAGATTTCATTGTAATTACATACCTTATATGCAGGTGCTCTCAGAGTCTTGAAAGATTTTTGGAGCACTACCTGTAAGAAACAAGGGTACAGAATGTTTTGATTTTAATAACGATTCCCTAAGGTTTATATGGAACAATCTTAGGGAATCTGTTTTTGGGATCATACAATAAATGATAAAGTTAGATTTCACAGCAACCATTCATAAATTTCTCGTCTCACATGTTCTTCTACCTTCTCAGTTCTCAGAGATCAGCATTACGGTTCCGTGGGGACACATATCTGGCAAATGGTACGGCCCGCAGAATGTTCAACCGATTCTGGGACTTCACGGCTGGCAGGACAACGCGGGCACCTTTGATCGACTAATGCCGCTGCTGTCGCCGGACGTGGCCTTCCTCGCAATCGATCTGCCTGGCCACGGGCTTTCCTCCCGGCTGCCCGATGGCTGCTACTACAACTCAGTGGACAATCTATATGTTATCCGGCTGATCATGAAGCAGTACAAGTGGGAGAAGGTGTCCCTGGTTGGACACTCCATGTCGTCCATTATATGCTTTGTGTTCGCCGCTGTCTTTCCCGACAAGGTGGACATGATTATTGGCATCGACGCCCTGAAGCCACATCAGCGACCATATCCCTCGGTTATAAGGACCATGGAGACCCGACTGGATGAGTTCCTGCGCGAGGACGAGAGGAATAGGAGCAAGAACGAGCCGCCCAGCTACACCTACGATGAACTTATCGAAAGGGTCTATATGGGCACCTTCCATTCGGTGAACAAGGAGCACTGCAAGCATTTGATGGCCCGCAACATTGGCAAGTCGGAGAAGTACCCGGACAAGTACTTCTTCTGCCGCGATCGGCGCCTCAAGTTCTACAACTATGCCATTGGCTCGCAGGAGCTGTGCGTGGAGATGGCCAATCGGATCACATGCCCTTACTTGTTCATCAAGGCCGCCCAGTCTTCTTACTTCGAGGACAAGAAGTACTACGACGAGGTGCTGGATGTGCTGCTGAAGAAGTCCAACTTCGAGTACCTGGAGGTTAATGGCTCGCACCATGTGCACATAAACGACCCGGAGGCCATTATCGGACCGGTCAACCACTTCATCCAGCGCTTCGGACCGGCGGCCGTGGCTGCATCCCGGCAGAAAGCCAAGGAAGCGAAGGAGAGCAAGCTCTAGTCGGCGCATACAATGGCAAATGGAGCTTATTTATTGTGCACATATTGCACAGGTTTTTATACTTAATTGTTGATTATGTGATCGTGGCAGAGGACTCGGCTCTGCTATAAATACACAATGTACAAATGCCGAGAGGTTGTTCGACTCCGATTAATGGGGAAGTCGTGAAGGATACCGGGAAACTGGTTTTGCGTACAGCTTAACCCTTTTGGAAGCACGCTTAGTATGGATTTCAAAACATCAATGTAATTTTAAAAGCAAAGCTTAATTTGTTCTTAAATATTTAACAAGAAGGTACAAGAAAGTGCAGAGGAAAACAATTTCAAAGGTTACAAGATGTTAGATAATTGTTTGAAAAACCTTTTTGTAAATTGTATTATAACGATTTCGTTATGATTGCCTGTAATTAGGCTCACTCTTTCCAGTTCCCATCAACAAAAGGAACTTGTCTTGTAGTTGACCTACATCCTCTCCAAGTAGAATACACGCAGCGAAAGTGTTAATAACCCGCAAACCAGTTTTCCGAATCGCAGCCGGCTGTTGCATCATTTTCTAGACTCTTTCTTGGCAACATCGTGGTTTTCTGCGGCCAGTCCGCTCTGGAGGTCAGCCCCCGTCGGATTTACATGGAAATGGGTTTTTAAAATATATATTTTTAAAAATAAATGAACTGAGGCAACGGGTAAAAGAAGACAAGTAAGTTGATGGCCCTGCGGCTTCCACATTTGTCTGCACTCGTGTTGCTTCTGCCGAGTTTTTTCCTTGCCTTGGTCAATTCCTGGGTCTGGTTCGCGGTGTGATAAATGATCTTGGACAGCCGCTTAATTTGTCTTTAAATGGTAACACATTCAATATGCAAGAGGTATTGATTTAACTTAGAAAAACACCAAATAACAAGATGAATTTATGTTCCTGAATCAGAGGTTGTTTTAATGAATGAACTGATGTGGCGAACATAGTTTATAAGACTTTGAAGAATGTCTTTGAAAAAAAGACATTCTGACACAATCTGACAGCGGTTTTTAATTCATTCATTAGCGCCTTTGAATATAAACCCTACTTTTAAATTAATTATAGCTCAAATGTGTGACGCTCCAAAAACATATGAGATAATATAAATTTTATGCAAGTTGAGGGTAAATATTATGAACTCGGATGGAGGCGGCGGGACTTTCAAGTTTGCAATCTAGTACACCGCATTTTTGCCGATTTCCATAATTAAAACCAACTTGGCTCTGTTCCAATGATCAGCATGGCTGTGACTATATTTGATGGAATTTTTCAAAGTATTGTTTGTTTTTTGTTTTATGGGTTTATGTACAGACTTGTAAGAACTAGGTATAACTCATTTTAGCGAAAGCACTGACTAGGCTTTAAATGGGGTATCCAACTGGGAATTAAGATTGTTGCGGGTGGGAGGCAATGTATTCCAGGGCGCGGAGGATGGCCTCTGGAATTGGGGGAGGGGTGGGCAGGTGAGCGCCCTGGGGCTGGAAGCCATTCTCGTCGGCGGTGTAGGTCAGCGAGATGGGAATGCCTTCGGGGCTGATGTAGCTGTGGCTTCCTGAGGCTCCATTGGCGTTACCGGCCTCCTGGGTCTGGATGCCATTGCTGGTCTCATAGGCGTAACTATAGTTGCCCTCGGGATCGGCAGGGTCGACGTCCTGGCGGGTGATCACGGCATCCTTGTTGATGTTGTCCGCCTGGACATTGGCCAGCATCAAGGCGGCGAGCAGGCAGAGCGTCTGAAATGGTTACACTATCACGATCTGGATCCTTCCGGGCCGACGAAGTCTACTCACAAGCTTGAACATCTTGCTGGTTTCTGGGCTGGTATATGGTATAATCCACACTGGTTGGGTGATCTTCGCAGGCGGGGGCTTTTATAGCCAGCCAACGCCAGCGACGACTTTGGCGTTGGCGTCGCCACTGCTGACGTCTCTAATCTGGCTCTGAGCCCCAAACAGCCGCTCCAAACTAAATATCAAACTTAATACGTTTGTGTGTTTTCGGCAAAGAGCAGCATACCGATCGAATTTAATAAAATTCAGCGCAGACGCCGAAAAAAAAACTAGAAAGGAGGTCTGGCTTTGGTCACCGGAACGCGAAATACCCTCGCCGGATGATGCAATATGGAAGGATTTACCAAGAAGCATCTTCATTTTGCCAAGCTCGATTTAATTGTCTTCTTGGTTGTCTTGATTCATTTCAGTCGGTACTTCCCGCGACTTATGAATAACGCCGGAAATTATTTTCTTTATGATTGATCGATTTTACGATGCGATTCGCGCCAAACTTCACTTGACATTGTGGTTTTATCTGTGTACTAGAATATTTGGGTAATAAATATTTTTGAGTAAGTTTGAACAACATGTTAAGGTACATTGTATCGTTATATTAAAACCTACGAGTTTTCTACGAGCTATAATGAATAATAATATAATACCTTAAGGAAGGAACCTAGAGTAATTCCCCAAAAAGATATGAATCGTATAGCCTTTATAGTTACTTAAAAGCGATCTCATCGATCTATCGAGTGGTAATACCATGATCAAACCTCTGATCGAAATAATGAAACCCTTTGCAAGGGTATCGTGAAGCATCTGAACCCATTCCGAGTGGTTGTTGCTGATGGATCAACATCTGCCTCGGCTGCGGTAATCACCAATCTGACTTTGCACTTAATGGCTAATAGTTTCAGTTGGCTTTTGGGGGCTTGGGGTTTTCGCGATGCCAATGGCACATGTGACTGTGACATTCGCCCATCGAGGGTTACCTCAGAGACGGACCTGGACCTGGAATTGGAAGGGGGCAGCCGCCACTCGTGCCCGAGTTAATTTAATGCAATCCAATTTATCATTCGTTTCAATTTCGATTTCATTGGCCATTTGGCCGGGGTGAGCGCAGGCGGAGAACCTGTTTGCTCATCAAGGAATTCTTAAGTTCCCCAAAAATCTCAGCGAGCCCGGCGCATTAGCATACAAATTTGCTGGCCACTAATAAATTGCCTAGGCCTAAACGCACTTAGCACTCTGGCTAATAAAATGCCCATCAATCGTCGCTCCACCTGATCTGGCAAACTAGTTCAGCCAGCCCATCCGTACCCAGCCCTAGCCATGTTGTGTCTTATTCAGCAGCGGTCAACATTCACTAACATTTGAATGGATAAGTAGACAAAAATTTAAATATTCAAATTCACATACAAATTAGGAGTTGATGAGCTAAAAATGCTTTCGCAAAGTCACTGGACTTTAGAAGCAGTTCTATAACGGTCTCGAGGCAACTTTTGAACCAAGACTCGCGTATGGTTCCATTTATTTTTCAAATCTAAAATACAAATTGGACTCGTTGAAGTACGATACAACTGGTTTCCATTTATAGGTGCAGTTGGGACTGCATCTCAGTAACACTCTCAAGAAGGCATTTCAAATTTCATCACAGGGTTTCCGTATAGAATCCGTACCTATCCACGTGGTATATCACCCGTATTTGACCTCCACCGGGCAGGCTGAAAACAATGTCTCCAGGTCTCGTTTCCTCGATCAGAGTTTGCTCTTCAGCGATGGCAACATTCTGGATATTGGTCTCAGTTCGGAAATAGTTTTGCGGAATCGGCAGAGGCTCAACATGCAGAAAAATCACAACAAGAAGGAAAATCCACCTAAGGATTATCCCGAAAGATTAATATGCTACCACAACGCTGGTTATTCTACCTGAGTTGTGAAAAATATATCATTTTCTGACGTCTATTTCCTGGAGGCCTACGGATGGGCGGTGAGAACTATATCTAAGAAACCAGTGCACACAGATTTTTGCTAACTTCCCTGTCGACCAAAATCATTCTGAACAATTAACACAAATTTCCTAAGATGTTTGCTACGCGTGCGGTTCTGAGGTATAAATAAATTTGTTCGAACTTATCGCTTCGTCCACGGGCAATTAATCAATTCGCCGAACATCAAAGTGAACAATTAATTATAGTCATAAATGTAGGGTATCAGGAGATCACACATTGGATTCGTTTAGCTGGACGATCTTCGGCGGCGCTCCGGGTGACATGCTGCCAGGTGACCTTGTCCACACACATCTCCGAGCCGATTTCAACAGCTCTCCAGGGGCACGGGGCAGTCCGCACCTGCCACTCCACTTGGAAGCCACTCCGAGCCCAGGGCGCATCTCCAATTGAAAGGTGTAACAAGCCAGCTTCAGCTCGTGGGGGGAATTTCCAACGGTTTGTGAATGGGCCGAGACCGCATTAAGCAGCAATTTTTATTTGTTTGTAATTTAACATTTAGTGGTATCTCGTGCGAAACCAAAACCGAGACTGAAACTGAAACCGAATTAAAGCATACAATATAAATTGTTGGCAAATGACTCATGTATTTTAACTATAGTTCGGCCGAGCATTGGTTGTTATTGTTACTGTTCCCATTATTGGATATGGCGGTATGATAAGACAAGTTTTTGGCAATTATAGCCAGCTCTCGGGTCCTCGGGTGCCGAAAAACCCGTTTGATGGCCTGCAACTAAAGACAAGGGTCTCATCTCATCCATATAAAAGACGCACTTGAGCTGATCGAATTAAACAGTTGCACTGCAAGCAGCATCACCACAGCATCAGCATCAAGAGACCCAACAAAGTGCCCAGCAAGATGTACAAATATGTAAGTGCAGGGACTCGCTCCTCATCCTCCGGATGATCCCTACTGAATGGCAATTATTTTCCCGAAGCTGTTCTGCCTCGCTCTCATCGGCTGCGCCTGCGCCGACAACATCAACAAGGATGCCCAGATCCGCAGCTTCCAGAACGATGCCACCGACGCCGAGGGCAACTATCAGTTCGCCTACGAGACCAGCAATGGCATCCAGGTCCAGGAGGCGGGCAATCCCAACGGCGCCCGCGGTGCCGTGGCCTATGTGTCGCCGGAGGGCGAGCACATCTCGCTGACCTACACGGCCGACGAGGAGGGCTACCATCCGGTGGGCGACCACCTGCCCACTCCGCCCCCCGTCCCAGCCTACATCCTGCGCGCCCTGGAGTACATTCGCACCCATCCCCCGGCGCCCGCCCTGAAGGATCAGCAGTAATCCGGAGCAGCAACAGCTCTCCAGTGCCAGCAGCACGAGATCAAGAACGGCAGCCAGTCATTGTTATAAAGGGACGTTATTCCAATAGTTATCGTTAATAAAGAACGTCCGTACAGATAAGTTGCATTATTACTCTACTGCTGGGCAAGGAAAAGGTTTATGAAGACATTTTAAATATTTTATTAATGTTTATTAAGAACAAAAATGCAAAATTATTTTAAAAAAAGAGAGTGGTTGGGTTGTTAATTAATTAACACTCAAAATTTAAACGGTTTCCGATTTCAAAAGCACTTTTCGTGATGCCAAAGTGATTATTTATTTGTAAATACATAATAGGTTTCTCTCTGTTGCTACTAAATTGCATTTCTGTTACGATATTTTCAATAGTAAGGCAAGGGAATACATCTCTTCACCTTGTCCTTATTTAACCACTTCTGAACATGTTATGGAAATTGTTGGAGGTCATTACAGACCAAAAAGGGCCATGATCTCTGACATTTGAACCGAGCCCGATTGTTTGAACTGCAGTAGTTTCCCAAAGACACAAAGCAGGGATCCGGAATTTTCGCTCAGCGGTATAAAACCTGCAATGGCCTGATAATAAGGAGGGATTTCTAGTAAGTTACTGATCGTTTTCAAAGCTCTTTGCACTCACCGAAAGCAAAACATCGGCAGTATTTGAAGCTACGCGCAAATCAACACAATTATCAAGAAGATACTTTATAGCTGGAACCGTCAGCGATATATCTGCAACTTGTAATTGGAGCAGCAATTTTTGTGCATCTGTCAGCAATTTGATGCTCTTCCTTCCACTCTCCTCAACCTTGGATTTTTCGACTTGGTGGAAGAAGTCATTCGTGTATGAATACAGGACAGAGTCATTGGAGAAGTTGAAGTCGAGCCAAAACTCATAACTTATTATGGGATCTTCCTCCAAGCCATTTTGGCCATATTCCTTGACAACAATCCGGAATTTTGAAGCTCGTGATTTCAAGTAGTAAGCGCATATGTTATACATTTTTCCGCTCTTGCAAATGGAAATGTGCATTCTGTCCACTGCTCTTTTCAAATCCAAATAGAACAGACCCAGCAGTCTATCTCCGCTCACATATCCATTCTCAACGACTGGATGGTTTACAACCGTCTTTAGATTAAACAATCTGCATTCTGGATCGTCGTGAACGTAAACTTTCTGAGGTTCTATCGCAAATGGCATATCAATCCACAAAATTGGCACACTCGTTTTGGGATAAGGCTTATAGTTGAATACATCTAAGTTGTCGAAATTTTTACATTACTAATCGTGTTAGCTTAAAATTCTTAAAATCTATTTTAAAAAGGATGCCTAGAGAATGTAACAACAAAAAAATTTTTTTCTGAAGTTAAAGATTATTATTTCAACTTGATTCTAGTACTAAATAGAAGTACACAAGAAAATATCAAACAAATTTGCATGTCGTGTTACGTTTTTGTTATGTGCAGAGAATATTTCTTTTGATCGGAGATCGAATGGATCAAAGGCTTTTGCTGATTACTTAGAGTACAAAAAATGAGTAAAGCGCCGAAAAACAAAGCTGATTTCTTTTTTTCCTAGGAAATATGACTTACATGTTTGATCCCACTTATAAACTGAACCCTTGAAAACTGAGTTAATATTGACGAGCTCATCATTTATTTTCTGGGATATTTCGGCTGCATCTTGCATATACGATTGCTGTTCAGGTTTCATGGATTTTGAAAGATTTTCCACCAGCACTTCAAGTGCCTCGTTGAGTTCCATAGACATTTTTCACTTCTAATCCGCCTTCGTCTTGATTGCGGGGAACTACACAATTAAATGGAAGTTTTGTTCAGCTATCGCACTTCTCTGTCGAATTAGGGATGTGACTTTCTATGCAGATCGTCCCTATCGAAATCACTGTCTATGCTCTTTATTCAATTGTAATGTATTATGAATTTAGCTTTCTAGAAATTTGCATTTACATAAAACAATAAACAACAAAACAAATGCTTTTCTACGTATTATATATATCAGGATCGCTAGCCGCTGAGTTGGAGTTAGGATTAGGCTTATTTTTTAGAGAAGCACCAGTCTATTTGGCGCGCATAAATATTTTCTTTCACTGATTGATTGAAATTGATTGTATTATTTAAGTAAGCAGAGTTTCATATATTTTTATTTAAACTTAAAACTAAAGTAAAATGTAAAAGAAAACCGCTTGAATGCATGTAGTTCTTCTTTATTTGCAGTTTTTTGCTTGCATCATTAATAAAGGTAAGTAAAATTGATGAGAAGAACAGTACTCTTGGTCATCCGTTGCCAATTGTTTTCTTTAGTAACGTAAAATACATTGTGCCATTTATGTTAATGCAATCCAAAAATGTCCTTTAGCTCTGACACTTCAACCGAGTCTGATTGTTTGAACTGCAAAAGTTTTCCAAAAGCACGTCTCAAGGGTCCAGGACATGTTGTTAGTGGAATCAGCAACTTTATAGCCTGAAAACAATTTAGGTGTGTTATAAAAAGTAACAATTTTTGTACTCTGAAATAGAAAAACGTTACCATAAACAAAAAATCACTGATATTATTAAATCGAAGATCCGCAAGCGAATTAATTATTTCATAAACTGGGAACCCAAGGGATATATCAGGTATTTTCATCAACAATAAAGTCGCTATCTTGGCCTTGCGACTTATTTCTTCTTCTTCCTCAGAGTCATTTCTACGAAAGAACAAATTGTCTTTGGAGGCATAAAAGACAGAATCGTCGGAGAAACTGAATTCTAGAGCGAAGGAATACCAAATTCCATTTATATGGTTATCTTCATTGACTTGAATTGTAAACATCTCTTTGTCCATGTCGTAACAAAGCTTGTACGATTTTCCACTTTTACAAGCTATTTTAGATAGCCGGTCCATAACTCTGTTCATATCCGAGTGGAATAGGTTGACTAGAACGTCGCCCATCACAAATCCATTACGAACTGCAGGATGATTTACAGAAGTCATTAGATAGAAAGCATTGCCTTCTTCACAGTCGGGAAGGTGGACTTGCTGTGGCTCGGTCTTAAATGGCACCTTAAGCCACAAAAATGGGTGACATTTTTTCGATAAAGGATTATCGGTAGAGAGCCCTGTTCGAACGTATAAAATATTTAAAAGGTTTATCAATCTGTGGGCACTTTTATACGAAAAATAAAATTACATAATAAATATATATTAATATACATATATTGTATATATCGGATAATTTGGATTCTATCTCGTTCCTCCACATATATATGTCGAGGTAGGGCATGCTAAACTCACAAGTCTTGTCCAAGTTGATGATTGTACCCTTGAAAATGGAATTAATCTCGGTGAACTCCTGATTTATTTTCGCGGATATTTCGGCTGCATCGTTTGCGTAAGGTTGCTCTGCAGGAGGCGAATCCTCGAGAAGGAATTCAAGTGCCTCGTTGAATTTTAGTGGCATTGCTAAAGTAAAGATCTTGATTCGGGGAAGAACAAACTTAGATTGAAATTAGGGATGCTCCGTTGGGACTTCCTTGTGATGTGTAAAGTCTTATCGAATATACTCACGACATTTGACGACATTTCAGTGTGATTTGAAGCGTTATTTATATATACTTGGGTTATTCCATTAATGTTCCTTCAAATTGGGCTCATCCGCTGAACAAATTCCATTTCAAAATTGTCAGCACTTCTGAAATTTCGTCTGCTAAGCAGATTAAAATAGTCTAATAAAATATAGTGTTTACTTTTTCCTGAGCCCATCCAATTGTGGGGGTCAACACATTTCCCAAAACTTAGTTAACCCAAACACACGTTAGGAACTATACTTTTAGGCTACCAGCTGATAGACAAACACACGGTTTTAACAAATGTTTTCGCAATTCGCTTGGTTTAATTCGCTTAAGAAAGATGTTAGGTCGTATTAAATTCGTGCGCGCCGAACTTGTTTCGAAACTTGGCAAATGCTCCCCGGCGCCTTTTCGGAGTTGGGTGGCTACCCGGAAAGAAAATGGCGTTTTTATCAAGTCATCGAAAGGTCGCCCAACAGAGCCGCGACTCATTTCCATCCAGTTTTCAAATTTCCATATCTGAGAATAGACGTAAATATTAATCAGACGCGCAGACAAATAAAGCTGTTAGCAGTTAATGGGATAACGAGCTATGTAGAATTCGCTGGGGTCACCCGATACTTTGTGCTTGGGCGTGCCTTTCTTTGCTCTTTATGGGCGCAGAGGCCATAAATTAGCACCGCGGAGGAACCGATGGATCGATTGATTTATAGCCCAAGCAGAACGCTGCCAGGGCTTGGCGGTGGTCGGAGAACATTTGCGCGTTTCCTGAACTTAAAACAACTAGCAACAACTTAGTCTAGGTCTCTGGTCTTAGGATACTAAAGTTAGTTGGTTGGTTGGCGATTAGTACATGCTACGGGTGTGTTCAGCCTTCTTCTTGGACACTTGCATCCAAATCGATGTGGATGGTGGACTTGATGGACAGGTGGATAGGTGGATAGGATCCGCTCCGGAACTTCAGAAGAACTGCGGCTTCTTCAGCCTGCCGTCCTCGGTGTGGGTGCGAATGTACTCCAGGGACCGCAGGATGTAGTCGGGTGTGGGCGGTGGCTGCGGCAGATGTCGGCCCACCACATGGAAGCCCAGCTCGTCGGCTATGTAGCGCGTCTCGATGGCCACGCCCTCGGGCGAGGTGTAGCTATAGATCCCGATGGTTTCCAGGGGAGATCCGGCCGCCTGGACATCGATGCCGTTGCTGGTCTTGAAGGCGTACTTGAACACGCCCTCGTCGTCCGAGGGCGAAACCCGGAAGTCCGTTATCTGGGCATCCCGCTCGCCGCCACCCACCAACCTCCGGATGCGGCGAACCCGCACCAGGCGGGCATCCACCTCCAGCCAAACGAGGGCCAGCCACACCAGGCCAATGAGCTGAAACCGAAAGAGGTCTTATCAGCCATCGAGATCACGGATCGGACGGGTCACACATATGTCTACGGGCTCAGGGCCGAATGCTTACAAAATATCGCATATTTCTCGGTTAAACCTGAGTTTATATTTTCGCACAGGCACTGAAAGCACGACGGGCACGCGGGGATTTATGATCGATTTTGTAATATCCGCCGATCCGGTGTAATCCGCTGCGGAATTTCGACGTCTGCGAGGTTCAAAGTTAGCCAGCGTACTGCCAATCCGGCCAGCTGGTCTCCTCAAATTTATATGAGGTAAACAGCGGGGCAAAACGCAGGCCACGACAATCTAATAAGCATAACCAAACGCCAATAATCGCTGGCTCCGTCTTCTGAAGCGCCTCTCAGACAGACGCTGCCCACCAATTCTAGCTCTCGATAGCGGGTCACATCGGATCGACTATATAATTCATTTCCGTTTATCATGTTTGCTTATTCATATTTTACGATTTCATATAGTGGACGCTAATAAAAGTGCTAAGTAGCCCGAGTTCTTGAAGATTGCTGCCAGTTTTATTTGGAAATTTATGATGGCAGAGTTTCCGAATTTGGTTTCACCATTGTTATTCGACTCAATGACTCCTAAAATACTAGTTTCGATTTGGCTTCACTGCATCTCTCCAACTGTTTTGCCAAAGAAATTGTTGCCCTGCCTAAAGAATTGGTTATATCTATTAATACAAATGATTTCACTTGAAGCTTTGTCTAAAACCGTTTGGTAAAAGCGTGTTCCTTTTGATCTTATCCATAATAGATGTGGTAACCTGGGGAGCCAAACACGGAAGCATTTTGGCGCCCAGCATGAGCACATAAAAAAATATTAAATTAATTTAGAGCCTTTTCTTGTTCGGATGCAAATTATGGTCGTAAAATCACAGCAAACGCGATAAAATCGTAGAAAATAGGCCATCAAATTATAAGAAGTCGGTGGTGGGCATGGAGTTTGGATTAACAGAAGTCTTTTCAACTATTTCGGATTTGTTAATCAGGCGAAGAAACCTAATTAAGCAACTCAGTTCCGTGTGGAGAATAATGGCAAGCGGGGTTGTATAGCTTTACAGGTTCACCGGCAGACTGATTCTCGGTCTTCAGTTGAGTCGCAGCAAGTTCGTTGCCTGAGTCTTTTGATTCTGGGCCCACGGCGAGAGCGAGGCATAAATTATGATAATTTCGGAAGAACATCCAGCACAAACAGCCGTTGTTTATGCTCCTATTTTTATTCTCAAAAGTGTCAGCTGTGCGCTGGGGTCACCCGCAGCGTCATCGCAGCAACTATCTAATAGTTCGCACACGGTGAGCAGATGATTTCTGGCCAGCAGGAGAACTGGAAAGGGCAGTTCGTTTGTAGTTTTCGACTGCGGCTTTCTTGTTTTTCGTGTTTGCGCTTCGCAATCGGTTCTAAGGCTAAACTATTTGGCGTCGATTTGTGTTACTTAATTAATGTTGTCCGCGAAAAAGGCTTCGACTTGTTTGACTCGAAGATTTATGTCCGAGAATTAGCCGAAGATTATTTTCGCATCATGCCTTCAGCTCCCTCGACTGCCCCCTTTGCTATGTAAATGCTCGGCGGCACAGGCGTTGTTGCTTAATTGGCAAACAGTGTGTTTAAGACGAACAAACACCATGCGTGTATCATTAGGCTAACACACTGGGGTTCTGATTGATGGGCTGATTGATTCCCCGCTCCGACACCTTGACGGGCGGCGAGTTGTAAGGCCTGGGCTATGCAAATCAGCGGGGCGCGGGCCTAAGTCATACAAGTCGTGCAAGGTCTAGGTCTGCATAGCTCCATATTCAGCACAGTGGGGCGAAGCAGTGTCCGTACTGTATAGGAAAGAAAACAAGCCTTGAGTACAGTTCTCTAGTTAAATAATACATTTTAATTTAAGAATTCTTTACAAAGTATATTTATTTTCGGCTCTCTGAGCAACCGGCTTCGAGCACTCGGCAAACAGAAGTTATCCGCTTGAGTTAATAACTCAATCAAGCCGAAAAAGACCCCAGCCATGATCAATGGTTGTGCAGTAGAAACCTTTAGCATTTCCAGTTTCGCTTAAAATCGCAAAACAGTTAAGCGAATAATTAAGGCTGACATATTGTATGCATGTTTAGCACGGCTCATTAACTCAAATTAATATATTTGGTATTGGCTTTTTAGTTGGAGCTCCACTTCAACCATGACCTTTTACAGCCGAAAGTAGAATTCAATTATCATAAATGAATAAATAGATGGCACACTTTGTCAGAGCCGGGATGTCCGCAAGTCGCAGCTGTGAATCATATCATCGCAGTCGAACCACTGTGCATAACTTTCGATTTCTGACCGGCCCGATGTGCAGACACACCTACAAATGGACCCCGAAAAATCCAAAACAACTTCATTGTCAGGCGTTAATGGCGGGGCATTAGCACAAAATCAATATAAATCAATTCCCGGGCCTCAAACTCGTATTTTCTTTGGGTGACAATGCGTATGGGTCTGCTTTTCGGTTGCACCGACTCCCGGTTTATGCTGCTTAGCTTCCTCGTCTGACGATCCGAGAACAGTTCCCAGCGAGCTGAATTGATTAGGCGAAGCTTCCTCCATGCAAATCGAAAGCTTCCTTTTCGGCCTCGTCAAACGTTTTTTGGCCAGTTTCAGTTTAACTTTCGAGCGCAGCAGACCGCGCCGCCCCAACTCTGCTGCCTCCCCACGGCTTCAACTCGCATACTGACTTTGCTTCAGGTTCGGAATCGGATTCGGATTCGGACTCGGACTCGCCATCAGAAGTCTATCAGGTTCAAGATCCACAACGTAAAAACAAACGTTTGGAATAATTTTAATTAGGCGACAATGTCGTTTGGCAAGGTTGGTGCTGTGATTTGTGACTGGTATATAGGCTCCGCTAAACCCTCCCCCAAACACCCGACCAGATTGTGGTGCTCCTGGTCCTAGTCCACCTCAGCCAGTGTCTCGGAGACGCGGCCCCGTTTTTGGCCAGAGCCATTTACTACCGGAGTACCCCGCCCGACGCCTTCGGCCACTACAACTTCGAGTTCCAGACCACCAATGGCATAACCACCAAGGGGGCTGGAAACGAAAACGGGGCCGTCGGAGTGGTGCAGTTCGTGTCCCTTGAGGGCATTCCCGTGACCTTCTCGTACGTGGCCGACGCCAACGGCTATCAGCCCACCGGGGACCAGATTCCGGCCATCCCGCTGCACGTAGTCCGCCAGCTGGAGTACATCCGCACGCATCCGCCGGTGGATGAGCGTCGCTCGAGACGCTGGTAGTGCGCTCCGATTCAAAAACAATTCTATATTGACGCTTAAAAAGCCGTCGATTGTCTGGCCGAACACCGTTACAGTTGCAGAATATTATTATTTCGTATTTATGTTTATTGTTTTCCCATGCAAATGGGACGTACGAAGGCACAACAACAGGGCCAGCAACAGAGTCATGCCAAAATACAAAGCAAGCCAATAAATATTCTAGAAATATAAATAAAGTACTAGAGCTAATTGAACTGAGTTCTGGAAGCCCGGAAAGCCTGCCTTCAGGAAGGAAGTTTATCCAATCAACAACAATTTAAATTCGAAAAATACGTGGACGGTACTTTTAGGGAGTGCATTTATAAACATACGTATTTATATTTACTTGAACTTATTAAAAAATGCGGGCGATTGCAACATGTATATATTCAAATCATCATTTCATGGCATACAAAATGTATATATTAAAATTACCTAAATTAACATAATAATTTAGTAGTTTTTATTTGACCCATTTCTCACAGTGTAGTAATCGGCATGAAATATGTGAAGAATCCTATATTAAAACCAAAAGATTTATGGACTGCATGACTAACTAATCGGAATCATGTTTTCTATGCTAATCAAGCGCACTGAAATGTCAGCTTTCATCAGTTCAACTTTGCTTTGGGTTTTTTGGGGTGCAAAAATGTTAAGCCTGTGGTTACCATGTGGTTCTATCGGTGTTTCATATTTCGTATACCATTTTTCGCAGTGTAGAAACCGGCAACTATTATTATGAAATAGAATGGAAATAACAATGCTCATTCCAAAATTCCAGAATTTATGCACTGCATAACTCCTGGGAATCATGTTTTCTATGCAAATGACTTGTGAAATAAGCGCACTAAAGTGTCAGCTTTCCTCGGCTCACTCTTGCTCTGCCTTCTTTGTTATAGAAATCCCATGCCATTCCGATGCGATCCGATCTCCGACCTTGTCTTCAAGAACGACTTTCACTTTTGCGGCAATCAGCGAGAAGATTGCGCCTGTCGCCGCTCATTTGCATGTGGGCGCCTAATTAAGGCCGCTGCATACTATTGACCGAGTCTCCGCGAGCGACCTAATGTAACCAGCCTAGTAAACCAATTTGAGCTGACACCGTTTAATGTCACCGAAACAAGTTGCTGATTGATGCTCGCCTCAGACTAATCCCCAATTTAGTTCCGGCCTTGGGACACACGAATATCTCTTGGAGATTACCGCGGGCCCCTCCAAAAGTTCACCGTGTAAATAACTGAGTGGATGCAGCTGCAGCAACTGGTTGGTTCTACCAATTCCGTCCGAAACATATTCGAAAATGAATTATTCACACCGGGTTTCCCATCTGATCATCCTCTCAACAGATCCATTAGTTTGCTAAATATACATGAGTATTCGGATTAATGACAAACAACCCGCAGGCGAAGATCGGCAATTTGTGCACGTCCTATTTTTGGATCCGAAACTATCAAACAATCATTAGTTCGTTCCATCCCAGCATCTTCGCAGTACGATTTATCTGAAACTCTATCCACGTGCCAATCCGCTTTCAGAACACCAACAGTCGCTGATTTATGAATCGGAACGGGGCATTCATAAGGCTTTAATTACCGTCTGAATGGCTTTAATGCCACCGCCTGGCTGTTTAGTATCCAACTTAGTATTAAATCTTATTAATCAACTACTGAAAATTTAAATACACGAACATCAAGAGGCAGGTGTTCGCCAATACAGAACGAGTCGAAAGTTTCGGCATTAAATATGAATTTCTCGGGTGTTTATTATTCATAACTGAATGGTCCAGTTTATAAGGTCAACGCCCCTGCGGACTTGAGAAACGAATGCTTGAATCGATGTTGACAATGTGTAAGCGCTGGGGTTAGTGCCTGACTTATGGACCCATCCGTGTTCACTGGAACAAAGTTGCCATCGGCTTGTTTAATTATCTTATCTGAATCGATTTACATGCATACCAAACTCCACAGATCGCACACAATGTAAACAGAAACGTGGAATCGATGTTCGCTTCTTTACAATAATATATTTCAAGTTGCTTGATATATACGTGTGTTTATTTCTGGTCGTGTTCGTGGCTGGTGTTTGGGGTTATTCGAAGTGGGTTACGGGTACCATATGCCTAAAATTATCATTTTACGGGGATCACTGGTTTTTGGGAAGCGGCGTCAATTCTGAACTAGGTTGGACCGGTCCCAGACCTCCATTTCTATCCGTTTTGTGTTTAAATCGATTTTATTTAGTGTAATTGTTGTGTTGGCGTGTAAATACATATTTTTAACATATTCCAAGTACTTCACATAAACTTTTTGCTTACACAGTTTTTGTTTGTTGTCGCATTAATCTTGCAGTTTTGTCTATACTATTACTAAACCTAGACACGATTTTTTTGGGGCGGCCAGAGCGATCTGGGTTGAGATCCCTGGCAGCCGAGTGCGAAACGGACCGCATGAACAATTTGATTGATTGATTTTATGTTATCTTCTGGCTCGTGAATAAGAAATCGTTAGTTTAGTTTACTGGAGTGTTTAATACATATGCTAAATGTAAATATATATTGAATAGTTTCGTGTGTATCTCTGTCTTCGTGTTCAGTTGTCTGTAGGTTGGGTATCGGTTTTGGGTGTGTCCGGGTGGTTGGTTGCAATTCGGGGTGTGCAAAAGTCCTCCAGAGATCTTGAGCGCGCCCCACAGCTAAAACCTGCAAGAGCCGTTCCAGTTTTAGTATTGCTCCTCAGGGGAAGGTTTCTTAACAACTCACCAGTCCTCTTCGCATGCCAGTATGGTATAGTGGTCACGGCCCCGCCCCTAGGGCCAATCCTAGTCGGCCTTCGTCTCCGTAAACTCCTCTAGGGCAAAGAAGCTGCCGCCCGAGGCGCCGCCACTGCTGCTGGCTGTGCTGGTGGCCACCACAGTGGTGGATGCCGTGGCACTGGTTGCTTCCGACACTTGCACTTCCTCGCCGGCCGAGGCGGCAGCCGCCTCCTTGTCATCGGCACTGCCGGAGGCGCTGGCTGCCGCCTGCTGAGCGGCCTCCAAGACCTGTTGTTGAACCTGGACGATGGGCTGGCCATCTTCCGTGTACGATACGGAAACTGGGATGCGGGTGCCATCCTCGCTGATAACATGGGCGCCTTCCTCACCATCTTGTCCTTGCTGGATAATTAACTGCCCCTCGGAGTTCAATAGGGAAGCATCGATCAGCTGCTGCTCATTGTTGTCGCCGTGGACAAGTACCATTTGGCCACTGCCGTCGGTCATCATCTGGAGGGTTTCGCCCTCGAGTCCCTCGCCAGATTGCAGCACTCCCACACTTTGCAGCAGCTGCTGGATCTGCTCGGGATCTTGCACAATAATCTGGTTGCCTTCGGCGTCGGTCAGGATGTGGTTATCCAGCTGGAGGAGATGGCCGTTCTCGTTGACAATAAACTTTATCTGTCCGCCGTCCACCTGCGCCTGCATGGCTTCGTCCAGTTCCATGGCCACATGCTCACCAGCGGCAGCCTCTCCAGCCTCACCCTCAGCCCCGGTGCCGGCGGTCACCTCGCCCTCTCCCGATTCAGCTCCTTCTGCGGTCGCGGCAGCTGCCTCCGACTCGGTTGTGGGCGTATCCGTGGCCTCACGCTTTGACCCAGCATCCGCTTCGTCCGAGGGTTGGGGTTCCTCTGCAGCAACGGCCTCCTTCGCCTTGGCACTGTCTCCTGCTTTGGCCTTGGGTTTCTCTTGACCCGCTTTACTGGTCGTCTTGGGTTCCTCTGTAGCCTCAGTTTCTGCAGCTGCAGCCTCATTGTCATCATCTAAACTGGGCATGGACACGGGAGCGGCAGTGGACTTGCTGTCGGCGGAAGAGGCGTCGCCGCTTTCGCCCTTGGCGTCGATGCTGCCCTGAGACTGGGATTCGTCTTCGGCTTGATCCAGATTTGGCATGTCAATGCTAACGGAGACGGGAGCTGTGGCATTGGGCGAATCCTTCTGCGACTGGTCACCGTCCGGCTGTGGGATGGTTATGTTGAAGGTGATACCTCCGCTGCCCTCCTGCGAGGTGATGACCATCTCGCCGCCTTTGCTGCCCGCCTTGGGCGCCTCGCCGCTCTCATTCTTGTCGGAGTGGAGCTTCTCGAACAGGCTCTCAATGTCGGCCTCGGCATTCTGCTCGCCGCCCTCGTCTCCAGCCTTTCCAGATGCCTCTCCAGGCTCGTCGCTCAGCAGGGCCGTGGCTGCCGAATTTAGGGCAGTGGCTCCGGCCGAGGCGCCCTTCTTGTCACGCCTGTGGGTCTCCATGTGGTGGTTGTAGTACGTCTCCTGGATGAACGTCAGCGAGCAAATGCTGCACGAGAAGAAACGGATGTTGTTCTCCGCTTCGGTGGTGGCCACAGTAGCTGTCGAGGCTGAAGTAGGCACACTGTCACTGAGTGCCTCGTCAATGGTCTCCTGGAGCAGCTTCTGGGTATTCAGATTCTGAGTGACCGGCTGTTTGGGCGACACAGCTGATGCCGCCGGATTCTGGTGCACTTCGAAGTGCTTGACAAGCAGCTCCCGCTTGGGGAAGGTCATCGAGCAAGTGCCACACTTGAAGAAATTGGTCTGATGCTGCTTGGCGTGCACTGTGGCAGCTTCGCGCGTCTCGAAGCGCTGCGAGCACAGGCGGCACTTGAATGGCTTGGGTTTGCCAGCAGAATGCTTGCGCATATGCTCATCGAAGACGCCCTTGTCCGTGGACTTGAACTGGCAATGGTTGCATGTGTACAGCGAGGCTCCGACCACGTTAAGATTCTCAGTGGCGGCGGCAGCAGCGGCGGCCGCAGCGGCAGCCACCGGAGCAGCCGCTGCCGGGATGGTGGTGGTGCTGGTCACCAGCACATTGGTGGCGTGGTTGGACTCCATGTGCTTGCGCAGGCTCGCCTCGTTCACGAAGTTAATGTGGCACATGGCACAAGTGTTGTCCATGGCGGTGCTGTGGTCACGCACCATGTGCTGCTTCATGGCCCCGAAGTGCGGGAAGATCTTGCGGCAGGTCTTGCACTGGAAGGTCTGCTGCTTGCAGGTCTCATAATGCGTGTTGAAGAGCCGCATGTCGGAGGTCTTGTAGTCGCACGAGGTGCACTTGTAGATCTTGGTGGCCTTGCGCTGCACCGTCTGTGTTCCCTGAACGCCGGCGGCTCCCGCGGCGATCTTGGCCTGACCCACTGTTTAAGAGAAGAAATAGCCTTAAGATATGCTTGGATATGTTTGAAACTAAGTGCTCACCTGGTGTACCCTGCAGGACCTTGCGGGGACGCAGCAATTCCCCACTAGGACTTTCCTCCAACGAGCGATTGGCCGCTCCGGTGACCATCTTCTGCATCTTGAGCGGCGGACTGCCCTCCAGGCCGGCGTCCTCGTTAATGGCATACTTCTTGTTCAGCAAACTGATGAGGTTTGTCTTCACCCGCTCCACATCGTTCTCCAGGCGGTCGTAGTAGTTGACCAGGTTGGTGCAGCGCGTGCACACGTAATCCTCGCCGCAGACGATGACCAGGAAGCCCTCGCCCACGAGCTGCGCCAGTTTGTTGGGGAACTTGGTGGACGTGTGGGTGGTGCACATCTCGGTGAGCGAGGTCTGAGGCTCGCAGCGATCATCGCAGATGTAGCATCGCGTGGCCAGGCCGCCGACACCTAGGTTTCCCGCCTCCGCATCGCTGACCGCCTGCTGTTGGGCGATGCTAACGGCGGAAGAGGCACCGCCGGCAGAGGCGCCACCGGACGAGGCGCCTCCTCCGCCGCCACCGGGAACCACTAGGCGCGTCGTCTTGAGGATGCGCGGCTGACTGGGACCGGTCACGGTGACCGCTCCGCTACTGAGCAGATTGTTGAACTTGCGGTAGGTTGCCGGGTTCAGTTGGTTGTTCATCGCGTGGCCGTTCGGATCCGGATGGGCACGCCGTGATGGTGAATGGCGGTGTTGTGTTGTCGCTCGGTTTTTGCGGGCGCCACACGCGCAACTGCAAGCCGCTTCTTTTCAATATTAATCGGCCGATTACGACAAATTGCACTTTTGCACTGCGGCTGTGGGCACTGACTGTGGCGCTTTTCTTCTATCGGGATCGAGTCGGCTTCGCCACGCACACGGAACGCTCTCTTTTTCGTGGACACTGCACACTGGACACCAGGAACAACAATCGTCCTCCGCTTTTAATTATCCGTTTTGTTCTGGGTTGTCGCGGCGTCACTTTGACTGTACTAAACACTCGGTGCTGTATTTTTTAGGGTTAAAAATGCGTATGTTGCTGCAGCGGTGCTCGTCGCCCGCCTATGGTCGTCTCGCTCTGCAGCACGCTCGCTGCCCTGGCACGGCGTGAGGGCACAGGCTGGTCGTCTCGCTCGCACGCCACGGAAATGGCGGCTGCTGGGCGGCCTAGGCACGGTCAGACGGAGAAAAAATAGACAGCGTTGCCGTTTTGCATGATGGATGGTGCATTAAATGCGGAAAATAACACAGTTAATCAATCCTTACAGTGAAATTAGTGTTTTATTGATGGTACATATTTTTTTGCTGCCTTTTTCGCCCTAAAAACTTTGTTTACGACTGTTTTATTGAAATAAACGGTGACGTGTCTTGCGTGTCATGCAACGTCATGCAGTTTCAGTTGCCTACTCCACCGCCAGAGGGCGCCTTTGCCCGCGCAATTTGAATACTCGAAAATGCTTACCAAGAAATTATTTAAATGCTTTAGCCATGAGGTCAGCAGTAAATACTAGCGTTTTGGCCGCGATAAGGGCCGACATCACTAATGTGTTAATACAGAAGGCCGATAAGATCCCGGAGTTCCACTCTTAGCCATTCGATTCCAGGCAGGTAAAATAAAAAGTGAGGCTTTCTTATCAGCAGCGATAATATAATATTTACCATCACCAAAGCAGAACATAACTTCACCCCGATAATGGTTTCGACCAAAACACAGTGTTCAGTTAACGAACGAAACGAATACCGAGCGGATATAAACTCGGAATCGAAGCGAAATAAATAAAAAGTAAAAATAAAAGCCCCTGGCCATTATCGCTGGGTTATCGTACAATAAACGAATTGAAGCCCCGTCGAAATTTCAATTGTCCGGCCCGATCGTTCAGTTGGCCAACGGACATCGCGAACGCCGAAAGCGCACTCAACCCGAAAATTAGACCGATTTAACTGCCGCATACAGGGGGTGTGAGAATCTAGCAATTCACCTGTGCATCCAACAGTCACTGCAAAATGTATCCACCGCCGGCTGCGAAGATCAAGCACTTTGGCTCCCTCAGAACGGCCGCCGTCTGGGCCGGAATTCTCGGAGTGGTAAGTCAGCAGTGGGAGTCACTGCCACAGTCACTACCACTCGACCGCGACCCCATTCCACACCCATTGATAAGAGACGAGGAGAGATACTGGAGCTGACATTGCGGGCACTCACTCAAATTGGATGCCCTCTCTCTCAATACTCCACCTGATCGTCTGCTAATCGTGGTATAGTGGGAACTGACTCACGTGGGACGGTTCCCAAACTGAAGAGCAATTGATAACCAACGCTTGACGTGTGTAAACAACTGAAAGAATCTAGATACGAGCAGTTCCCTTTAAGAAAATTATAATAGGGAAATGTATTCTGAATGCCCTTGGATATTAGCTATAAAAATGATTGACGTTAAACAGGAGTTTTAGAGAATTCACAAAATCAAAATAGTATCCTATTATTATATTTTTGGTAAACTCCCACGCTAATACAAATGTTCTTGCCACAGGCCCAGTCTATCATCTGGATGGGGCTGACCATCACAGCGATCTGTGCCTTCAACTGTGTGCTGTACATCACGAACGACCTGTCCTATGGCACCATGATCAAGACGGTCTTCTTCGACCTGTACTTCAAGGGCGGCTGCAAGATGAGCCCCGCCGATTACCAGAACTACGATCAAACTATCCTAAACGGAGTGAAGACAGTCTTCGATCCCAGTCAGATTTTGATCTGGGATTCCGTGTACTTGGGCGTTTCTGTCTGCTGGCTCATCGTCTCCGTTGTGCTGCTACTGTGTGAGTAACTTAAGAGCCGGAAATTAGTTGCATACTCAGTTAAGATACCGCCAACTTTTATGACTCACGCGGAGAATCTATGAATTTATTTTATCGGGCAACCGACGATGATAAAATCAAAAGACCCTCGCATGCCAAAAAGCCATAAAGCCCAAATAAACAATACTTTATGATAGGTTTGCTGAAAACTTATATGAGGGTTGTATAATGGGTTCATTGATGGGTATTCCCCACAATATCACTTTCTTTATATTTGAAAAAGGGTTAGATTGATGCTTGATATTTGGTATTATTAGAACTCAAAACAAGGACTAAGCAGACATTTTAAAGGAATTTCCATTTATAAGCCAGTTCTTTTGTTTGAATTTCAAGGGTTTTCGGACAACGGATTGGTACATGACTCAATTTATTACCCAGTAGAAACACAATTTAATATCTTATCGTATCAAATAAATATTTCACAATGTAAAATGTAGATAACTGCTCACTTTTTATTGTACCTGATAAATAAGATCTTATCCGCCCTTGTGATACGCTTTAAAAATGCAGTTATGCTAACTTTGTGTAATAAACTTTTAAAAATCTGCAAAACTAGTAGGTAAGGTTTTTAAAATGTGTTATTTAATGACTTGATTATAGGTTCTATTGATGTATCGCCAATAAGTAGACCCATTTAAGTATCACATGTTTAGGGCGATACTATTTTGGTGACAGGCATTTAACCCTCCCATGATGGATTACACTTTTATTAATAATAGGTTTTATTTTCGCCTTTTCAGGGGTGCGCAAGGACAACCCCAAGCAGACACTGACTGCCATATACAGCTGGGCCTTCTTCGTGGCCGCCATCTGCTGCATGGATGTAGCCTCCGGAGTGATCTTTGGGGTCGATTACGGACGCTTCAACGATGCGGCTCTGAAGTACAATGCCAATAGCATCAATGCTGGCGAAATCGACCCCATGGCCGCCACTTTGATGGCCGGCGGCGTGGCTGCCATTTCCATGATGATCATCTCCTTCAAGGGATTCGTGCTGTGGTTCATCAACTTCGGACTGCTGGTGTACCTTCTCATGAGAGCCACTCGCATTGCCACCGATAAGGATGGTCTGGTAAGTGGTGGTGGGGGTCAGTGGGTGAGCTCATCGCCCCCTTATGCTGCCTGGCGTTGTCTTGTCCGATTCCATAAATTTCCGCCACTGTCTGTGAAAATATTCGAGCAACGCAGAAACGACTACGACATGGCTAAACTTAGCATTTTGCCGCAATTAACTCAATGTGGTGGTGGTAACTGATGATAAGCTGGCTCGTGAAGGCGGCCGCTAATTGGCCTCAGGTTTCCCTGATAGGAGGTTCCCCGGTTTTCGTGCTTTTTTCGCCGAACACCGTCGAAGAAGTATTACTAAATGGGCGCTGGGTGCAAGAGTTCTCAAATCAATGGCGAATTGGAACTTTTCAGCATTTGCAGGGGGAAAATTTTACATTACCTCAGATTAATACACATGTGTAAATCACTAGAAGTAATGCCATTGATGAGTTTGCCAATCAGTTAAAAATCAGTAAAAATCTAAAGGCTTTTATGTAAGTCCTTTTGTTAATAAAATAGTTAAATACAAGTACAAGCAATTTAAAAAATGTATCTAGGTTTTAAAATTCCTTGTTGATAACCACCTTTTTAATTTACATGTTTTTTTCTTTAATTTTGTATTGATTTATTTTCACAGGATACTTTGTTCAATCCTCGCAAGGATTCCAATGATATTCTGACCACCAGGGCGCCCATTCGCGCCTACGAGGAAGAGAAGTGAGTAGCATCGATTAGCCTACAATAACCACCTAATTCCTGATCCGTATTGATAGGGTGGAGATCCAGGCATACAACAACAACGCCTACCTTCCGGACACCCGCTCCGTGGCGGAGACCATCGAGGTGAACGAGGGCGCCATTGTCCGGGCGGCGCACATGTCGATGGATGCGAATCTGATGGATCGCCGCTTCCGGGACATCAACGCCTTCCAGCAGTACCCGGCGCCCAATCCGCAGAACAGTCGCCCGTTGCGCCAGCAGTCGCAGGTTCCGGTGCAGGAGACCATTGTGGTGGCCACCGCGGGATTCCCCCAACCCGACTACTCGCCACAGCCCAGTCCCAATGGCATTCTGCGCCCCCACCAGTACTAGGCCCTAGTAAGCCCACTGGCGCCCCTCCGAAAGCCCTCTTCCATAAATTAATTCTCAAATAATCCCCCAAGTGACAGCTAAAGTTTAGTTCAAATTTTATCAGAATGAGCAATTGCTCGGCCTGGTTATTCTTATTTATTTGCATGTTTATAACAAAATAGGTGTACAGTTGTAAATAAATGGAAACGTTATAGTTATTTGCACCACCAGTGGATGGTATTTGTTTATATGGTAATTTGATTATCTCGCAGAGCTGATAAGGCGTGGGTCGCCGATTAAGACGGAAAGCGGCCCCCAGCAACGAATTAATTGGAAGGAGATAAGGAATACAGGAGGAGCATCGTGTTCTTTTATTGAGCTGGGTACTATAAGCTTTAAGGGAAATTAAAAATTAAAAAATATATTTGAATTCTTTAAAGACATTTAATCTAAATAGAAGCAAATATTTGTTTTAAATTAAGTTCATTTTTATTTTTATATAAAATAGCTTGAACACAATTTGAATTCACCAAATGACCCGCCAACAGCAGGGTAGTGCGATAGTCCGATAGGCTGTTATCGTTATCGAAAAGAACGCGCTTTGGCATTTTCTAGCCCCTTCTACAAGTTGCCGCTGTTTCCTCGGGTCAACAAAAGTTCACAAAATATTCTCTGATTTCTGATAAGCCGGGGCAATATTCGACTTTCATCTCGAAAGCCGGGCATTAAACGTAGCGTGTGTGTTTTGAATCCGATCATTTGTCACCGAAACACCCCCGGGAGCGGTTGGAAAATTCACTTCGCCGGCAGTTGCCTTTGTATTAGACTGTGGAAATATGGTTTTCATCACGAAGTTCGCGAGGATTGGGCTGCAGGCCGCCCGCCAGCTGAGTGCGGCTCCCCTGGGGGTCGTTCAGGGGCGCGCCTTTCACCTGACAAGCCTCCTCGCCAAAGGTAATCCATTGTTTATGCAATACCCACTGCATCTCAAACTGTAATCCCCGCCAGAACGTCGCTACACAAACAAACACGAGTGGGTGGAACTGGTCTCCGGGAACAACGCCATCGTGGGCATCTCCAGCTACGCCCAGGAGGCTCTCGGGGATGTCGTCTTCGCCCAGCTACCGGACCCGGGCACGGAACTCAAGCAGGATGACGAATGTGGGGCCCTGGAGAGCGTGAAGGCGGCCAGCGAGGTGTACTCTCCAGTTACTGGCAAGGTGACGGAGAAGAATGCCCAGGTGGAGGACACACCAGCCCTAGTCAACAGCAGCTGCTATGAGAAGGGTAAGATCTAATATATCCCCCTATGGAGAACATTATTGTCACTTATTTCCCTTTCCCAGGCTGGCTCTTCAAGGTGGACCTCAAGAATCCCCAGGAACTCGATGCCCTCATGACAGAGGAGCAGTACAAAACCTTCGTGAGCAGCAGTGACGATCACTAGAACAACCGCCAGCAGCAGCTAAACCCAGCATCTTGACTGTAGCCTTTAAACAATACGATCTAGCATTTGTTATCAGCTCGAAAACTCCACACGCTTACCCGAAAATCACCAACCAAACTCATCGCCATACACACGTTGTTTTAGCTCTTGAAATTTGTTACGAATAAGAATCAACAGTAAAGCCAAATATTATATTTAAATTGGGCATCTTGACCTACGGGTGGCAGACGCCGTCTGCTCCCCCATGGAATTCTCCTAGACGATAAGAAGCACCACGTTTGAGTTAAGAGAAAACGTGCTGAGAGTTGATCAAAGATAACAACTCACTCGACAAAAGATTAAGAGAGACGCCGAGCGCGGAAAACACTCAATTTCATAATACTGCGGATCAGCTTGGACCGGCGTGCTTGGGCGGATTTGGAAAACAACATTCAACACTGTTGCCGGGACACGCGATGGCGCACGCCGCGGCATCCAGCCATCACCTGATTGATGATGGACCGATGACACACCTACCTCTCTGGAAAGTTACGCCGTGCTTGGGCGATAAGGATGTACCAAGTCGCGCCTTGAAAGTATGCCCGATCAAGACGATAAGCCCTCCAGAAAGCGCCGCCCATGTCCCATTGAACTTGAAGAGCGTGTTCGTCTGAGCTTTTCCACCCGAAAGCTATGGCGACGGAGGCGAAAAGCTTGGCCATGGCTCACTCGAATGGTCAGTGCTCAAAAAGAACTCATTCCGTGCGGTGCGAGAAGCGCGTGCTGCTCGAAAACAACCCCAAAAATAATAAAAACAATCACACACCATTACACTAAGCTAAGGATATTTGCAAAACAGGATAATTGCAGACCTCGAACAAGGGAAAGTAATTCAAGGAGCTATACAGATACCTAAGACCACAAATCAAAAACAAAATGCCAGCGGAAAAATCAATATACGATCCTAATCCGGCCATCAGCCAAAATGCCTACATATCCAGCTTCGAGGAGTACCAGAAGTTCTACCAGGAGTCGCTGGACAACCCGGCCGAGTTCTGGTCCCGTGTGGCCAAGCAGTTCCACTGGGAGACGCCCGCCGATCCGGAGAAGTTCCTACAGTACAACTTCAACATCTCGAAGGGACCCATTTCGATCAAATGGATGGAGGGTGCCTCCACCAATCTGTGCTACAATCTCCTGGATCGCAATGTTAGGAATGGTCTGGGTGACCAAATCGCCTACTACTGGTGAGTCTGGCTGGCAGTCCTCGCCCACTTTCCCTGTGGGTGGCGTAGGTCGCATGAAAACAAAAGTTTTGGGTGGCAGGATTATTGATTTTTCGTGTGGTTACGAAACTCTCGCCTTGTGACGTACCAAGGTGGCTCTTCTTGGACAGGATTCACTGCGCAGGCACCGCATTCGAAACAGATGATAGCACTCCTTTTGAATATTATATACGAGTATAAGGATGCCACTCAAGGGCACAATCCTACCTCTTGGCATCGATTTTGGGAAGGGGCTAATGCTTTCCTTTCACTGCGCCCAGCTAATTGAAGCTATTATTTTTGTTTTGATTGCTTACAATTGCTTTAATCGTCTGCATGGTAAATGTGACAGTGAGTCTAACGACTCGCGATTAATTCCATTTCGGGCGCTTTTTGGATTTCTTACTACGTATTGGCTAAACACTCTGGGTCAATGTCAGGGTCAGTCTTCGGTCCTCGAGACGACCCTCATAACAGGGTGACCCGGCCAAGTTTACGCTGGCTATTTCTTTGTTTATTTATTCAGTTGAAATCGATTAACATTAACCGGTTAGAGGAAAAGTTTGTTCAAAGCCTGGGATTTTCGTTGAATGTGGACAAAAACACTATTTTAACGATGTGCTATTCAATTTTATACAATTTGGAGTACTTTTTTTTAATAAAATCTTAAATTCCTTTTTGTCAACATTTCTTAATGTCGTTTTAATTTTTCTTAAACCTCCTTTGTTCTTAATTATAAAACGAAGTAATTTCAGAAAGTCACTTTATTTTCTTAAGGCTGCTTGTTTGTTTTGCATTTTGTAAGGTACAGATTTTCAACTGCCTCGAAAGTTCAATATAACCTTTTCCAGCTGCCTTATCTAAAGTCTGTTCCTAACTCATCTCCTCAGCACTTGTTTGTTTCTCCACACGAGACACTTTTACCCAGCAAAAAGTTAACAATCAAAGCAAATATTAAATAATGACTTCACCCACTATGTAGGTTCTTCCCACTATAAAACTACGGACTTCGTTGGTTACGATTAATCAACAGACACTCCTTTCCACTGATTAGCTACCGCGAAAAGCAGTACTATATATCACCTTATGGGACTCTCAAGTGCCCACTCGGAACGCAATTCAATTGAGTTCCCTAGATGAAATAAGTATTTTGTTTTGGTTGCGCTAAAAGATTCGCTTTATTTTGAGACCCAAAGTTCACCGAGCCATGCGTCAGGGCGAAAAAGCACAATGTTAAACAAATGTTAATGCTAATGAGCTTATCTCGGGGTTATCACTTAAAGGGCGGGTTAGAGGGCGGGACGCGTTTTGCGGAGGAAATGCAAATGAAAGTCAGGTAATTGAAAGGCGATTACAAGGTCATCACAAGTTGGTTCCCACTCGGCCTGAGAGTTACGAGGGCCCATAGCCAGTCTGGGCTATTTTCCGTTTTTGTGAGAATTATTTAATCCCAGCGCACAATCTGTCCTCACTTTCCTTAGATAAGATATAGAGCGGGACACAAACCAAAAAGACAGACAAAACCGTGCACGTAATGAGTAATAATTAACGCTTTTCGAACGGCCGTTTCAGATAATTTTATTGCAAGCCAAAGCAAAACAAAATCTTAAAAATTATACGCCCCAGTTTTATGGCATAGATAGGGTTGCGAAACGGCAAAGTTGTTGAAAAAATCATTAATTTGTTTTTAGATTTTCAAACATCTGGCTAATACCTTGCAATTCAAAGGAAAGCTTTCAAATCGTATTGTTCTTTTGAATTTAATGGTTTGCCACTAGCATTTTGTTAAATCCTCGAAACGGTTAAGAAAACTTTTAACAATTTTTTAAAATTCAATATCAAACCTATACAAACTTAGGTGATTTGTACCTTGATACCAAAATAACCGTTTCGAACTCATTTTTTTTTTAAATTGTATCTCAAACCGATTCGAACAATTTTTTTAAATTCAATATCAAACCTATACAAACTTAGGTGATTTGTACCTTGATACCAAAATAACCGTTTCGAACTCATTTTTTTTAAATTGTATCTCAAACCGATTCGAACTACAGGGTCTCGTACCTTGCTACCGAAATAACCGTTTCGAGCCCAACCGATTTACGCAAACGGTTTTTAATTTCGAGACTCGTTAGCAACAAAATTAAAGCGAATTAAGCGCACGAAAGCCGGAGCGAAAGCCGAGCAATATTATGTAAGCGAATTGACAATGCGCGCAAATTGTTTATTCAAATTGATGGAAGCGCGTCTTTGCGTTAAGCATTTTGCTATTTTTTCGACCGTTTCTTTTTTCGGTTTCTGTGTCAGCGTGACGGCGTCTGGGCAAAAGGTGGAGGAGAAGGTAGAAAAGAATAGGCGGATATAGAGAATTTAAGTAAAAGTGCCTGAAACATAATATTGCTTAAATCCCAGTAACAGGCAACAGTTTTGGCTGCACTGGGCCTCTAGAAAATCACGCGATCACATCGTCTGATTCACTCACAACCAATTAGAGAGCCACTCCGCTCCACTCACGCACCCGCAGACAGACAGGGACAGAGATAATAGAGAGAGGTGCAAACAAAAAGAACGGTCTTACCTGCGAAAGAAAGAGCGGAAAGAACCAACATATCATAATGCTGCCTGGGCATTTCTTCAGTTTTTTCGCCCCTCTTATCAGTTTTTCCACTGGAACAGGTTGCCAAGCCCTTCTCTATAAATTATGCAAACAGCTGCCTTTACAAAAATCAAAGATCCACCAAACGGTTAAAAACAAATAAACGATCTTAAGATAAACATTGGAGATCAGCACATCGTACGATAATGTCTCTCAAACTGTAGGGCCCGGCTAGACACAGAGACGCGAAGGAAAGGGAGGGAAGAAGCACTGTAAAAAATGTGGATTTGTTTTTTAAATATTTAAAGTTAAGTTAGTCTACAATCATAAAAAATGTATATGCATCCGTTCTTTTTATCACAAATTTAAAGTTCAAATAAAGTACAATGGAATTTTTTCATACCCAAAAATTCCAAATCTTTTTGGAGATCTTTTGGGTAGATAGAACTTACACTATTATAAAAGTCTTAATTTGGTTCTTGAAAGGTCAAACTATTTATAAAGGGACCAATATTTTTGTTCAGTGCTGGGAGGAACCAAAAACATTCGATGCGATTTACACGACACGCGAGTCAACAGCTGATGTTATTGTTATTAAGATAAGTTGCTTGGTGCTGATTGTTTTTGCTGTAGTTTTTAGTGCCATAGCTCATAATTTTTTTCGGCACACTCGTGCGCTGTTTTGTGGCTGTTTTTAGCATATTTTCTGATTTCTGATAAGCCGGAGACGGCCACGCGTCTTCCCGTGGTCAAGAGGTGAATGGTGAATGGCCCGGCGGGACGGACGGTGCATGAGGTGTTTCCAAGGCGGCATGGAAAATTTCTTGTCTGGCGATCCGGCGGCGAGATTAGGCGGCAAGTGGCCCGATTACGTCTCCAAATTGGAAATTAATACACCCGGCCGGACTCGTCGCGCCACATTTTTCCCACCAATTTCGATTAGTCATGCGGAGGCGGAGGAGCAACTAGTGCTCACAATGTTGATAAGTGGAGAGGACGTCCGCAAACACAAGCACTTGGCCTTGACTGTGAGCTGTCGCCGGCTGATTAGGATTCCGGCACAGTTTGGCATTCACCTTTCTTTAGCAAAGATTCCATGCCCAAAACGGAACCTCCCTATCTCAGATTTTTTATTTTAGAAATCGAAACTACTCCTAATAAGGCAGAGAGAGAATTGTGACGTTCTCACCTAAGTGGAAAATGTTCATAAAACAGAGCGACAGTAATGTAATGTATAATTATCAAAAAGTTGTTAAATAAACTCAATTGAATTTTTCTCTTACCATTTCGTTCTTATATTGGACACTTTGATACCAAAATGTACCTACAAGGTTTTTAAGAAAAAATGTTCTCAATTCAAGAACAACAAAGATACATATCTTCGTGTAGCAGACTACAAAGTTAATCAAATTCATTTACAAATTTGTCTATAAAATTAAAATTTGTTAATAGTAATAATAATATTATAAAGCATTTTAATTAAGCAAATCAGAAAAAGTTTGGACTTGCTTTAGACATTTATTTAGAATTCCACTAGTTGTGAGCCACAATTATTTAAGAAAGATTTTGGGCATTTTTGAATTGAGGAGGGCACCAGTTTTAGTATGGGATCAACAATAATGATGAGTAAGCCCAGTGGGTAGAATGAATGTTGCATAAAACAGCTCGAGTCACAAACGGTTTATTTCCAATGCGTATTTATTTATTTTTACCATCTTACTAATTGACAAGTACGAGTACAAACAGGTATTTCGCTCAAGTGGAATAACATTTCACGAGTGTTGATGGCCCCGTCGAATCACCCCAATTGGCCCAAAACAACCCCACTCGACACCGTCACCCCTTCCGGCGTGAACTTTGAACACTGCGGCCTAGTCAGCGGTACCAAAATACACCCGAAAACGTCACGATGAGAGCTTTGTTCTGGCGGCTTCCTGCATTTCTGTTCGGGAATATTTTGGCGGGCACCGATATAAAAGCCGCTTTATTGCCGGCTAATTCAAGTTCTTATCGCAGGCGACGGACAATAGCCCATGATTTACACCCCATTTTTCCCCACTGATTGCATTGTCTATCTAGCCAGCCCACCTGTCTCTTTTTTTGCTGTTTTGTCGTCCAGTTAGTTTATTATTAATTTTTCCGTTGCTAATCTGCCTTGACCTCCAAAAGTGCCATGGAAAATTGCTTTCCCCATTACTTTTCCAGGTTTCGTGTCTGCCCATCGACGATCGCGAGTGTTTATATCCGTTTTGGGTGCTGAAATCATTCACGATTTGGCTCAGTCACGATTTTGTTTACCCATTCAAAGCTTTCAAAGCTCTGACAAGATTTACATACTGTTTCGTGTTAAATTCTAAATTCATTCACTTAATGGCAACAATTAGGGAAGCGTTGACAGTGCCTTAGAACTGTATACCTTTTGGAAATAGTTCCTAAATTCTTTATTAATTTTTCCGTATTTTCTAATCATGAAATTGTTGGATTGATTTCCTCTAGTATTAATTTTGGTACTTACCTTTTGGTAATTTATTTTCCCAAAGTTCCCATATTGTTAGTGGCTAGTGTAGTCAGTCCAAGTCTTTTTGCAGCTGTTGTATGTAGAATTATGTCGGTTATTGGCTTTGGCTTCTGTTGCCAAGTTCAGAACAAAAAGGGAAAGGCATACCAAGTATCCACACAAGCATACACTTCTACAATGCGAAAATATATAGCATTAAGTAAAAACAACAGCGGTTAAAGTAATAGCACTGGTATTACATTAAATATCTATGATGTAGGGCCATGTATTTATGATATTTAAAAAGTAAATGCCTTTAAAAGATACAATCAAAGCCTAGTATTCTCCTGTTACACCTTTTTATTTGAATGAAACATTACACGCGGAAAAATTTCCTATGAAAATCCTTAAAAAATTGTTGTGCTATCAAATTACCACATTTAAAATGTGACATATTTTACAATTTCAAAGTTGCTACTATTTTTACCGCAGCTATGAGAGATAAGTTCGAAATTAGGTGACCATTTGAATGCAGAGAATCGAATTAAGTCTCCTCGGGCAATTAGGAAGCCTCGCATTACTGTAAGTGATCCAATTGTGGTCGGGGTAATTAGCCCAATTGTGGGACACCCGGTACGTGGCCACCCATTTGAGAACGCCACCGGCGCGTGCTCGATGTAAATACTATAGAAATAATACTAAGTACATACATAATGCAATGTGTTTCCTCATGGTCGTTTTCTGTTTTTTTTGTCATTGTTCCAGGGAGGGCAACCACCCCGACGATTATTCCCGTGGCCTCACCTATCGCAAGTTGCTGGAGGAGGTGTGCCGCTTCGCCAACGTGCTGAAGGACCATGGAATCCGCAAGGGCGACCGTGTGTCCATCTACATGCCGATGATTCTGGAGCTGCCCATCGCCATGTTGGCCTGTGCCCGCATTGGAGCCGTGCACTCGATCGTCTTCGCAGGATTCTCGCCGGATTCGCTGTCGGAGCGGATGTTCGACTGCAAGGCTAAGCTGCTGATCACGGCCGACGGAGCCTGGCGTGGTGAGAAGCCTTTGTACCTGAAGGCACTGTGCGACACGGCACTGGAGAAGGTCGAGGAGATGGGCCACTCGGTGGAGAAGTGCATAGTGGTGTCGCACTTGAAGCGGGTGACTCCCTGCCAGCCGGACCATGTCGAGGAGGAGATCCCGTGGACCGATGACCGCGACTACTGGTGGCACGAGGAGATGGAGGACAAGGAGCCGGCCTGCTATCCCGAGTGGATGGACGCCGAGGATCCGCTGTTCATGCTCTACACCAGTGGTTCCACTGGCAAGCCCAAGGGCGTGCTCCACACCACCGCCGGATATCTGCTGTATGCGGCCACCACCTTCAAGATCGTCTTTGACTACAAGCCAGGAGACATCTACTGGTGCACCGCCGATGTGGGCTGGATCACGGGACACACCTACGTGGTGTACGGACCACTGGCCAATGGTGCTACTTCAGTGATTGTGAGTGTCTGATTAGAACAAACAAAGAATGCATTTATGACTAATTGTCTTTAATACCTCTTCCAGTTTGAGGGCACCCCATTCTTCCCTGGAAACGATCGGTACTGGAGCGTCATTGACAAATACAAGGTCACCCAGTTCTACACAGCCCCCACGGCCATCCGTGCCCTCATGAAGTACGGCGAGGGACCAGTGCTCAAGCACAACCTGAGTGGACTCAAGTAAGTTTCTAAAAATAATGAGTAACAGTTAGTCATACCCAGTAACTTGTTATCAGTAGACCGCGTTGTGAAAGTTGTGAAAGTGTTGACCATCAAAATATTTCCATAAATATTATTAGAAAAATTTATTTCTAATATTTAAAAAACAAACATTCCTTTTTACTATATTATTTTTCTTATAATATGACACATATTTTCTTGCAGGGTTTTGGGCAGCGTAGGTGAGCCCATCAACCCCGAGGCCTGGCTGTGGTTCTACCGCTTAATTGGAAAGGAGCAGTGCTCCATTGTGGACACCTTCTGGCAGACGGAAACCGGTGGTCATGTCATCACACCCCTGCCCGGAGCCACTCCCATGAAGCCCGGATCTGCTGTGAGTATAAATATCAAGTCTTAAAACTAAACCAAAATTATAATTTGTCATGTTTTTTCAGTCATTCCCCTTCTTTGGCGTCAAGCCCACTTTGCTGGATGAGTGTGGCATCGAAGTTAAGGGAGAAGGCGAGGGATACTTGGTCTTCTCGCAACCCTGGCCCGGAATGATGCGCACCTTGTACAACAACCATGAGCGCTTTGAGGACACTTACTTCTCAAAGTTCCCTGGTTTCTACTGCACTGGCGATGGTGAGTTCAAGAATTTTTAACCTTTTATTATCGAACTTTAAATTGGGAAGACCTTATAACTAACTCTTTTATTTATTATTTTTCTAACAGGTGCCCGTCGCGATGCTGATGGCTATCTGTGGATCACTGGCCGTGTGGACGACATGTTGAACGTGTCCGGACATCTGATGTCCACCGCCGAGGTGGAGTCGGTCCTAACTGAGCATCCCCGTGTGGCTGAGTCCGCCGTGGTCTCCCGTCCGCATCCCGTGAAGGGCGAGTGCCTCTACTGCTTCATCACGCCCAACGAGAACGAGGTGTTTGACCAGAAGTTGATTTCCGACCTGAAGAAGATGGTGCGCGAGCGTATCGGACCTTTTGCCATGCCGGATGTCATCCAGAACGCTCCCGGATTGCCCAAAACGCGCTCCGGCAAAATCATGCGCCGTGTGCTGCGCAAGATCGCGGTCAACGACCGCAATGTGGGCGACACCTCAACCCTGGCCGACGAGCAGATTGTGGAGCAGCTCTTCGCCAACCGGCCAGTGGAGGCAAAGTAGACGGTAGCAGATGGTCCAACTGGCGGCGGCTAGGATCCCTTTCCCAAGGCTTTCTCCGGCTTGCACTGACCACTCCACTCTGCCACCGCATTTCTACCACTTACGTATCCCGATTACGTATCCTGTAAATCTCCCCCTACACATATGAAATACCTATTGCTTAATGTTGGTCCCGTTCCGGGCTGCGGCGTGGCTAGCACCTTCTGAATTCTACCTAGTTCGTAAGCCTAAGCGTGTGCGTAAGTAAGTCGGCTGGATGGTGTACGATCCCAGTTACTATCCATCGTCTGTATCTTCTTGTGTATTTGCCTGTTCACCGTAGTTAACATGCTCAGCACGCACACATTTTCCAGTTCTTTTGTTTCTTCGTTGTAGTCGTAGTTTAAGTTCTCGCTAATTCGTTGTGATAAAAATTTAATTATATCTTACTTATGTATGTATTTTTAGTAGAATTGATATGAGACAAAATATATACACGATTCCAGTTGTAGCCACAATTACACAGCTCACACTTTTCAGTTGTATCCTTATGTTTTGTAGTCTCTCCTCACGCACCTTTTCAGATCTGAGGGGTCACGCACGTAAGTCCGGAACCGATCGGGGAAATCGGTTTCCTTCCCCTCCCATTAGTCCGTAAGCTTGAGAACGATACATATCAGTGTGGCATAATGCTCGACACATTCCTACATTCGATCTACATGTTAAAGAGAACCGCTCGGATATACTATATACTATATACACCATATATATGTGTTATACGGTCAGAAGACTTACTGCAACGAAACATATCATTGAAGTTACTGCTGCAAACCTATGAATATTATAGAGGATTTTATTGTTAGAGCTCGTTATTTTGGGGGATCGAAATAGACTATTCGGTATCATGGATTGGCTGATAAGGGGCACGGCGCCCAGTCTGATTGTAAAAAGATTGTTAGATTTACAGCGATGGCGGACGGAAGAATGCAATTTACATATCAATATATATATTTCTGTATATGAACGTATGTGTATAATAAAGTTTATTGTTTTAATGTGTTTGAACCTGCAAATCCCAAAAAGTTCGTCTTGGTTTTGATTAATGCCTCAATTTTACTGAAAAACAAGAAAGGAAGGAAGCGAGGTTTGGCAAGCCTATGGGTGCAATTTATATGTGAAACATTCAGAGTTTCACAAAATTATTGGATAATCACGGAATTAGTATTGCAGCTATATGATAATAGATTTTAAAATATTAAATCTCTTCAATATTCTCTTTTCTGCAATGGAAAAGTTGACCAGCTTTAAGATTCAGAGTATACCCTATAATCACACTGGCCATGCTGTAGACTTCCGGCTGGGGCAGTCCATTCTAAACCTTTAACAAACCCGCTTAGTTGATTTTCGGCTAGGCCTTTCAACACCTTGGTGGCAGTGGAAGAGCTAAGGACGATCTCCGTCAGAATGGCCGACGAACAGCATCCGCCCAGCAAGGGGACAGGGCAGGATCCCGCCGAGGACAGAAACGCTGCCACGCGATTCGGGTTGGAGGACCACGAGGCCACTCAGCAGGATGCCAGGGTGACCACTCTGCGGCACGCCGAGGAGCGACGTGGCTCCATGGCGCCACCCCACGATAAGCGTTCGCTTACCGTCAAAGTATCGCAATCGCGAATGGCGACCGAAAGTGAATCTAAGCGAACTAGTGTCTCCAAGCCCGCTCCGGCACCGGCTAGGCCTTTGGATGACATTTCGTCCCGGAACTCCTTGGTGCCAGGAGCCGCTGTGGCTCCTGATCTTCCACCAAAACCGCAACGCAGCTCTGCCGACGCCGATGGCGAATCCTCTGAAGTGGACAAAAAACCGGCAGCAAGGAAGTCGGAAAAAAGATTATCGGACTCATCATCATCCTCATCGGAGGAGCAGCCGAAAAAGGAGGAAGCCAAACCAGCGCCACCTGCTGAGGAACCATCACCACCACCACCTCCACCACAACCTGAACCTCAGCCGCAGCGAAAATCCATCGATTTCGCGGAGACAGAAGCTGCACCCATTCCCCCGCCGGCGGAGAGGCAGGAGGATGTACCAATGCCGCCGCCGATGATGTCATCCCTGCCGACGGACGATAGCAAGGATGATGTGCAGAGCCTGAACAGCAAGTTGACCAACACGGACATCACCTTCCATCCATCGAAGAAGTTCGCCTCCAAGGGAACCAACACCTCCGGCATGATATACTCAGACGACGAGGAGGAGCAGGTGGAGGAGGATCTTCCCAAGCTGCCTGCAGAGTTCCCCGACAGCGATCTGGACACTCTGTTCCTGCTGGCCTGTCGCGAGGTGAAGAAGGCCGGCACCATTGCCCTGGCGGAGAACGAAAAGCAGCAGGAGTACACCACCAAGAAGCACACCAACGACCTCGTCACTCCCACTGACAACATAGTGGAGGAGACCTTCATCAAGGCCATCAGTTTGCGGTATCCCGACCACAAGTAAGTTGCGGTTACCCAAACGTTATAAGGTCGGATTAAATGGGGCAGTTTCCTTATTGTATATTTTCCCTTTCCTCTAAAGTTTCATCGCCGAGGAGCGAGTTTCAAAGTCGGAGACGGGAATGGTGACCCTGACAGATGACCCAACCTGGATCATCGACCCCATCGATGGCACCATGAACTATGTCCACCACTTTCCGTACTATTGCATCTCGGTGGCCTATTTGGTTAATCAGGAGACTCAGTTTGGCATCATCTACAATCCGCCGATGAAGAACATGTACACGGCTCAGAAGGGAAAGGGGGCTCAGCTGAATGGCGAGATGATTAGGACGACTGGCCAGATCAACCTCTCCTCGGCCATGGTCCTGCAGGATTACAGCTCGGGCGCCAATGAGACGCGCAACCAGATTGCCCAGGAGAATGCCCACAGGCTGTTGAAAAAGGCCCATGCGTGAGTACATGGTATCACCTGACGACCGAGCCAACTTATCCCATTCCAGAATGCGTTCTATTGGATCTTCCGCCATGGGACTGGCCATGGTGGCCTCCGGAGTGGCGGATGCCTATTACAACTTCGGGCTGCACGTTTGGGACATGGCAGCTGGTGCCATTATAGTCACCGAGGCCGGCGGAGTGGTGATGGATCCGGCTGGAGAAGAGCTGGATATAATGTCGCGACGATGCCTGGCTGCCTCCACCGAGCACCTTGCCTTGGAGTTGGGCAGCAACCTGGAGCAGAACTATCCCTCGCCCCGCGACGACGAACCGCGGTCCGTGAATCCCAATGAGTACGGACCCGCTGCTGAGACCAGGGACTTCACGGGCCAGACGGACTTCCCCGATTCGGATACCCCGGACACCACGGACACAGAACAGTCCAACGAGAAGCCTGCGGCGGTGGCCAACTGACCAGCAGAAAGGCCAGCTGAAATTCATTTTAGTTTAATAAAATGACCATGCAAGGGTATTGTAATTTTATATCAATATAGTTTTTTTCGGATTACAAAAATCGTATTTTAAGTAACCTATTTCTTTTAATTCATATGCCTGTTGTAACATATTTAAATATAGTACATACATATATCAGTATGATTTCGAATTCCTATTTGGTCTTTTCAAAAATGGTTACTTCCTTTTTTTCGATATATGGAAGTCATGTAGTGCAAGCTCCGCAAAGGTAAGGTTTTGAAATCCAACGAATTCCTTATATTTAAATTTACAATTCATTTGGCGCCCAAATGTGTAAGGGTTTGAGTCTCCGATAAGCAAAGTTCTTTACCTTATACAGAATTATTTCTTGGTTGATTTTAATAAACATTTTTATATTAAGAAACTCTAAAATTGTTAAAAAATTATTCCAGCTTTTTTTTTTAATTTCTTTAGAGGAAACCCTTTTCCTCTAGCCAAACCCAATCAGAGAATTATTCTGGTATTTTATTTGCGTTTTCCCCGAGCTTATTGGAACAATTTAACAGTAGTGGGCGTCGGTCACTTTGTTGATTGTAGTATAATTAAATTAAAACTTTACATATTCGGTTTTGTTAGCGGTTCATTGCAGAACCAGAAAACGCGAAGATCACACCACTGCAAAATGGGCGACAATGTGGACCTGGAGAAGTGCTTCGAGGTGGTCAGCAATCTGGTCTCCGAGGCTGGTCGGGTAATTAGATGAGGTGGAAAAACACTTGAGTGCTGCAGAGGCTAATGGAATTTTCCTTTTCCCCGGTAACTTTCCCAGCTGATCGCTCGCAACAATGAGACGCGACAGGAATTTGTGACCAAGAGCAACGACATTGACCTGGTGACCCAGACGGACAAGGATGTGGAGCTGCTGCTGATGGACGGCATTCGCCGGCACTTTCCGGATCACAAGTAGGATTCATAGAGATGTTCCAGGAAGTTTTTTAAACTCATGGATTTCAGGTTCATAGGAGAGGAAGAAAGCAGCGGGGAGGAGGGCGTCAAGAACCTGACCGATGATCCCACCTGGATCATCGATCCTGTAGATGGAACCATGAACTTTGTCCACGCCTTTCCCCACTCCTGCATATCCGTGGGTCTGAAGGTGAACAAGGTCACCGAGTTGGGTCTGGTCTACAATCCCATCTTGGAGCAGCGCTTCACGGCGAGGCGCGGACATGGAGCCTTCTACAATGGGCGTAGGATCCATGTGAGTGGCCAGAAGGAACTGGGCAAGTCTCTGATAACCAGTGAGTTCGGAACCACCCGGGACGAGGCCAAGATGAAGGTCGTCAACGAGAACTTCGAGAAGATGGCCAAAAGGGCGCATGGGTGAGTCATAGACTTTTGCAGGAAGAACATATGTATATAAAGTAATTCAAAATGTACTATTTTACCCTATCCCCATAATTTCTTAACTTATGTTATCTATTCCCATTTTTGACCTACTATACCTAAGCATTTATGTTATGTTTACAAATCAATATTTAAATATCACTATATATTTCAGTTTACGCGTCCTGGGCTCGGCGGCCCTGAATATGTCGATGGTTGCTCTGGGAGCGGCCGATGCCAACTATGAGTTCGGTATCCATGCCTGGGATGTCTGTGCCGGGGACTTGATTGTTCGCGAGGCCGGAGGAGTGGTCATCGATCCCGCTGGCGGGGAGTTCGACATTATGTCGCGAAGGGTCCTGGCAGCAGCCACTCCCGAGCTGGCGCAGGAAATCACCAAGGTGCTGACTCAGTTCTATCCCCTACCTCGCGATGATTAAGCTTAAAAAATCCTAAGTAATGGCATTTGATGTACCTTGAGCGACCTATAAAATGGAACTATCTAACTCCATTCCGACTTAACCAAATAAAAGCATTTCTAGCAACCGACCATGTACCTAACAAATAAGCAGAATACGCCTAGTCATGGATATTCCAAATAAAGCGTTTTGCGTAAACAAATAATGGATTTTATCTGTTTAAATTCATAAATCGTCTTACCATCATCTTGCTTATTGCATTACTGGCGAAATAGTTTCTCGGCCCTGATAAACCCCCATGTTTTTCCAGTTATCAAATCATTCAAAGACGTTTGTTTGTTTTTCTGTAATTTTATTACAATCTGCGTATGTATGTCGCTTTCTAATTAGTTTTCGCAGTGTTCTTATCGTCTTTTGTTTATTTGTTGTATTTTGTTTTCCGGCTTAGTGTTATGTATACGGCTTTTGTGTCTATTTCATAGTAAGTTGGTAAAGCGAGCTGGCCTCATATCTGATACTTGTGAGTGCCCGGCACTGTGGAGCGGAGTGAAAGGGGTTGGATTCACCACAGACCACAGGTCATCTATCGGGGGATCTACTCAAAAGTAGACCTTCCGATAGATAGTACGGGGCATTCCAAGGTCGAAACTACCGACTCATCTGCGAGTTCTGTTATGGGTATGGATCAGTAAACAGCTAAGCAATGTCTTGCATATTGATAGACGATTATTCTATATATCTGGTTGGATCTTTGCGCTGCATTCGAGTAGAGCGATTAGTGGACATGTGCGAAGCCATGATCGTAGGAAGTCGGCCTCCTCAATGCGCTGCAACTTGTTCTGCTGTAGTTGTTGAGTATTTTGGACTATCGGTAATACCATTTAAAATTTGACACATCATTGAAAAATGTAATCAAAGCTACAGTAGGTAAAAAATTGTATCTATATATTTATTACATATCTGTATGTATAATAGTTAGGTATAAGTTAATAATGTAATTAAAAATCTGTTGATCATTTCGTCGTTTTAATGCTACATTCACAAGGTTCCATTATGCGCACTGGTTTACAAAATTAACACAGAGATTTGTTGGGTTTGTGCTTGGATCGAAAAAATATAGTGGTGAGGGGGCGCTTTGAGGATCGGATCGGGAGAAAGAATTGCTAGCATTGTAAGTTGCGTGTCTGCTAAGATATTGCGAATCGTAGTCTATAAATTTGTGTATATAGATCTATGCTGATTTCGATATTCTAGTTCAATAAGCGAAAGGTACACATGGAGCATAAAACGGCAGCCGCGGCTACCTCTACATTTAATATTTTCCTTTGTCACACTAATAAAATTTACAAAATTTTCTATATAAATTCAACAATCAATGAAGAGCTTTAGAGAAGAGTCCTTTTGATTTTTACATGCACGTATTTGATATATAGATAGGTTTAAATATATAGGTATATATATATTTTGTTCGTCTGTCGCTTGTTTCCATGTAAACTTAACACACAAATTTAGCACCAATCTATTCAAAAATTGATCAAACAATTTGATTGTTCCGAGTTATACAAATGAAGCCTTAAAGCACTTAAAATAGCTGGTCTCTAACCCAAGGATCTTAGTCGTAAGATGTCAAGTGTCTGGTCTTAAGTGAGAAACTGAACACTTTCAATGGAGGTGGTGGTCGCCGAGGATCTGGACAGGATCATCGGGTAACTCAGTGGGTGGGGGGCTTTAAAATAATCAAGTCGCAGCGATTTAATGGTAAGAATTAATTTAAATTTATTTACACGCAGATACAATAAACGCATCGGTCTTCAATTCGAAACGATTTAAACTAGGCATAGATTTATCATTTATCATTTTGAATATGTATATGGTTTTATATCGTATGGGACGTCCAACTTTTGCAAGCAAACGATGTGGGTCTCTCTTTTTTGCTTCTCGACTACGCTAGGTCCGTATCTCTAGGTGTAACGTACACATATATCCGATATCGTTTAAAGTAGTTAATATTATATAAAAAAACCAGTATTTATCGAACTTTAACGCTCGCTCTTCAGTCGAGTTCTGGATAGATGCCTTGGATAGCTGGCCAATGGTGAATTTTCTTTTGAAATTTCGATTGGGTGTGCGGGATGAAGTGATGTGGTGGTCGGAGTGGAGCTGATGAGTCAACAATGAAATAAATAATTTATGTTTGCGCATGGATATGTTCAGCGGGTAGTCGGGATAGTCGGGATAGTCGCTCTAACACTGCTAGTAATATGCATATAGGCTTAGTGAACTATCTCCAGTAATGCTGAGTAGACGTGTAACTGATCTCCGGCCCTCCCAATTCTCTCTATAGCTACGTATAGCTACTTTGCTTAAGCCTACAAGTGGTAGAATATTTTTGTTGCGGTTTGCTTTGCACGGCCCTGGAATCTCGCGGGGATCCATCCGCCGATCCATCCGCCGACCCATCCGCCGACCCATCCGCCGATCCATCCGTCCATCCTACAGCTCGTCGTCGGCCTTGGGGATGTCGAAGATCTCGGCGAAGAGGGGCGGCAGGCGCAGCTTGGTCCAGTTCATCCGCAGCCAGTCTAGGTGTGAGAAGTGCTTGGCCCCCAGGGACCGCAGCTCGGGTATCTTGGCCTCCAGCGCCGGCATCAGCTGCAGGGCCTGCGGGGATCCTGCCCGGGAGCGCAGGATCTGGACGCGCAGTGCCTCGGCCACCAGTTCCCGGGCCCGGCCGATCACCTTGGGCTCGCTGAGGCCGGCCCGGTCGGAGGCCAGCAGCACCATGGCCGAGAAGAGTCCGATCTCGGTGTCACTCAGCCCGTAGGCGTTCAGTGTGTTGGCAAAGTTCAGCAAGGCGTTGACAAAGTCAGACTGCAACAAAGGATATACATGTAAAATGGTGTAGGGAATCATATCTATATATATATATATATATATATCAAATCTCCATCTATATTATCATTACGTATACGTAATTTCCTGATGAACCCCTTGAACTACTCACATCGTAGAGTATCTCGAGCTGCTGGCGCGTCAGGTAGGCTCCGTCGTCCAGGGTCAGGGTCGCCTCGTTGATCAGGCGGGCCACGTGCGTCAACCAGACCTCGAAGAAGCCCAGCTTGATGAGTATGAGCTGGTCGTCTTGGGTGAAATCACAGAAGCCAGGTACGCGTTTCGCAAACTCCACAATCCGCTGCACGCCGGGCGTCACCTTGGCGGAGAACTGCTGCCATAGCCAGATCTTCTGGAACTCCAGGCTCTCCGCCACTGTGCTGGCAATCTGCGTAAGGGATAATATTAATTAGAGGTTTTCAAGTGGGAATTAAGGCCCTATTATACAGGTTTTTTTTTTTAACGATCTTGTTATTATTTTCTTTATTTTCTATTTAAAAGCTTACCCCATTTTGTGGCACCGTCACGGGGCGGCGCATGAGCTCCCTGGTCAGCTCCTCCGTGTAGGAGCAGTTGAGGCGGTGCGCCTGCGACACGCACATGATGACATCGTAGACGGTCAGCTCGTTGGCCGTGCCGGCCAGCCCGTCGTGGCACATGCCCACCTGGTGGTGGGTCCCGCCCAGGTCCGTGCCCATGCCCACGCCCACCAGCTGCTGGTGACCGCCCACAACAACGACGCCGACGCTTACGCCGCTGCCGCCGCTGGCATTGCCGCTGCTGCTGTTGTTGTTGTTGTTATTGTTATTGGCACTATTGCAACCGCCCAGCTCCGATGGCGAGGAGGCGATCGAACACATTTGTGGCGTTTGTGGAGTACTCGGGGTCTTCACTCGGACGCCGCTGACATGCGGTTGCTGTTGGAGTTGTTGGTGCTGTTGCTGCTGTTGGTGTTGCTGCTGTTGCAGGAGATGTTGCTGCTGTTGCTGCTGCTGCTGTAGATTCGGGTGCAGAGAGCTGCTGGTTGACTCATCCACATTAAGGGAGGAGGGAGCGCCTGCGGCGGCGGAGGCGGCGGCTGCTCCGTTCAGCTCACGGGAACGCTTGGGAACGCGACCATAACGTACAGCTGAAAGGGTGGCAAAGTGGGTGGAAAAGGGCTAGTTAGTTACTTAGTTAATTGCAGTCCAACCAGCCAATCACCCCTGCAGTAAGTTGCATGTTTAACTGGACAAGCGAGGTATTTGAATGTAGTTTTCATTACTTTCCTATTGATACTTCCTATTGATGATTCAAGTACTTGTAAATTAAGGGGGAAATGGGTATTTAAAATGTATTGTTTTAAAACCTCATATCTAATGGGAGTCTTACTGATATAAATTAGAGTATACAAGTAGATTTTCCCCAGCATAATAATTTCAATAATTCTTGGCAGACTTTCCTCAATTTAATTGTATGTAATATTCCTCAAAGCCAATCATTTTATATAATAATCCAAAAAAACGTTTATCTGAATTTGAAAGATAACTTTCATTAAAATGATAATTGTTTAATAAGTTATATATATTTGTACATCATTTTTTATGATTAAGAAACATTTTGAAGAGAAATTGAAAGCTCTGCACTTTTTAATGCTCCACCCCAAAAGTATGCTACGGAAAATCTCATTGAAATTTTACATTACCTCTTGATTTTCCCAAAGAAAACTGATGCGCACTGTTCGGCCAATAAAATAGTGCGTATTTTCCTTATAGTTCGTATCTATTAGTCACCTGACTTTTTAAATTCGAAAATTCGCTCCCTACAAAACACACAATTAACGTATTCTAGCAGCCGCTGATGATGATATATACTTTGTATTTAGTTGGTGGAAAGGAAAACTGGCACACGCATAAATCTTACAAGTGCGTCACACACTTGTGGATACTTTCGAGCAGCCGAATTTCTATCTAGCAAATTGCCAACATTTCTGTGCTATCAACTAGAAAATTTGCGTGTCCTACAAGTTGTCGGTCTGTCGAAATGCGATACATTCTGTCGGGGGAAAATAATTAATTTCAATTCTGGTACTCGCTTAGCGTTTGAAGTGTTCATTAGCCGGGCAGTCAGGCAGTTTTCGGCATTTCTCTGTTTTGTTTGTCTGCAAAAATTGCACAATGTGAAATGGGCTCGCTTTGTGCAACCGAAGACAGCACATATTTTATTAATTAAAATCGCATTTGGCTGCCCGAAAACCAGCAGACAGACGGGTTAAAAACAGAAGAAACAGACGCAGCTGCTCCAGTTGCCGGCTTTCGGCTTTCGGTTTTCAGTCTGCAGTGCTCACTTTATCAGTGGGACATTGACCCACTGCGCTCAATATGAAAACGGAGGCAAGTGATTTCGTTGCCGCTGTTTTTGTTTTCCTCTCGCCTTATATGAGTTTATGTGCGGCTATTTCTTCGGCTCTGCCGGCGACTGGTGTGCCGTGTTTTCTTGTTAATGTGTTGTTATTGTGGTCTGGCGGTGGCAGCCGCCGGCGGTTTCCAAACAAACGGTCGCAGCCTAACAACACTAATGACGAAAGCCCCCATGCTCCTATGCGTCAGCATTTAGGCCCGGCCACAACGTGTAATCCCATCGAATAAAATCACACAAAATACGGCTAAGGCAAAGGCAAAGGCAGGGGCAGGGGCAGGGGCAACGGCGGCGGTGAAAGAAACCTCGCATGCATTGCGCATACGCAGCGTGGACGGCAGAATCCGGAAAAACGCTGCGGCACGCAAGGCAGCGCCGCCGAAGGAAGGTCTGAAAGCAATCTGGCCGAGTGAAAGATGGCCAACACACTGACCCATTTATGGCACACCGAAACATGGCAGCTGTGCGGTGTTGTCGAGGGTCGAAAAGGTCGTTTGCACTGCACAAGGAGAAATAAATGGGCTTGAATAGCCAAGTGGTAAATGGTATCAATAAATATAATTTAGGAAAGGGTCTGAGAAAATAGGTTGTAAGCTTAGCAAAAGCATGACAATAATTGATTATCAAATATTCAGAGGTAAACACACACTTCAAATCTATCTTTAGATGTTTGTAAGTTTTTCTTATCAAAGCCATTGAACATTCTTAAACACTTCTAGTTTACTTTTTAAAGGATAATTTTTTAGACTCTTTTATTATTTGTTTTATTTTCAACAATTGGGCCTTTTCACCTTTAGTTAATGGTTATTAAGATAATAAAACTAACGATCAATAATATGCTAGAACATTTAGGATTGGGCTTTAAATTGAGTGCTTGTTCAAAATAACATAGATACTATTTTTCATATATTGGGTTACTATTTATAATAATGATATATTGGAGTATTTATTAAATGTATAATTAGATTTAAAATTCTAAAAAAAATGTTTTTTCGACTTGCCACATTCTAATAATTTTAGGATACTTTTTAATGGACGGTTTTAATCATATATTGGGATATCATTTATAGCACTATCAGAATATTTATTATCAGTATGATTCTATTTAATTAATGCTAAATTCATATTCCATGAATTTTGGAAGTCATGCTGCTTTGCCAGCCATAAGAGCTAACTTGATAAGGTAAACACCCAAATGAGTGACCTATTTAGCGATAGTTTTAGCACCTTGGCTGACCTTAGTTTGGCGGCAACATGATCCCATTACGACCGCAGCCAGACGAGGTTTCGGCTCCAGCCTTGTCACGCTCGTAACTCTGGGTTCTCTAGGTTCTCGTTGTGCTCGAGTCACGCTTTTCACCGCCCACCGAAGAGCGCCGATCATAAATCGTCTCGTTGGCGTTAAATGTCACAGCTCGTAAATTAATTATGGCATAATTCGCCACACAGAGCAGCACCCCCGTACACATGGTCTTGAATAACACTTGGACACTGGGCTTTTGAGGCTGCTCCGTGCATGTGCCGCCTTCGATGCGCCGCTAATTGCTCGTGGCGGGCACTTGGCGTTCTTGCTCTGTTTGTTCTAAGGTGTTTTCAATTAGCGACCGAGGGCCCCGGCCTATTGATTTTGCAGATTTCACCGCAAGTGGAGCAGTGGATCGATGGCTGCTTCAGCCGCCGAGTGCCCGTAATGGAATCGGAGTATCTATCATTGCGGAATCGGGAGCACACAGGTCCCCCACCCCACGTACATAATCCCCATCATTACTTATTCAATCGACCTGGCACCGGACCCTCTCACTTCCCGCCTGTCACCTGTCACCACCCACGGAGCGGTTCCCATTCGGACCAGGTCAACACCAGCCAGCCATCCATTACACATGCTCCGGGCCACGTTGGGGAGCCCGAGCCCGGGCCCACATAAATAAGCGGAGCGTTGCTGGCCTAAGCTCAAACTTTTTCCCAGCTAAAAGCATCTTAAGTGATTTAGTGCAGTCGAATGAAGAGCAGGAGGAAAGGGGGCAGTGTGGAGCAGAGGGGCGAGAGGCGGCGGAAAAACTCGTTTAGGCCAGATTCACAGGCAGAAGTGCACAGGGAAAAATATTCGATTGAAAAATATTTTCAAGACCCCAATAGCTAAAAATTATTATTAATTTATTTATTTATTTGAAAACATAAAACATAAAATCATATACTTTTAAAAACTTAGAGAAGTTAAAAAAAAATTAGGGTTTAGAACCCATTTTTTGAGTGGGTTTTTATAAAGCCAAAAAAAAGAATTATATAATTTTTTTACAACTTTAAATATTTTATTAAACAAAAAAAATGATTATTAAAATGTTAAATAATTAATATTTAATGGGTCGAGAGCTCCCAATTTTTTAGAGTGCACAAAGCGGGGGAGGGGTTGCTCGCTAGGCTGAGCTCCCACTTCTGGCAGGGAAAAAAGGATTTAGGTCACCGAAATCTGAGGCAGCAGAAGTGCGAGCGGCAGTAGCATCGCCCCGTAAAGTGGCCAAATGTTGCCCACATTTAGCCGGATTTTTTGCCCCAACTTTGGGTCGCAGCGCAGTCTTTCGTCGCATTTCGGAGCGAACCGGGCCATTAGCATGCGAAGAGGGCCAAAATGCCAAAATGCCAAAATGCCAACTGCCAGCAGGCAGAGGCAGGGGCAGGGGCAAAGGCAACATCCAACTGCCACAGCTCCGTGCCGTAGTAACACATGCACAGACACGGATGTATGCATTATATATAGTTGATATTTTTTCGGCTTTATCGTGCGCATGAATGGCCGCCCCCTGCCCCCTTTTAGCCATAGCCCCGGGCCCCCGCCCCGCCCAGCCGGTGACCTCGTTTGAGGTCGTTCGTTCACCTGTCGCTGCTGGCTGCACTTTATGCACTCTACATTTGCATGACTGCCCGATATGTGTGTGTTTACCCAGTTACGAAATTGTCCAAAAAGCTGCGGCTTACTGCCGGGTGAAAGTTGCTTGTTTGTTTGCAGAGCCGCAGAGGAAAGTTGGCTAAGATTGATATTTAAATACCCTAACAGCTCTTTAAAAAAACATATATTACTTTTCATAAAAATGTTAAATTGACAAGTAGGTAATTTTTTTATACAATGTAGAAAATGCAGTTCGGAAATATATTTCAACTTCCTATATTACATAGTTTTAAATGATTTTATATGCAAAAATAAATTTATATTATCCATAATTATTATGATTAAATTTTTAAAAATAAAAAAAACTTTGTAAAAGTGTAAATCATGCAAAAAATAATATGGAAATATATCAAAATAACTTATTGTGTTATAAAATGGAGTTGGTAAAGAGTCTTTTAATAAGCTGTTATAGCGTGTTAAAATATTTTCTTATGAAATTATTATACCATTTCATCTAACACCTTTTCCCTTTTTGGAAAATTCTTAAAGAACTTAAAGTCGGCAACTCCCTTTGACTTACCCAAGCCAATGGACCCCACTGGAGCTATCAGAATTAAACTCCAATTTCCCGGAATTGAGGTGGAAAAGTGTGTGCCTTTTTCGTGGCGTGTAGAAAACTAAACATTACTTTGGAAGCTTCTTTTGTTTGTTTTCATATGCACCTGGGTGTGCCAGTCAGCGAGTGTCGCTCTATCTGGAACAGCTAAAATTGTTAGTTGCGTGCTAAATATGTAGCTTTTTCTTCTTTTTTTCAGCCGGCGGTGGCAGCAGCAACAACAGTTCGCACGCAGCCACCGCCCACACGCCCCGGGCAGCAACAACAACTTAAGCGGTAGCAACAACAACAAAACTGGAAAATTGTGTCAAGCAATTTGCGTAAATTATCGCCATGTTGCTGGGCGCGCTCGTTGGATTTTGCCTATTCGGATCCGCTGCCTATTCATGAGGACAATTGCACTTTAATGACCGTTCGAATTAACTTTGCCTCACTTCGATTTGCCATGACACATATTTATTTGATTTGATTTTGCCCCGATTGCAGTTGGTCCTCGAGTAATTTGCTTTTCATCGAGCAAAGTATCTTGGGGAAGCATCGAAAGCAGTGATGGGTATGGTATAAGTACTTTTGCGCCGAACTCTGATTTCAAATTGATTGCTTTCTAAGCTGCTTATAGAGTAAAATGCCAATAAATATTTAAATGTATTACGGTTCGATTTTTAATAAAATAATTAAAATCACTAAATGTTGTTTATGCATATAATAAATGTGTGTTAAACAAAACAAAAAACATAAAAAAGCTGATGCATATAATAATAAAGTTTATTTAAATCAGAAAGTAATCTGTTTTAAACGTCATATATCTTTGAAGGTATTCCGTTCTTATAGCTTGAAATACAGATTTTAATTTTGAGTACTAGAACTAAATTCTGGAAATTGTGTTCTTTTATAACTAAGATAAGTAGTAATGGCAAATGATATTGGTAAATTAGGATTCATTAAAATCCAGAAAGAATAAAGTTAATGTGGGTCTTATTAAGCCCCTTGAAAACAGTTTACAATAAAGTATTTCGTCCACGTCCTACTCCTTATTGGAGGGACAGTTGTGGACATTGAAGGGGTAGTCACACACAAATTTCTCGCGATCGAACCACTTGCCCAGCTCACAGAATCCCAAGGAAGGACACTTCCCCACGCAGGTGTAGAATAGCCGACAGTGCTCAGGGTGGGCGATGATCTGTCCGTGGAAGCTGCATACCACATCACTGGCACACTGTCCTGGTCCTGGAGGGGTTTGAGTTCCTGGAGATGTGGGCGGAGTGACGGTAGTGAGAGTCGCACAAGTGCCATCCAATCTGGGACACTGACCGGGCACACAGGCCTTCAAGTCGACGTTAAAGATCAGACCAGGAGGGCACTTTACCTTCTGGTAAGAGCCAGTGCCACAAAGGATGTAACCTGAGCAGTCATCGCAATCCGGAACCAACTCCCCAGCCTGGTGACCCGAGCACACGCAAACAGCATCCGTAGGACTGCAGGGATAGTACTGTCCATAAGTAGGATAGTGTCCCAGGGCGAGCAGTCCTCCAAGGATTACCAGAACTGCAAGGGACGAGTGTGTCCTCAGGAACAGGTTGTATAAACCGTATCGAGGCCGGTGCTTACCCAACTTCATGCTTTCAGCGATATGCTAGAATCCTAACTAATTCTTTGTGGAAAGTGGAAGCCATTTTATAGGCATTTCAATGTTTAATCAATAGCTAGACAAACTGTTGCAATCTATTGACTCTGCAATTGACCCAACTATCCCGGGGGGACACCCCATGGCACTTAGATAGATACAGATAGTGCACAGCCCATGTTTATTTTATAGCCCATCATCGCTAATCACATTAGGCCGAGTAGAAGTCAGCCAAGGAGATGGGAAATCATCATATGTATAGCACGTGTTCGCACATTTACGCTTTTGGGGCAGGGCAAACAGTCAGAATATGAATAAAAAATCGAGCGCGAAATCAAAGGCAGCCATATATGCAAATTTTGAACTGACCTACTCCCATAAGAAAATCAAATAAAGCCAAGCGAATCGAAACGAAACGAGACGAGGCGAAAAGAAACCAAACGAAACTAAACCAAAGCCGCAACGAGCCGGATAGAGAACGGCAATAATATCAAAATTCCAAAGAGCTGGAAAATATTTATGCAAATCCCCCAGCGGAGGGCGTCGATCTCGGGACCGGGGCAATCAATCAGATTTCAGATACTGTGATTTCTCGAGCAGCGGGAGGGTGACAGATTCCAATGGCAAATTGCGGGCAATTAGCGGGCACTTGGAGAAAGGCTTTCCGTGAAGTGTAAATGGAAGCCCCCTTCTGCAAGAGAGGGGATACAGCGGCCAAAGGTAAAGGTTCTCCGACTGCCTCCATCCACATGCTCATCTAAGCTGCTGACCCGCCTTCAAACACAAATACTCCAGACCCCCGGCTCACCATTCCCCAGCCCAGATCCCCCGGTTCCGGCCACTCACATATCTCTACGTATACATAATTCACTTAAGCGCGCTCAACGAAGCGAGATGAATGACCTCAATTTGAATAGTTGTCCGTATGGCCAAAGTTGGCCCCCTCTTTCGGACTTTCGGGTGCCATTTAAATCAACAAAAGCCGCCGCCCACTTTTTGACAATCTCTCGCTCTTGCTTCCCAACGTTCTCGTTCTGTTTTCATGTTGATTGCATTCTTGTAAACCCATTCAAATGCTCCACAATTTCGGGGCCAGTCCCCTCCCAGAGAGCTGGCAATCGGGGTTATAATTATGGTGCTGAAAAGGAGTGGCTGCCCCGACGCCTTCTTCCATCTCCATCCATCTCTGCAGCCATCGTTATAACGATATAACCATCATCAGCACCACCGTCATCATCGTCGCTGTCGCAGTCGTTGCCGCTGGCATCGTTTTTCTTTTTTATCTATTTGACACAATTCCCTGGGCAAAGTTGAGCTCTCCTCGCCTTCGCCCCCTGCCATCCCGGATTTTTGTTTAGTGACACAGTTTATGTGGCGTTCTCTTTTTCCCCACGTTTTTTTGTTGTTTTTAGACTACCTAATTAGATAAAAAACGAAAAATCTTGGGTGGTTGGACGCTCGCGCTGATAGAGGGGCTAGATCGAAGCCAGAAAATAACCGGGTAATGGGTAGAAATTTAGATAAATGGCCCGCGACAAGGCTTCATCAGAAATCTGTAATAACTGGCGCGCTTCACGTCCGGCCATAAACATTTCAATTAGCCAGCAGCTTAGCGCAGATTATCGTCAGCGAACTGCCAGCCACCAAAAGTATATGGATACACTGAAAAAATGCAGCTACCTATGAGATAAATATTTTTTCTTTAATTTTAAATTCGAAGTTATGAGGTTTTTCAATAATATAAATCATCATATCAATAAAATGCGATATTTAAGGTTTGCTTAGCATGAAAATTGCACATCAATAACCTGACAAGAAAGAGCTGTAGTTGAGTGCAAAAACTTAACTAAATTTTTTCAGTGTGTAATTGGTGTATTTATATATCATTAAAAGTATTTTGAACCTGGTCGAAAAATAATTTGGACAAACCGCAGTTAAAAAGCGTACTATAGAATCGAGAGTACGACCACGAAAATTAAAAAAGTTGAAAAAAGAAAAGCGCCAAACTGCAGTAATAACAATATATATTTTTTCCTCTGTGGATTCAGTGGAATTACCACATCGTTAAACGTATTTTGAACCTGCTCGAAAAGGCATTTTCCTGAGCCGCATTATGGGCTGCTGCGTCAGAATCGAAAATTAATTCCAGACTCGCATTAGGCATGCGAAATTAAAATTTAAGGCGGCCAGAATTAAAAGCGTTTAACTGCCGGAAGCAGTGCTAACTGTAAACCGCGAGCGGGCAAACAAGTCGAGGGCAACGCGGCGGATGAGTAATGCCGACGAGTTATCGCCGCGAGACGTGCGACTTCGAGTGGCCTTATCAAATATTTGTACTAAAATGTGCGGCTAAATTAAAAACAGGGCAAAACAACAAACAAAGGGCAGACGGGACGGCCGAAAAAAAGAAGCCTGAGAAAACCTAAAACAAAAACATCAAATAGAAGAGGAAAAATAGGTTTTGATGCTCCAATTTGATAAGCGGCGAGCGCATTAGCAATTAGCGAATTAAATGCCAGCCCAGCGAACGCGCGTTTGTGCTATAAATGTTTCAATGAACTAAAAAGCCTTCGGATCCCATCTATCTGGTCGAGGGAGCCTTAATGAAAAAACAAACAATTAAATTAGCCAAGAGGCAAAACGACGGGCCGAAGACAAAAATGCGAATCGACAGGGCAAAACTAGAACGCCGCCACATTTGTGAAATGCCAAAGACACACGCATCCACATCCACAGATACTTCACTGCGGACGCGCCACGGATACGGACACGGATACAGATGCAGATACACCCCGTAGATGAGATCAACGCTCCCGACAGATTCGTCGATCGAGCGACGATCGCCGGGTGATCGATCGTTAGGGCAGCTGCTGCCAGCCCGCCGGTCCGAGCCCATCCGATCCAATCCGATCCCACCCGTGATTGATTGAATTAATAATACGAATTAACAGCGCCAAGTAGGTAAGATCAATGATCGCGGGCCAAGTGGAACGGCGTCCGGTCGTGGGCGCTCTCCTCCGCAGAAGCCGTCCGAAGCCATCAAAACAGCGAAGATACGGATCACAATAGTGGATCATATCAGCTATGTTCGGTAGTTGCGATCCCTAATCGAGCGAAACGCCCTCCCCAACTCACTGGAATTATTTCTAAGAACATCATAATTTCTAAAAAATGTATTTCTATGGCAGGTTCTTCATTATAAAAATTTTAAAATAAATTTTTAAACTTGTAAACTAATTGATATGGTACTTTTAGTAATTCAGTCATTACATTATTTCTTTATAAATGATAATGATACCTTAATTTGCTTTCTTTTTGAGATCTCAAAATGAGTTTTTCAAGCATCAATTATCACACACTCTTGGTTGATAATTAAATAAAATATATTCTCCATTAATCATCATTATATATATATTTTTGAAATACTCAGTAAAGACAAACTCCGGGAATTGTTTATTTGGGAGTAAAACATTATTTTAATTAAGTTTAATGTTTGATTGATAATCGAAATGTGGTTGATTGATCATCCTCTCTTATACACTTCCTTTACAGTAAGCTCAAAATAAGAATTTAATGGTGATACTGGACCCTGATTATATAATCGCATTATCAATCTGTGGACTTAAGTTTCTCCCCTCGATTTGCTGATCCCTTGTAAGACCCGTCGCCTTTCCCCCAATCAAATCTCTGCATAATCAGATCCCGCCGAGCGGCTTCGATATCAGTATCAGCAGAGCAGCTTCCTGTCGGACAGCCCCTGCTGCCTCAGCATAATAAGATCAACATCAGATCCGTCACCATATTGTCAATGAAAGTCAACAAGAGTCGTTGTCTTCATTATGAGGAGCACTCTCGCACAGATACTCCACACAGGCGGAGAAGCAGACGATCATTGACCGGGACGCAGAGTTGCAGGCGCGTGAGTGACTTCCCCGGTCGGTTCCCCAGGTTCCTCAGGTTCCCGGTGTTCCCTTCTTCCCCAGATCCCCCGATCCTTCCAGGGCACGGTCCATCGGCCACCGATGGGAAATGGGGACCAGTGCGTTGAACTATAAACGTCGTTCTTCCCTCCTCTGGCCGGGCATTTCATTCTTGACTTTTTGCCGTGCGTTGTTTGGCAACGTCATCGTCATCAGCAGGCGATTACGATCGTCATCATTATGAGAGTCTGGCCTGGAGTTCGCCTGCTTGTTTTGCAATATCATAATCAGTAGCCCCACTCCGCTCCTCTTCCTCTTGCTTCTCTGCTCATTTAGCAATTCGGATTCGGTGCAACGAACGCGAATTTCGGTTTTTTCTTCTTTTTCGGGTGTATTTTGGCGAGTTGTTCTCACTCCGTATCTGTATCTGCCCCTCGAGTTCCTCACTTCTGCACGGTAAATAAATTTGTATGGTTTCTCAGGGGTGTTTTGACGATCATATCGTTTTAAAAACCAGGCTGCTTGTCTTAATCTCAATAAGATTAAAACTTTATATTTTTTATGATTTTTTGAACTGATATCTGATAATAAATTATATTTATCTTTTAAAAATGTTTTCTAAAAATTTCCTTTAAATATGGTATTTTTTCAAAGAAAACCCTTTTAATGCTATTGATATTATGTTGTAAGTAGTCCATTTAATTTAGTGTTTACATTTTTTTCTGAGTGTCAATCGATCAGCTGTAGTTGGTTGGTGTTGCTGTTGTGCTCGCTGATGTTGCTGGTGTGCTGATGTTGCTGTTGCTGCTGTTGCTGCTGCCGCCTTGAGGTCGATCCCTTTGTGGGCTTTGCTCTGCTTGCGGATTGCTATCAAAATGCAGCGCTGTCGGTGCTTCACCCTATGCAGTCGCCTTGCCGCCGTCTGTCCGCTCCCCCTCCCCATCACCCCCTGCCACCGCCGCCCCTGTCGCCCGTCCGTAAAGTGTCAATGCACTTGTTCTTGTTTCAACCAGCAGCGCATTGGTGTGTGCGCGTGTGTGCCTTTGTGTTTCTCTGTTTGTGCGACTGCGAGATTGTGTGATTGTGTTTGCCGGCGTGGTGCGTGTGTGCTCGACTGCGTCGTCTTCACGTGCGTCGCCTTCGCCTCCTGCTGTTTGGGCTGACCCCCTCCCCCTCCCCTTCCGTTCCCTTTCCCTTACCACCCCCCTCAGCATGAGCCCCTGGCCAAACCCCTCCTCGCCTCGGGGCACCCAGGTTGCTCAATCCTTTTTGCTTTCCGTTTTTCAAGCACTGTTTCGCCAGCAACCTCTGCACTCAAAAAAATAATGCTATTAAACTCGGGCATAAGCTTTTTTTAATTTTAAACATTTTTTTCTTTCTGAGAACTAATTTAAAGCGGGTAGTTTTGATTAAAATGCCGACATTATTAGAAATTAAAAAAAAAGATTCATTGAAAGTAATTTTTAAAAACAAATTCTTGCAATTATATTAAAAATCAAAAGTTAAATATCATTAAATAAAAGTAGGGCCATTAAGACATAAAATAATCTTAAACTAAAACCGAAGTTTCAAAAACTGTATAAACAAACCATATCGTTTTCAAACAAATTTTTAAAAACGTTCAAATATTTCCCAAATGGAAATTTTTTTTACATAATTATATTTGTTAACATGATTTAAGATCATAACGTATAGAGGTCACAATTCAAGTATGGTTGGAAAAAGATCCCAAAGGAACAAACATTTAATTTGGATTACTTGTTTATTTGGTAACGATTCTAAATTTCTTTCGGTGTGCTCAATCCCTTTCCTTGCAACGTCGCCTGCTCGTCGTCTGCTTCGAGTGCCTGCCCCGGCCGGCGGCCCCTCCCCTGCCTGCCCCTGCTCCCTGGTGCCTTGCTCCACGCCCCGAGCACCCCTTAAACCCCCCGCATGCGACGCCCCTGCAGCTGGGTCGTTGCTTCGCTTGTTCGCTGGCTGCCTTTGCACTTTGGTGCATCCTTGTCTGGCGTTTGAACTTTTTGTGCTGCGTTGTTTGGCGTGCAATCTTTGTTCGGCAGACGTCTGGCTCTCGCTGGTATTGGTGCGTATCTGTGTGAGTGCGTGTGTGTGCACTGGCATTTGACTCCATTTAAAGTTTGTTTCGCTTTATTTTGCAAATAAAATTAACTCCAGCGATTGCCACAGCATGGAAGTGCAAGTGAAAATTGCTGAAGATGGAGTTGCCAAGTGCTATCGCTCTCTCTTTCTGGATGTGTGTCTGTACTCCCCCCTCCTTCCCGCCCCCTGCTGATTGCTTTTTGTGGCACCTACCATGAGGAGATGCCCCCAATGCACGATCCCCAACACCCATAGCATAAGCCATCCAACGTCTGGCGTTTGCTAATGAGCTGAGCTGGCTACGCATAAATATGAAATGGGCACACATTAGCTCAAGGGTTAGGAGTTTCCAAGGGGCAGAGATACGGCGGCGGAGGAGGAGTACTAAGTACTTAGGAGGATCTGGGAGTGCAGTGGATGGCCGACCCTACTGGTAAGTGCCTTAAATGGACCGCAGCAGGGGGATTTACTATGCAAAGTGCGGCTGGAACTAAGATTTTACTTGCATAAATTATGGGCATTCCTTAAAAAGTTGTTACTGTCAGTCCCCAGATAAGAATAGAAGCTTTTAAGAACTGCATACATATGAGATTTACTAAGATTATATCATATATTATATTTTATTATATCATATAATTTCTAACAGGTTTAGGTTAAATGTTTGTCAGCTCATATTCACTTGAAACTCGGCATTTTCCCACATAAAAAGAGCCCCAATTTAACACAGCTTAATCAAGGCAATTTGCCAAGTTAATAGCAGCGCCTACTTTAACCCAAATCCCCCCCTCGAAACCATGTTAGGCGTGTTAGACATTTCCCAGCGACCCCGATCCACGCGTTTAACCCACTTTAAACTTGTCTGTTTTCGGGGCACACAGTCACAGTCATTAGCCAGCCGACAAAACCTCCATCTTTATCTGCAGATCCATCGCATGTCTCATCGGCTGCAGAGACGGCGGCTCGGAAACAGCCTCTGTTTCTTGCTTTTATTTTGTTTCTCTGTACTGCCCCTGGCTCCGCCGAAAGCCATCAACAGCATTTAATAGGCTCATCAACACACGGAGTCGTCGCTGCAGCTCCACCCAAGCAAGACCCCCTCTCGCCCTCCTAACCACCCCCTCGGATCCCCTTTTCCTTCGCCTAGGCAACAGACAAAAACCACCTGTACAACATTTTAATACATTTTGTAATAAAAACAGACGTCATTAAATGCCGGCTCGCAAGTAACTGACGAGATACGCTTCTGTGACTCCAGCACCTTCTAGCCTCCCCCCGGGTGTTAGAGCCACCCCCACTGCGCCCCTGCGAAACAGTTACTGCCGACGCCCCTGCCCGGCGCAGTTCACTTCGGTTTGGCTTAGTTCTCCGGGGCTCGAATCGACTCGGTTCTTCGGTGCCAGCTTACGTTCTCGGTTCTGTTCTGTTTAGCGCCCTGAATGGAGCAGCCGACCCGTCTCCATTTGTGGCAGGCCCCAGTCATACATAGTTGTGCGGCTATAGCCTCAGTCTGTCAATCACATGTTGTCAGTGCACAGGGGGAAATTAGTATTACTACTGGATAATAGGAATATCATTTATTGGTAGGTCCCATGTTCATATTATGCCTTTTTCTAAACGTCTTTAATTAGCTCAGTTAATCTTTATAAATTATGTTACTCTATCTATGTCTCGATCTAGTTACTTCTATACCAGAAATGTTAATACAATTTTGATTTGGATTGAAAAAAACTATTCATAAGGTATTTATGCATGGAGCTGAGAAATGGATCCTTCTTGAAATTTGCTAATAATTGATATGATTTATGAGAATGATATGAAATATCGAATTTATTTTTAAGATCCAATCAAAAAATTAAATAAGTACCATTTCTATAAATAATAATAAAGGTGCTAGGAAACGGATCCTTTAAAAATGTCTCATAATTAACATGTTATGTTGGGCAATTTCCATATTTTACCACAATGGCATACCTTTTGTCTCAGTGCTTGGTGTAAACACGGCATTAAATGCACTTTTTAAACGGATATTTAGCGTGCTTCTGTTTCTTCGTCAACATCATTATAATGATTTGTGGTTGAGCTAGCCACCTTGCCACAATTGTGGTCGGATCTAGGGTTTTCGAGTGTACGAGTATATGCTATCCATGGAGACTGAATACCAGAGATTCGAGAGCCGCGAGTGAGGGCGTCTGGGGCTTTTGAGCTCTTAGTTCTTAGAATTTAAAGGTCACTCTTGCTCGGCTGGCAACTGCAGCTCGACTGGGTATCAGTTTGTGTATCTTTTTTACTGTATCTCGACCTGCCAATGCAGCCAAGCGGATCATTCTGCGGCGGCTGCCAGTCCAAATCAAAACTAAAACAGTTTGCGGTATATTCTTGGCACAAAACTGTCAATTATGACGAGGGCTAACCAAACAAGCACACAATCCACTGGCCCACAAAATGGCTTTGAAAGTTCTCTACCCGAGTGGCGAAACAATCGGAACTCGGCTCTCACCCTGCGATATTTGGCCATTCGGATGGCCACAACCAATCCGTATAAGTTCATTAATGTCAACGGACAATGCGAACCCACCCAGTCGTTTGCTAATGACACACAAAGCAGACGAAATAAAATTATAATGAATAAATAACAAGAAGCACGGGCACAGGCACAGGCACAGCACAGAGATACCCAGATACCGAGAGATACAAATGTATCTGCTACTCTTCTGGCTGCCAGAGTGCAGATATGTAGGTCAATTTTGTAATAAACTAGATGGCAGAAGGCAGAAGTTTGCGAGAGACTCCCATTTCCCAGATTCCCAGCCAGAATCCGTGGAATTAGAGCTGCAAATGATTTTAGCTGATGCCGGGCGGCACCCGGAGTTATGAACCCCTCTTTTTGCCGTCTTTTTCTAAATTTTTTTCTGCTCTTTTGGCCAAGTCAATTACCCTGAGTTGGGTAATTGGCCCCGGCGCAGCTCGCAGCTTAACTGTTAATGGGCGCTTGACTTGGTTTTGGCTTAACGGTAACAGAAGCCACCGCTCGGCGACTTTTTGGTCAATGAGCTTCGCGGATGAGTATCTGGGTATCGCGGTATCTGCCTATCTCATGGATACCCACATACTTTAGTCGCTGTGCTAGTTTAGCCCCGCTCGGCAGATGATTTCATGCTTTTGAGATTTAATTGTTATTCATTCGGTCTGTCGTCTGTGTGTTCGTGATTTTTTTCTGCTTTTTGTTTTCTGCCTCTCTGCCTTACGTTGTAGTTTCATTTTTGGCTTTGGCCAAACCTTGAACCGCACGCGTTCAGTTTATTGGCCGCTTTTTACTACAAATACCGTTCGTTCGCTTCGCTTGGCTTCGACTGACTTTTCGATGATGACGCCGGCGAACGTTGATTATGACGATAAAGATCATCATCGGCGTTCTGTCGGTTATTCGATGGGTAGGCATATATTTACCCAGGCCATAAAATGTATATATATCTACAGCTGGGCCTTCCTACTCCTGCTCCTGCTGCCGCCTTTGATAAAGGTGAAACCTGGCCGAAAAGTTGCTGCCTACTTAACCCAGTTGTTGTAGCATATCATTTATTTACCAGTGCTTTGGTTACCCTTTCGAGTTTGCACGTCTAAGCTCTGGGGGTATACACTACTTAAGGGTAAATGTGGACTAAGCACCATTAACAGCATAAATATGGTAACTAGCACTCGCTTTAATAATACCTTTAAAATGTTCCCATGATGTTCAAGTGATTAAATACTTCAACTTCCCCTTTATAGGGTATTCCCCAGTCGCCTTTCGCCAGCCTGTGCATTTGATTCGCTTAGCAAAAAGCTGAAAACGCACAAGGACAACACTTAATGTTAATGAACTCGGCAAACAAGTGCACGAGTGTGAGTTCGAGTATCTCCATCTGTATCTGTGTGGCCCCGTATCTATGTATCTCGGGGCATTGTTTGTATAGTTGCGAATTTGTCAACTATTTTATGCGAGGCCCCGGCCATATGTATGTAGATAGGCGTAGATAGCCCCGCAGCCGTGTGGCAAACATAATGGATACATATGCACAGGCCGAGATTCGACGAGATCCAACGAAACCCGAGCCCGAGTCACAGAAGCAGCTGCCATTAGCCCTATTAGGAGCCGGCTCTATGCACCTGTTCGTTCTGGCCGGGCTCTTTATGTTTCCGGTTCTGATTAGAAGGCAACGAGAGTCTCGGGCCCAAGGAATGCAAATCAATTGCCCCACGGGCCAAAGGAGTCAAATCAAAACAGAGCGCACAGGCACACACGAAAATGCTCTCAACCAGTTTCGCAATTGCAAACCAGTTTTCTTTTCGGAGCAGGGGGAGGTGCCCGGCTGTGGAGTAGAGTTAAATGCGAAGGAAAATGGCAATTGGCCAGCGAATAGGAAGTGAAATTGGCCCACCACAAAGACAGGAAGTGCGCTGACCCCGCGATGCGGATGATTAATCAGCGATTGTCGAGTGATAACTCGATGTTGCGTATACGCCGTGTATGCTAAGTACACACACACACACAGCCTCCGGCCCCACTCCCCGGATTTTCCCCCCGGAAGTGAAGCGAAAAAAATCAGGCATTTACCATTCAGCTCCTGCCGCGGAGGTTATCCAAAAATAGGCTCTCCTTCTGCTTTTCGATTTCGGAAACTTCACTTAAGCTGGTTTTCTTTCTTATTCTTTGCTTTTTACTTTTTTTGCTTTAATTTCACTGCTCTGCTTTTTTGGTTAAATTTTATTTTTTTGCGGGCCAAGGAAGAGGAGTTCTTCTGCTCTTGGGGGTTTTGAAATTCAAATCACACAATGCCCCGAAATCAATTTATGCAACCGCAGGCGGGTGCGATTGCTGGGTTCTATATGTGTGTAAATATATTTTTCGTATTGAACGCACTTTTGGGTGAAGTTTTGGGCCGGGATTGATACACAAAACGGTGTTTGTTTGCTTGTTTGCCAGCCAGTGTTGCTGCTGCTGGGTGGGGTGTTGCTGCTGTTGCTGCTTGGCGCTGCTGCTGTTGCTGCTAGGTGTTGCTGCTGAGACTTGGGGGTTTTCGGAGCGTTCGCGTGCCGCGCGCTTTGAGCAACGAGAGACAACTGAAAACGACAGCGAAACGAAGGCAACGAAAAGTGGCCAGCGCCGCTGCCTCAGCCGCTGCCCCTGCCTCGGCCGGCGTCGCTGCCGCAGTCGACGCCGACGACGGCAAAGCTTTTACTGCACGCCAGCAGCAACAACAAGGCAGCAGCAGCACCAGCTGAAGAATACACCAAGCAAAACAAAGAAGCGAAAAGAGCAGGCGGCTTGAAAAAAACGAAAGAGAGGGCGATAAGAAACAGACAGAGAGGGCTATCTGGTGGCAGAAAGAGATGGCCAGAAAGAGAGCCTGGAGAGAGCTTTTTCGCCGAGCAGCAGAACTTTCGACTGCAGCAGAAAGCATTGCAGCTGCAGCGACGCCGGCAGAGTACCAATTGAAATTGAGTAACAAGATTTGTTGATGTTGCTGCTGCGTCGTCTTGCCGTTGCCGTTGCTGTTGCTGTTGCTGCTGCTGCTGTGTATGTTGCATGCAACGGCTGCTGCTGCAAAAAAGCTGACTAACCGGTGTTAGGTGCATTTGCATCTTTTTTCACGTTTTTCCTCAGCAGTTTGGCAACTTAGCCGCTGGCACAAAAAGTCAAAATGAAAAACGAGCCAAGGAAAAGGCAGCCTCAGCTTTAGCCGAAGTTACATAAGCCTTGATATAGATGACGGCTTAAATGTGCATGTATGCGTGAGCTTTGCAATAAGGAAGTGACTTTTCATGTCACTGCTGCAGTTGTTGCTGCAGATGTTGTTGCTGCTGTTGCAATTGCAATTGCTTGGCTTTTTCTTGGATCTGGTTGCCCGGGGACAACAGGACGCATCGCTTGACAATTTCCTGCTTTTCAGACAGTTTTCGATAGGTTTCCCACACAAAAGCCGAATGACATCCGCTGGTTATTTGAAAATCGAGGCGATTTGCAATGAAAGTATCGCCTTTGAACGGCCAAACGAGGCTGCGAAAGTGGTTCACAGATACTCATGGGAAAATAAGTAATATTTTACGATAAATTAAACTATTTGATTAGTTTTATTTAAAACTAGAACGTTCTTTATCGATAACCCTTTATGTTACAAATTAAATTTTAATATATGGTATAGTAGTATAGTAGTAGTATAGTAGTATATTGTTCTCCCTTAACTAAAAGAAAGGTTTCTTAAGGGGCTTACATTTTAGGGATTTTTAATAAATTCTGTGTAAATTATTCTTTAAAGGGAGGTTTTAAAAATATTGCAGTATCCCATTTTCACCTGACTTAGCTGACAAATTGGGGCTTTTAACCAGCCGTAAGCATGAGTGCAAATGCACTCCCTTAATTGGGGTGAACCTCATTCTGGTTGCAAGTCCGTTATAGGAGTTCCGGCTAATTTGCAGCACGCAACACGCGGCGTCTAAGTGTGTTTTTAAAATCGTATTATAACCTCCCCGCCCATCCGTACGCCCCGTACTTCCCCGTGGAAGTTGCACGCGTCTCAAGTGCCGACTTCCTCCAGAGAGCAACTGGAACTACCCCTTTTTGCCCTTTTTGGCATGTCAGGCACGTCTTAACACGCTGCCAGTTTTGATTTAATTTAGTAGCAACTCCAAGATGAGGCGCAGAGCCGGGCAACTCGAGTACTTGGAACAGGGAGCCACCATCGATCACGCTTCTCCGGCAACATCGCCATCATCTTTATCGTTTTCATAAGGTTGTGCATTGAGATCAGCCGCAGATCAGCAGCTCAAGCAATTTACCATGCAACCTCAACCTCCAACCATCCATCCATCCATCCATCCTCGTCTTCGGCTTGATTAAGCAGTTAAGTCTGAGCCGGAGGAGCGGTGAAGGTGTTCCCAACAAGCCGTCAAAGTGGCCGCCACCATGATGATCATCATCGTCATCTGTGGCCACACTCGAGAGCACACATCACTGCACCCCTCGCCGCGAACCCCACTCCACTCCGCCTTTTTCCTTGGCCCCTTTTTCCCCGGCAAAAAGGTCAACGCATTCTGCAAATCGTAAAGGGAAATGCCACACAACAGCAACAACAGAGGCAGCAGCAACAACACCAGCAACAGCAACATGGAAGCGGCGTGTTAATTGAAGACAGGCACCCCGCCAAAAGGGGTTTTTAAGCGGAGCGAAAGGGGGGCTCTATAGCTGTAGCTATATAGCAATGGCCAGCCTGTTCGAAATCCAAAACGCTTCACTGATTTCTGCGTTGGCAGTGGCAACTCGATGTAATGCAATGGTTGCTACTGCCACCGCAGCGCATTTGAAGTTGCTTCCTCATTTCTGTGGCATGCACAAGCTCATAACAATACACAGCAGGAAAATATGGCCAATTAAGTTAGCAATTTGTTTAAAAATGAATAAATAACAAAACAATAACACTTTACCTCCTATTGCTTGCAGGGTTCATAATAATCAGAGAAATGAGTAAGCTAAGCTCTTGAAAATCCCAGTAGACCTCTTAAAGAAATAATCTGAAATTCTCTTGCTTGTGGTTCCTGATAAAATTATTTAAGTATTTAAGAAAATTAAAAATACGTTGAAAAGTTGTACTTTTAGATTAAAATATATATGCTGAATTTGTATTGTTAATATTAACCAACATTGAAGTAAAGAATGTATTATTAATATGGGGGCTTAAAACACGCTTTAGAAGGCGATAATGTTATTAGTTTTTGAAAAATATATAATCATTTCAAACTCATTAATATTAGAGCTTACATTAGATAGAAGTTGTTCCTTGTGTAGACTTTGATCTGTGTCCGATTTCCCGTCCCTGGCCAATGCAATTATAGTAAAGAAGGTTTCTCCTGGCTTTGCATAGAACCAGCAGCTGCAATCCACCCATGAAGCCGCTCCAAATTGGTCAAGTTTCGGCGTCTTCCGGGTGGCAGTTGGCCATTAACGACGCGTGAAGTTGCAGATGCAGCAGCAACATCGTCCAAGGCGGCAGCAACCCAAACAGCTGCTCGTGTTATTGGCAGCTTAATCAAGGCACTTAGATCCCCCGAATCCCCTCCCCACTTGGCTGATAATGCCCTGTTGACGTCGATGGCCAGAATCGCGGAAGCGCCAAGAAAAATGCGTGTTGCTGCTGCTGAGGCGATGATGTTGTTGCTGCTGCTGTTGCTGCTGCTGCTGCTGCTGCTGCTGGGCGTTGAACCCAAGGGCGGGTGCAATTGCCGCTGCCTCGGGCGATGCGTTGTCAACTATTTGTGGCGATTTGTGGGGGAGAGGGGGAATTCTGGGGAATCGGGAATGGCGGCGCATCATAATCATTTATTTTCGCACTAGACAACAACACCAAGTGCGCTGGCTAATTTTATAAACTTCTTTTCTTCTGCATCGCCAGTGATTTGTTTTTTGCCTCCCTTTTATTTTCACTTTGCATATACATACGTTTTTTTATGATATTTACTAAGACATTCTTATGCCGGGCACGTTGGCTGAGGGGGAAAAACACACAGAGGGGAGTCCGCAGTGATTGACATTTAGAAGTCAACGTTCGGGTGGCTTTGTTGCTGCTGCTGCGGTGGCTTTGCCGTCATTGTCTCTGTCAACCACCCACCCAAAGTCCCCCTACATTGCCCCCATATCACCCCCAGTATCACCCCCTGTAAGTGTGCGACATTTCTCGGCAATTTGTCGATGGTTTATGACATTAATTGTGTGTCGAGGGCGGGGGTCCATAATTGCACTCTGATATCAATCAGGGAGGAGTGGTATCGCATCGACTGCAACTATAATTGCTAATGAGCTCTATTACCTACTTGTTCATATAATGGGTAGGGGGCATCCCCACAAACAATGGCAGTTTTTGTACTTTACTTGCAAATTTGTTCACCTGTGATCCTCTCATCTCGGGCAAATAGAACCAAATTACGCATAAACTCTCTGGAAAGTTACTGAGTCACAAAGAACGTAAATTTCCTTAGTTGCAAGTGATGCAGAAATGTGTCAATTGCACGACAAGCTGTGAATAAGCATTTTTTGTTAAGGGTCATAGGGTTCAATAAACTGGGAAAAGGAAGGAATGTGATTATTCACAAAATGTTTTATAAAGATTGTTAAAGTAAAGCTAAAAGTAAAGTAATTATTTTAAATATTTATTAATTAGATAGCAAAACTATATCAACTATAGCTAGAGAGGGAAAAATCTTTCTAGTGCTATCTAAGGTGCAAAGCCTAAAAAAATCTTAAATTCAATCACTAGGATTAGGGCGCCCATTCACGAAGACAAAAAGCCTCATAAAGCTTGCTTTTATTTTAATTATACGTTTAGGTTTGTCTCTAGTTTTGCTCTTTTGCAGGCCTAGCAAGGCGACAAGGTGTTAATTGAACTCTAAATAGAGGGACAACTGCAGCAACAATCGGCGGCAAGATCTAGCGAGCGGATACAAACGAGTTTCGCTGTAATTGGCGGACAGATTGCTCGCGTCGCCAGCGATGTTGCTGCGGGGCACGCATGCGTAACACGGCAGCAACGTGCGACACACACGAGAACAATGAGCCGCAGCAAAAGGCGATTGCATAAATTAACATTAGCAATTAGTCAAAGAGAACATGCTGCAACACCCGAGGGCAACGACAGGAGCGACAACCCACAGCCAGCTGCAACAGCAACAACCGGCTGTCCAACAGCAACATCGCGAGATTGACTCATTCGCCTGCAACAGGTGCGAGTGCAATCCGCTTTTGTTATAATATTAAATGGTTTAACGATCGATTTTTCATTTCTGGCTGAATTACTGAATTGTTTACTCAACTTTTTAGCTTATGCAGCCAGCCTGGCGGATTGTTTACAAACGAGTCGCGCGGCAATAACAGCACTTTAAATACGTAATTAAAAAATTAAATGATGTTTCAGCGGCTACAAATTTTTTGGCAATATTTTACTTACTTTTCGCCGTTGTTGTTTGTGTTCTTGTTTTTATTGCATTTTGTGTTTGCTGTTGTGGCTGATTTGTTTCGCGAAAAGTCATAAACATTGCGAGCATTGGACTTTGGTTTTTTTTTTGAGAAAAAGGAGGGGGTTTCGGGGGGAGGTTGGGCAATGGCAGCGGAAGCAGCACACCAGCAAGACCAACAACAACCACAGCAAGAGCAGCAGCAACAACGACATCGACAACGGCGACGACAACTGAAAGTGAAAGGCGCTGAGGGAATTTCAAAGGAAGCGGAAGGCTGGCGCTTGGGGAGTTCAGTTCGAAAACGGAATCGAAATCCAGAGGTTTGGTGAACTTCACGAGGCAATCGATAAAAAGTTGAATGAAATCCAGAGAGATAATCGTGAACTGTACGCCCTGAGGTGGTGTTTCCAGGCAAATAAACAAGTATTTACAGTTCATTTACGTCTTTAAATTCGGGCTGAATCCGGAAAATATTAAGAATATTTGAACTTATTAACATCTGGATTTAATATGGCTTTATCTACCAATGTTACAGAACGAGTTAAATTTTTTGTTGAATATATACAATTATTTAATTTTTTTTCTAATTTAAAAAGTATTTCTTATATGTAAGCCTTATTTTAGACCTATTGATTAGAAAAGATTTGTAGAGTAAGTAATAATAACAGATTATAGTACTCATCAACCAAATTCCAGAAGATATGACATAAAAATGTAATTATAAAATAATTATAATAAATATTTATGATTTATCGATATAAATATTTGTGGACCAATAAAGTAAAGTAATAAAATATAAAAATATGGTGAATGTTTTTTTTAACTAGGAAATAACCATTAAATTTGTAACCAAAGGCGGACATCAAAAACCATGCAATGTTCCAGAACCTTTTTTTAGCATTCTCGGCCGCTTTGCCTATTGCCAAATAATAATAAAATTTCGCGAGTAAGACAATGGCAAAATAAAGCTGTGGCTGTGACCGAACTTTAATGTAACCGACGGCCAAACAAAAGACAATTGTCAGAAGCGCAGAAACAGAGCGAGCAGCCACAATGGGCCGCCAGTCAAAGAACCAACAACCCAACAACCGAACAACGCGAAACAACGAACATTCGCACTCCGGTACAACGGGCAACGGGGTCTGGCTTTTGGATTTGGATTGGCCTGGCCAACTCAGTTGGCAACTGACCCAGTTTACGCCACAATTATAAGCCTGTCTTGCTCTCTGGCTTTGTTGTTGCCGTTGTTGTTGCAGTTGTTGCTGCTGTCACTGCGCAGGCGCAGCAGCAACACGAAGTTTTTGGCAGCAACAGTTTCGTTTTGCACTCGATTTTGGGCGTCTAGAAGAGTCGTGGCAGCGATTCTCGGATCTTTGTAGCTGACATTTGATAGTTGGCTTTCAAATTGACTACAATTGAGTCGAGAGCAGTTTGATTCTGTGTTACTATGTCGCCTTGGTGGTGGCTGATGTTGCTGTTGCTGTTGCTGTTGTATCTGCTGCTGATGTTGCCGCCGGCAGCGACAGCAATGTGCCCATTCCCAAGCAGACAGTAAACAGCCAGCAGCAGACAACCAGAACTTTGTCCAAAAAGTTCTGTGGCCCGCTTGGCGCTTTAATTGCATTTTGATTTGCGGCCAATTTGATTGACGGCAGCATTAGAAACATCGAACACACTAGGAATAGGAAAGCAGAGAAAGGGAGCAGGCCGGAAACTTTTCAATTAGCCAACTCAGACAAATCTTCTCGCATAAATTTGATTACTGCCGGCAACTCCGGATCAGAGTTCAGTGTATTTGCAGGGCGGAAAAAAGAAGAAGGCCCAAGAGAAAAAGAAAAAAATGTTATTTTAAGATTTGTGAGATGAGATTTTTAACGAACTTTGGAATAAGAAACGAACATTTAAGGTCAAATGCATGTATAATCAATATACATTTAATTTCTTATTGAGTATTTAAATCTCTGCTTACATTTCTTAATCACAAATTATAATTTAATGATGATACCAAGATGTTAAATAATTTTTTAACCACCGATTTTCAGTGTTCAATGGTCTTAAACAAACCTCAATTTTATTTGCATTGATACAAATAATTTATATAATTTTTATAGAATCGCTTTTAAATGAAATCTGATATTCGCTTGCTTTAAAATGTAAATAAATATATCCCATCACCCTTTATGACTATGACAAAACCTCCTATATTTATTTTTAAACAAGTAAGTGATTTTGCATTTTAAAAGTGAACTTTAAGAGGTCGAGAATGCCAGACAGTAATTATGGAAAAGTTATTCGCTGGGCCATGTTGCCATATACTTTAGCCATTTTTGTACAGTGTTTCCTCAGCTCTCCTCTCAGTTTTACCCTTAATGTGAATAAATGTAACTAAAAGTTTATCAAATTGTTTGGGAAATAATTGGCTTAGTCAAAGGAAGGCAGATGTTGCTGACGGCATGGCACAGTTGTTGCTGCTGTTGCCGCTGCTGCTGGCAGTGATGCTGATATTGCCACAAAATGCCGCATGCCGGCATGAAAACTTTTGGGCGGCTGTGTGTGAGTGTTATGTGCTTTATGTTTGACCCAAATTCCTGTAGAGCCATGCAAAGTGTTGGTGTTTTACGTCGACGGTGTTGCTGCTGCTGCTGTTGTTGCTGTTGCTGCTGCAACATCCGAAATGCAATTTCAGCTTGGCAAGCATCGCGCTATTTTCCTTTTTTCATTGTACTTTGTGCCACTGCCAACAAAAGCTTTGCAAATAAAATAAAAGTCATGCCACGCCCACTCATATACACACAGGCAGCATAATTGCATTTGTTTTTCTCTACCTTTTTTTTGCTGGCTACGAGGGGCGGGGTAATCATGGTTTGACCCATTAAAATCCTAAAACTCCAACATTTGCACAGGGAAACGTAAAAATTAAAGTTAGTTTTAGGCTTTCGCAGCTCTCCAGGCCAACTTAATTGGAAAATCTCTCACGGCAACTGCATCAGCGATCGGGAATCAGCCATCGCCAGCTGCAACATTGCCACAAACCATAAGCCATACTCGTAATAGCCCCATCCGATTCGACAAAGGCTGAGGCAAAGTCTAATTAAAGCGAGCAAGCAAAAATCAAAAGGCGCCTGGAAAGTTGCAACCGCCCACCGAATGCAGCAGCATCCCATTCAGGCCCAGGCTAAACTTGCCTCAAAAGCAATTTAAGTAAATTATTGAACTTTCCATATGCATTGGGGCAAAGGAAAAGTCGCAAGTAAAAGCCAACAGGGACGCAGAATCACTAAAGTGATGCGGGGGGAAAATATGAAAAATGGAAAACTTTTTAGCCCCGAAACGAAGCTGCTATGCTCTGCGGAAAAACATCATTAATCTGGGCAAATAAAATATGGCAATAACGATGGGTTATAAATGGTGATGCAACTTTTAGGGCCTTTTCCCCATAAAAGTGTTTTATTACTTCTTCAATCTCTTTAGAGTTGAGGAGTCGCTTAAACCGATTTTAAATCTGGGAAAGTATAAGGGACTTTGATGGGCAGTAAATAGTGCACATAACTTGGTTATTTACAAGTTAATACTTAAGTCTCTTCACCATTATGTGTTTTATTCAGACAAAATATTTATCGATAGAGAAACTATTTATTAATTGAAAATAATACTCAATCAATAATCCATTTTTAATTTTAAGAGCTTTTGGATAAATATAATTTTAAATCCAGAAAACCATTTTATTTTGAGCAAATAAAGTCGGTAACAGCGAAAATCTGTGCAGTGCAAGCCTATTAAACGTGGTAAAAGCCAGCTCCACGATTTTTGGTGTGGGTCGATGGGATTTCCTTGCGGCTCGCTTTGCGTGGGCGTCGAGGAAAATTAAGGAAATGTTTGCTCAACACCGTGGGCCCCGACTCTCTGCGAGACAAATGCCATAAAAAATTGCAACAAATGTTGCAGCCAATAGACCCAGCTAATAAATGTTGCTCGCGTGCAGCAACAGCCACGGCGACAGTGACAGCGGCAACAACACACTCGCCCGTCGCCTGATTTTATGTGCCGCTCTCTTGTTTCCGATCTTTTTGGGCAATTAATTGCGCAACATCCAATAAATTGCATTTGAAAGCCAAGGGATTCCCGGAGCAATTGTTGTTGCAGCCTCAGCCGATGTTGCTGCTGTGTTCCTGGTGTCGCTCGTGTTGCTGCCGCTGACAACAGTCATAAAAACTAATTTCGCTCTTGGCTTGGACCGTGGGTGGATTTTGGCTTAGCAGGAAGTATTTTCCAGGCCGGCGAGGGGAAAATTTGTGGCTCACCCGACTTCAACTGCATTTAAGCCGTGGTTTCCGCCCGCCTCACATTTCTGCGGCGAGTCTGGAGTTGTTTATGGGTGCTCAGCTAAAAGGCTGGGCGGATTGTAAACCCGTTTAAGGCCTCTGTCCGCGAATTGAGTTTTTAAATGGGCGAATTATCTTAAGTAAAGGTTTTACAAACGTTTTAGGAGCATTAGCTAACTAGTTAAGCGATGTTCGCTGATTCAATTATGGGGAATAGACTTATCGAGGCTGCATGGGGAAAATATAAGAAGAGGGCACTCCAAACCAAGAGTTGGAGAATTATTTATGGGTTCTATGTTAAAAGTTTGAACCTTAAACTAAATTTTACTTGTATTTTGAAGGAATATATCTTTATCTTTATATATATTTATCCTGCTATAAGACCTTCAAAAGAAATCTATTCTGTAAGTCTAAGTATGCAAGTGTCATAAGCCAATTTTAATATCAATAAGTATCTTAATTCAGCATTAAAATTCTCATTTGAAATACTAATTTCTCTATACTTATTAACCCCAGCTTGTTTTTAGTGTACCATAAATTGGTCTTCCAAGGCTTTATCTTGGAGTTGCCAATTTCCACTGACAGCCAACTGACACAATCTGCGATCTGTTGGCAGAAATCTGCCAGTGGATTCGCAGCTAATAAAGTTATCAAGGGGCACAAAAACCAAGCCGAGAAGGTGCAGCCTCCCCTTCACTTTGGCCCCAAACGGCTGGCATTTGGGACCTGGCCTAATCATATTTCTCGGCTACAGAAGGGGCAAAGTTAGGGTTTCGGTACTTACAATCGCGGCTCATGCCAGCGGAGAGGCATTTCTTGAAGCGGCAGTACTGGCAGCGATTGCGGTTCAGCCGAATGACCAGGCACTTTCCGTCCCTCAGGCAGCGGTATTCGATTTGCTTCTGGATGCTGCGACGAAAGAAACCCTGCCGGAAAAGCAATCGCAATTAGGGGATATCCCTTAGGGCCCGGCAAAACTCACCTTGCAACCCTCGCAGGAGGTTACGCCGTAGTGGTAGCCCGATGCCTTGTCGCCACAGACTTTGCAGGGCACAAATGACTTCGAGGAGACCCCGTTGGTGTTGTTGCTGTTGCTGTTGCTGTTGCTGCCGTTGCTGTTGTTGTTGCTGCTGTCGGCTAGGCCAAAAGATTGCTGCTGCGGGTGTTGCAACTGCTGCTGGTGTTGCTGCTGCTGCTGCTGCTGTTGCAGCTGTGACGTCGTCTGCGGCTGCTGTTGCTGCTGCTGTTGCTCTGCAAGGGAAAAATGCATCGGTTTACACATTTCCTCCGCTGGAAAGTTGTCCAGCTGGTCGCTTATGCAATGGCACATTGCTCATACGCCACATACGCCACATACGCCACATACGCCGCATGTGCAACAGCAGTCTGCGCAATTTGGCAAATGAGTTTGCTGTCACTGCCGCCGTATCACCCACTCGCCATCTCGCCGCACACACACGTCACCTGGTTGCAACACTCGGGGGCAGCCGCAATCAATCGACAACTGTCACAACCCATTGAGCTTGCCCACCTAATGGCTAAATTCAATTTTTCCGGCAGCCTTAAGAGTGCTTATCTTAATCATTCTTAAGCCGGCCGGCAATCAAAGTCGAATGCAATGCCCAGGGAGTGCATTCAACTCCCAGGCGATGTGCGATAAGAAGAAATGCCAAAAAATCACGTATACGCCACCGCCTACAATAAAATGCCTGTAAAAACGGCAGTCACGAGGAAAAACTGCAGCCGCACAATTTTCACTGTGCGAGAGCCGAAAAAAATTTGCATTGCAAATTAGAAAAGTACAAAAAAAAACGTGTTAAAGAAACGAAAAGGAAAAACAGAAAAGCAGGCAAGGAAAAACTGGAGCCAGACAGCAGTGTTTGCTTCTTGGCATTTCATTTCGAATTCAATTTGACTGCATTTCTGCTTTTATTTTTCGCTTTTCTAATGCAGGAGGAAGAGGCAAATGAACTAAGCGCGGAGTTTGAACTGTCGTTGTTGTTGGTGTTGCTGTTGCTGTTGCTGCTTGTTGGTGTTGCTAGTTGCTGCTGTGCCAATTGGCGTTGCCACACCTCAAAAATGCGAAACAAAATGAAATTAATGTGCAACTTGCACGCGCCGAAAAGCAGGGGGGAGAAAAGAAAAGGAAAAGATTGGAATACACCTAAAGAAGTTTTAACAGGTTTTACCTTTGTAGTAATCTTTGAAGTTGAACTCTGCTTCATAAGGAATAATCCTAATTCTTCAAACTAGTATTATCTTTAGTTAAATACCTAGAATATGAGCTATCACTTAGTTGTCATAAGGATAGGAAGTCTAACTTCTTTAAAAGAAATTTTTTGTTAATATAAAACTTTACTTTTTTCCATATGTTGAAACCTTTTCTTACTTTTTATTTCCTATTTAATATTTATATTAAAAACTATTGAAAATTAATTTGGATTATTTAACCTTGATTAATAAGTTGGCTTTAAGGTCAGCAGTTGGTTGTTTGTATTAAAGACTTTATCTATTTATGTTTACATTTAAAAATGTCTTTGTCGCAGAAATATCATTTTAATATTTTTTATTAGTATCCCTATCTATATATATTTTTTCAGTGCGTGGCGCGTTACGCGCTTGTGCAATTGCAAATTGAATTTTCACCATTGGAGTGCCGGCAACAACGGACACAACGCTGTCTGGAAAATGTCGTCGGCCCGGGCAGGAATGAAAAAGAAAAACCCAAAGGAAACTCAAGTGCCTGCTTTTCATTTTCGCGCCGCGTTCAAATGCAAATCATTTGGTGGCTTTTGTAAGTTGACAATTTGAGACGCCATTGTTTACCCAGCCGAAGAAAAAGGGGTGCGGGCCGAGGGCTGGCGGAAAACTGCCTGGCATTTCCGCGTTGTCAGACAAGTCAGAGGCATGGACGATAGACGACAAAGACTTCATATTTTCCTCGATTTTTTCCATTTTCATTTCCATTCCATGCATTTATCTGGGCGAAGACAACTGATTGAAGGCAACGAGCGAATGGCAGACATTTGGCCGCAGAAAAAATATCAATAGAAGTGCCGGGGAAAGGCAGTCGAGTTTTCGACGTCTCCTTGATGAATTCCTATTTGCTTTTCCCCTCCGTCCCCCGATGCACTGATTTAATTTGCCTGCAATTTACATTTGCCTGCAACTGCCCGCACTAATTGCCGCAATTAAATGTTGCCGTTGCGGGCCGCAGAATGAAATCCTTGCCGGCGAATCCGGGCAATTAGCCAGTCCGGCCAAGACAAATCTGCCCAAGTGCTTATGGTTTTTATGGTCGAAGGAGTGGGCACAGTAAAAGTGGTACATCAAAAAAAAGATTTTGAGGTTTTGGATAAGAAATAAGAAATGTCAACAAAATTTACGTTAAAATATTTAAAAATGTTTAAATATTTGACAAGATGTAAGTATCTGAAACCTTTTATACTGATTTATACATTTTTCAAATAAAAGAAATAATTAACTAAAAAAAACTATGAAATATTTTATATTTTTTAATATTACTTAGTTGCTATAATATAGTTGGAATTTATGTAAATGGTATATTATTAGGTGTATTAAAAAGGAGCAAAAGAAAAACGCTCTTAAATTTAAACACAAATTTTAGTTTATTGTTTATTTCTTGTATAAAAAATGATTGAATTCTGATTTTTTTTTCAAAAATACAACATACATTTCTTCTCTGTGTAGCCCTCAGCTGACCGTAATGGTTATTAAACTCAATTTTGGTTGCATTTTCCGGCCCAGTTCCTAGTGCCCGTTCCGTTGGAGCGACCCACAACTCCCGAAGTCTATTCAAATTGGCAAGGAAATCCCATAACCGAGACCAATTCAAGGCGATTTATGAAAATGAAAACATTTTCTCCATGCCTTTCAATTGCACCCAATGCAACCACATTGACAGACCTGCAACATGGCAAGCAATTTCCTCGCCGAGCACAAGGAAAGGAGGAACGGCAACAGCCAATGGCCAATAACAGGGAATTATATTCATTTTCACATTTTTCATGCTGCGCTTTAATAGTTTCCTCAAAAGGAGAAGAAACCGAAGCCCCAACGACTTTCAATTGCTGCTGCTGCCGCTGCCGCAGTTGCTGTTGCTGTTGCTGTTGCTGTTATGCAATGAATGCAAATTTATTGAACATAATTTCCAGCAGCGACAACAATGGTCCGCCGAGGAGTCGACAACGCGGAAGAGTCAGTTGCAAGTTGCACGTACCACGTACCTTTGTTTAGATGCGCAACAGATGAAGATGTTGCTGCGGGGTTGTTGCTGGTGTTGCCGTTGCTGCCGCCGCTGGCGTTGTTGTTGCAGTTGCTGCTGTTGACCGCTGACGAGGATGTACGACCGCTGACATTGACAACTGTACTCGGGCCGCGGGCAAAGTGCTCCGAGCAGCTGGACGACGACGAGGAGGAGACCGTGTGGGCGGAGGACCCTGAGGAGGAGCCGGAGGAGGAGGCCGACGAGCAGCCGCTGTCCGGCGAGGAGTGGGCGCCGCTGGAGGAGGGGGAGCTGCTGCTGTTGTGGTTGCTGGCCGGACCGAACTGATGCACACTGCTGATGGTGTACAGAGCACCTCCACCATTGCTCAGCGTGCAGTTGAGCTGGTGGTTTTGCTGCTGGCCAGGAAGGTGTCCCTGGTGTTGCTGCTGTTGATGTGGGTGGTTGAGTTGCTGTTCCAGGGGACGCAGACTATTTGCAACACTCTCCACTGGCGCTGCTGTCCTGTAGAAATCGTCACACTGCAGCAGCTGCAAGGGATCGGCTTCAATGGCACTTAGGCAATCCTGCAATTCCCGGTGATGCTGCTCCTCCGCCTCTTCCTCTTCCTGCTCGGAGTCCAAGCTATTGGCCTCGCTGTAGGCCCCTTGGGTGGACGAGTCCTCCGGTGAGTCAAAGAAATGCAAATTAAAGTCGGAATTTGCATTAAAATTGACCGCCGGCAGCAGGGCTCCTTCCGCTCCTTCGTCCTCCTCCTCCTCTGCCCCGTCTACCTCTTCTTCGTCCTCTTCCCCGTCCCCGTCCTCGTCCTCGTCTTCCTCCCCCTCCTCCTCGCTTAGCTGTTCCTCGTCCCGAGCGAAATCCTTGATGAGATCCTCCTCCTTCACCTGGAGCTGCTGCTGCTGCTCCGCCGAGTGCTTCACACAGGTTTCGACCAGAAGATTGGAGCGGATTTGTGCCTGTGCCTCCAGCTCTATTTGGTATACATCCATGTTGCTAGGATCGGATCGGTCAGAAGGCCATCCATCATCTTCATCATCGTCCTGCTGGCGGAAATCGATGTTGGCAACCCGCGATGGCGCCCGCTCAGCATGTTTGTGGGAAATCTTTGCGATCCTATACCATCCGGCACTTTATGGGGAATTCGGTAAGAGGAGGGTTTTCAAAGGGATTCAGAGTCTTTGGGATATTTATGTATAATTTTTTTCAGCTGCGGCTTAATTAAAAAAAATTTTAGAATTTATTTTCTTTCAGAAAGTCGATTTTTTGTTTTAACTTTGATTATAAATTTGATTTACCTAACTAGGGATCATCCTTTTTCGAAATCTATTTAAAGACCCATGATATCAAATAAATGCTCTTTAATAATCAATTTTTTCCATCATAATAAACTGTCATTTAAAAAGAAATTCATTGGTTTTTTTTTTTTTAAACTGAAATCATATGGTAAATAATTATTGTGAAAAAAATATGTTTCACAAAGACAAATTTATTTTTTAGTAGTTATAATTTTTTTATAATAATTAATTATTTCTGGATAATATTTGACTGTAAACATTTTGCATTATTTCTGATTTTATAGAAACATATTTTTGTACTAGCCGATTTCCAAATCCATAACATTTTAGTGCAAGCCCAGTGTACAATATATCATGACAAATGGCCCTGTCTAATTCCTGTGCACAATTTCGCATGAAAGGTTTAATTAAATTATCACTATCATCCCCCAATCCCCCTGCACTTTTATTTGTCACTGGCACTTAGCATTCGTAATGGCTTATATTGCATAAATTTTCAATTCACTTCCGTGTTGTTTTCGCAGTCCTTCGTTCCCAAGTTCAGGCGGTCGATCGATACGACTCGATGAGATATTATATGATATGATATTAGTTCGTTGTGGGGCGGCACTCGCGACTCGATATTTTCGGGGAGAAATGGTGATCGCGCGTACGAAACTCTCGCCTCGCCGAGATCCAAGCGCCAACTTCGCAGCGCTCCAAATGCGCCAGGGAAAATCCAAGCCAAACTGCAGAACTGTAGAACTGCAGAACCGCAGAACCTACGACAACACACAAGAGTCCAAGACGACGGCGGCAGCGACGCAGAAGAATTGCGGCAAGAACGTGTCCCTCCGGGCGAGTGTGAGTGAGTGTGCGGCGGTGTGAGTGTGGAAAGAGCAGGAAAATAGAATGCAGTGCGGCTGTGTGGCCCAATGGAGTGGGAAAACTGCGAAGCGCCGCCGCCGCCGCAGCACGAGGCGGAATTGGAATCGGATTCTCTGGAGGAGATCCAGGGGGACGGGGGCACGGCGGGCGCACGGAGAGAGAGTCAATGTGCTGTGGCTTCTATCTTTCTAATCTCCACCAGCGGCAGCAGCAACAACACGAGCTGCAACAGCAACAACCAGGGAAATAACAGCGACAACACACTCGCCAACGAAAAGAACCACAGCAACAACAGTCACATCGATAGCAGCAGCAGCGACACAAGCTGCAACAGCAACAACCAGGAAAGCAACAGCGGCAACAGCACAAGCTGCAACAGCAACAACCAGGGAAATAACAGCAGTCACATCGATAGCAGCAACAGCAACAGCAACAGCAGCAACACCAGCTGCAACAACAACAACAACACGAGCAGCATTAGCAACAACCAGGGAAGTAACAGCGACAACAACACATGCTGCAACAGCAACAACATTAGAATCTGTTCCAGCTGCAGCACTAGCAGCTGCAACACTAACAGCAGCTGCAACAACAGCAAAAGAAGCAACAACTATTGCTCCTACAGCGACAACAACTCGACTTGCAACAGCAACATGCATTGCCACTCTCGCTGTCTGCGTGTTGTTGCTGCACTTTTCCATTTGCAAACTCTTTTCCTGGTTGCTATTTTCAATTTCTATTGCCTCTGCCGCCGTCGCTGCCGACGCCGCTGCCAGCATTTCCAAGTGCAACAACACTCCACTCAAGATCAATTTCACACACACTACGGCAGTAGAAAGAGAGAGAGAGCGCGAACCGTTACTTAGTTTGCACTATCCTCGAGGGAGAGGGCAATAGAATATGGGCGATTCGGTATATGTGTGCGTGTGCGAGCGAAAGAGAGGGCAGAAGTGGGGGCGCCTTACAGGGGGGTCAAGAACCTTCAGTCGACTGGGCGAGAAAGAGAAAGGGAGTGCCGCAGTGGGCTCTCCGAGTGGGAGAGAAAATTCTGCAATGCGGAAGTTAGAATGTTGCATGTTGCTGCTGCGCTTCTTTATTTTTGATCTTTTCTGCTCAAAAGAAAGTGGTAAACTTTAGGTTCTGGCACTAGAATACTTTCTCAAAAATTATATTTGAAGATCACTAGAAAAATGTGGCGGGGAAGTAAATGGTTGGTTAGAAATCTATAAAGTTGCTAGGGTGTTCTTTTGGTTCAAAGACTACCTATGAATTATATTTAAAAACGTATTAATGGAATTCAAAAATCAATACAAACTGTTAATTTTACATGTTAGGGAAAATATAAAAAGGCACCTATAAAATGATCTTATTTAAATATATTCAAAAAAGATATGTACATACTATATAGATTCAGAACTAAGGATTCCAAGTATTTGTGTTTAGAAAACCTTAATTAAGTATGAGTTGACAATTTAACATTTTTATTGAAAAGTTTTATAAAAGTCCGAATTTTCCGAATACTGATTTACTTTTTTTCCCCATTTTCCCCAACGCATTGCACAATTTCCCTGACGAACGCCTGGCCCAAAAGGGAAGCAACGAGAGTCAATGATCAGCGGCAGCGGCGACGTCGACGTCGACTGCATGCTGGCTTGCCATTTTTCCAACGGGCAGCGAAAGCAACCAGAAACTGTAAATAACAAGAAAACGGCAACTGGGCGATCGGCGGAGCTCTATATCCACGATCCTCCGCGAAAGCGAAAAACCAGCGAAAAGCCGAAGCTCGGCGACCAATCGAAGCGATAACTCCGCCGCCCCCACCGGTCCGCCCAGGCTACGCCGCACTACACCACGCCATGGTGCACCCCTGCTATAAGTCCGATTGCGTCGGGCGATAAAACCTGATCTCCACTGGCACACGGACGCGGGACGCACACTCCTCCGAGACGCTCACCCATACAGGGACGCGCGATGACGACGAACCAGGAAGAGAAAAATGAAAATGCCGCCTCGCGAAGATTGTGTAATCGAACTGAGTGTGTCTGCGTGCGTGTGTGCGAGTGAGAGTTGTGCAGGCATGGACGGGCGCAGGGGGCTCTATTCTTATTATTACTGCATTTCACTTATCATCAGCGGGGGGAGCGGGCGGTCGCCTTGGCTTCTTCGCTATTTCGCGTTTTATTTATTTTGCCATTGTCGGCTCTACGCGGCCGCTATATAGTAAGTTCAATGACTTGTGGGCAACGTCATGGGCAACATCTGAGGCAGCAACAACAGCAACAGCAGCCGCAACTAGGCGCGGGCAGCAACAAAGTGGCGCAAAATGCGTTTAGTTTTATTTATTTGCTTATTATTATGCCACTGCCGACAGCCCCTAGATTCTACACAGAACCAAAATGATCAGAAAGACTGAGGATCGATCACGGGAGGAAAACAATTTATTGAAACAAAAAAAGGATGTAAGCAATAGAATAGAATATTAGAATATTTTAATAATAAAGCCCCCATTATAAATAAAAAATAATTACAAATCCATTATATATTGGAAAAACCATAAATGAAATACAATAAAAAAGGTCATTAATTTAAGCAGCCTTAACAATGTCAAATTTAGATACTATTAAGATACACCGGTAAAATGTAGTTTAAAATTGTTTAATCAAGTACAGACACATTTTATTAAATATTTAAGAATTTTGTTATACTAACAAATTGTTAGATTTTTATTCCCTAAGACTAGCAGTCTTACTTTTCAGTGCCGGTGCTAGATTTTAGCCGCTTGAGTGCTGGCTCTTGTTTACCCTGCGCATTTTTCCTTCGCCACCATTTGTTGCTATTGTTGCTGAGGCCTGACTGATTTTGATAGCACTCAACTGGTAAACAAAGTTTGCCTCAGTGAGCGTTAGAAATTATCACTGGACGGGCAAGCGAGTGGAAGGAAAAATTGCGCACAGCCGAAGATCAAACAATGGCCGAATTTAAGCGGAACAGCAAACAACTGGAATTCGCAGCTCAAGCTCAAAACTATTATATTTCCGATCCCATGACGCCGTGCCGGTGTCAGAATGCCAGAAAATGCGGATTGTAAACCGAAGAGATGCCCATGCAAACGTCAGGGCAGGAAAAACATTTTATACACTGTAAAATATAGTTTCCAGAAAGCGAAAACCGATTTGTGCTATAGATATTACAATTTTAACTCACCATTTTATACAAAATCGCAACTGTCTGTTTAGAATACTTATTAATTTCATCAAATAATCAGGTTATTGGTTATTGGATTTACTATAGTATAGATATATCTATCGGAAAATCTATTGTTTTTATAGAACATGAGAAAAATAGTAATTGAAAAATTAAATGAATTAAATTAGTTAATTTAGGTCCTACGTATTTTTAGTATTATTTTAATTTGCATATAATTTAAATAGACAACTCTGTAATCATGAAGAATCTTGAATTTCTGTTGATACACAAACCAATATTTCCCCCAGTGAGCAGTAGCAATGTGGCACAGTTTGTGGCAGGACGGGCTGGTATTTGTGGCCAACACTTTTCACTGGGTGCTGGTGGCATGTAGAGTAAACTAAGCCAAAAGTGGCGCAGAGCAGGGGTGTCGAGGGAGCAACTAGAGACGGCGAGTGTCAGCAACCTCAATAAAATGTTGCCATTCGCCGGCGTTTCTTAGCTCCCTAGGTCATGATCTGTTTCGTGGGCAGCTATAAACAGCGGCCACCGGGAAAAGTCGGGGTTCAAAGGCCGGAAGGAACTTACCTATCAGGACGTCACTGCATCCCGATCCGGAGTGCGAGCTCAGCGAGGAGATGTGTCCGTCCGACGGACTCTGGGGCGCTTCCCGCAGCGGACTGCTGGGCGTGGTCGGGGGCGTATTGAGGCAACGCTGGCTGCCCAAAGCTATCGACTGCGATCCAGGCGGCGATTCAATCTTGATGTAGCAGTTCCCGAGCACAGACAGTCTGCGGAATTTGGTAAAAAAACAATGATGAACTTGATTAATTTGATTATAAAAGGGGTTCCATTAAAATTATAATCTAATATATAAGAAATGCTTCAAATTTTTTAAAATAACATATCCCATGTTACATAAGTATCAGTCTCTAATATCATAAAACCTTTAACCTCAATTTATAAAATAACATTTACATTAATGGTAACATATCTTCTGAGTGTATGGTTTCCAAATAACTTATCATTGTTTATTTTACAGGTTTTCTGAGTATATTTTCGGCTGCCCAGAGAAAGAAAGTGTTATAAATATATAATTTAATAAGCGAGCAAGGCAGCTTACAAAAAATGCATTCTATACAATTGAGTTCAATCGCAATCATTTCCCTGCAGAAATGTTTTACCGCGGGGGTGATGGGCTATTTTCCTGCTCAAGTTTCCACAATGTCAATGCCAAAGGTAATTGCGGCGAACGAAAAGCCGCAAACTGGCTTAAAAATTCAAATAATTATCGTTAGCTCGAGGGGGCCGCCCTGGAGTCCCATCCCTTGTTTATTTGCCTTGCACGTTCCCAACTCTTTTCTCTATTTTCCGGTGCCATTCGACCCCTCCTAGTCCTCCTTCTGCGCCGCCCATCTCCATTGTACGTAATTGATTGGAAAAATGGCCATTCATGTTAAGTGCAGGCGGCTATGGCCGTTTATTCGAGCAGATATATAGGCGGGCGGGGCAAGACGGAGGACCTCTGTATCGGCCATATCTCTCTCCTGGCACAATTCTTAGCTCGTTTTGCCCCGTAATTGGCCATTTTCCCTAGTCCAGGCCGGGCGAAGAATTTATTGAACATCAGCGTTTTGTGGGTGGCTGGCGGAGACCACTTGAGAACATGCAGTTTTCCACCCACTTTGATCGATTGTTTGCTTGGTGCTGTTTTCGGAATTTAAGAGGACTTAAAGTCGCCGCTGAGCTACCTGAGATTTATTGCACTCGCATCCGTCAGGAGCAACAAATCTAGCTGGCCGTATAAATCAAGTATACGCAATCTGCATTACTCATACGCCCTGTGGCTCAAGCCAAACCAAACCTAAGCCAGTGGCTGCGGCGAAGGGGATAAAAATCAATAAGTGCTTTGCATGTGCCATCTTCTCGCATCCTGCGGCTGCTTTTCGCATTTCCACATGTCCTTTTTGTGTATTTTTCCCCCATTTTCTTGCCTTTTCCGCTCCGTGGCTGCTGATGCTGTTGCCTGTCAGTGCATTTAGTTGCCTTTTTTTCCGAGATGTGTGTTTCTGTGTAGTTTTCCTTACAATATTTCCACGTTGTTATGCACTTCACACAAGTGGAAGACACTTGGGTCTGCTGATGCTCCTGCTGCTTATATTGTCACAATATTTTCGCTTTTCAATGCGCCGCTCGAAAGCACAAGTGAAATATATGCCCATGCGGTGGCATTTTGAGTTTGGCAAGCGGCCTTTTTGTGCCATTTTCTATGGCTTTGTGTGTCGAAATCTGCAGAATGGAACTCTTGATTTATTCAGCCATCCGACATCGATCGGTTTAAAGGACAAGAGCCGCCTGCTGCGAAGTAAATCTCATCATTTGCCATGCCCTGTCGTCGTTTGTTTCCATCTGCCTGCCATGTAATTTTCACATTTTTACTCATCAACGCCAACGTCATATCCGAGGGATGGCTTGGCCCGCGGACCACCCACCGCCCCGTGCCCATTGTGTGGGCGTGGCAAGCCGGCAAAGGAGGCACCACCAGCAGCAGCAACAATAACCACCGCTGCAACACAGCAGATGCTGCAACTGCTGCGGCTTTTGTGTGTAAGGGAAGTAGGTTAGTGGCTCACTCGTCAGCCAAATGAATGATGGAGTAACTGCGGCAAACTGTGCCTGAAAAGTTCCCTTTTCCCCCTTTTTTTTGCATCCCGGGCAATTGTATGGTTAATTGAAATAAGAGATGATACAAAAAAGAAGGAAAGGAAAGTGAAAGCCTGTGAGGGGGCAGGTGTTGTCATTAAATGGGGCACACATGTGCGCAGTATTTACAGGCACTAACCTGGTTCTGGTGGGCTGCTCCGGCTCCTCCTTCTCCTCGATGATGTGACTCAAACCCGTGGTGTTTGAATACTCCATGGATTGCCGGCCCTCCAAGGGGCTGGCTGTTTTTCCGAGCTGTCACTAAAATACATTTAAGCAGCTGCACCACCGATTCCAGGCCAAACAAAAGTGATGGCAAGCCTGCAAAGTGAAAGTACTGCGCTGCGCCCAAAAGATGCCACTAAATCTAGCACTTTCACTGCATAACTTCAATGTTTAAATTTATAATAATTCCACTTTTGCACTGCACTCTACCGAATTTATTGGGGATTCTTATATTTTTAAAAGGGAAATCCCTGCGGAAGTGCTCTTGCCGTTCGGCTGGCTGCCGTCATAACTGGCGTGGAATACTGTAAATCGGCTTTTGGCCACTGCAGTTTGCCGTTTTTCCGTTTTGGCCCGTGCGGAGACCGAGCGACCAGCCTCTGGGCCCGAAAAGCGCCGACGACTACGACAGCGACAGGACGACGGCGACAACAAAATGCAGCAAAAAGTTTTTAAAGCTGCAGCAGCGAAAAAAGTAGCTTAGCTGCCACAGGATGTGAGGCAGGAGCCAGAGCGAGCCAGCAAAACAATCACATGGCTCGTTGCAAGCTTGCCGCAGCAACAACATTCTGGCCCGAACGAAGTGTTGCCGCAAAAACATAAACAGAGAGCCGCCAGCCGGTGAGAGCCGGGCCCAAAGAGAGCGCCGAGAAAGTTTTCAAATTTTAGGAAAATATACGTTTTAATCCTTTTTATGAAATGGATTAGCCATTAATTTTTAAGACCAACTCATATTTCTATCTGCGCCTTTTACTAACTACCAAGCATTACATTTATTTAAAGCTCAAAGGAACAAATAATTTAGTTATTCTAAATATTTAAAAAAAATATGTAGTATTTATAATCTACTTCCTTTTTTGATATATCATTTAAGAAAAAATAAAGAAAGTGATAAGAAACTCAAATTAAAGTTCAGAGTATTAAATTTGTTACTTTAAAAAATAGACGTTTAAAATTATATTACACAAAAAATGCAAAAAGCTAAAACACTCGACTTCTAAATTAATATTTAATGAAACATATTTTTTTGCTGAAGAATAATATTATTAACGAATTGCAATGCAAATAAAATTTAGTTTTTAATCCCACAGAGTAAACCTACTAAACCAAATTTATTTTTAAACAAATACAATAATTTATCTTCGCTCTCGTAGCGAATTTCCCACGCCGGCGCGCTCTCCTCTTGAATCGCCGAGTTTGCTCTGCCCACGCGAGCTGCACAAAATCGCGTGCATGAGATGGAAACCAGGTCAGGGCCGCCGTGCTCGCGCTGCCCCAACCGCTGCGCTCCTGCACCGCCACCCACTCCGGCGGAAAGCTCTCTGCTCGTTTTGCTTCTCAGCGAATAAGCTCTCTCCTTCGTAGCCCCATAGGTTGTACCGCCTCCACTCGGGTACACAATCGGTTTAATTAATTAGTAACAAATATATTTCTGTATAAATACGATCCTAAAGGTTATCGAACTTAAAATGTACGACAAAATCGAGCACCCGCACTAAACATCGACGGAAAATCATAAGTAGAGAACAGTGACACACAGAAACATAAATTCTAGGCAGAGCAGTTGCACTTGCTTCGCCCTTTCGGTACGGATTTCGTTTTCGGTTAGGCTCAGTTAGACAAAGATAACACAAAGTAGTAATTACAATTAGTTGGCAAAACGAAGGTTTCTCAAGGCACATTTTGGCTTGGCATCTATTGATTTTGCTCCCTACTCTCAGCGCCGCATCTTCTCCAGAATGGGCACCACCATGTCGAACTTGGGCCGCTTGCCGGGGTCCTCGTTCATGCAGATTCCGATAAGCTTGGACATGTGCGACGAGGTGCCTGGCGGAATCTTGACACGCAGTCCCTCCAGCGCAATCTTCATGCCGCACTCCATGGGCGACCACTCGGCGAAGGGCACCTCGCGTGTGGTCAGCTCCCAAATGAGTATAGCAAAGCTCCACATGTCGCAGGCCTCCCAGTTTCGGTCAGCCTGCTTGCGCTGCAGTGCTTCCGGCGACATCCAGGCCGGCTGGTAGATGCGACCCTTCTCCTGGAACGAGAATTTGGCATCGCCCATGTTGATCCTCGCCGTCAGATCGTCGTCGATCATCACATGATGACTGTTCAGGTGATATGTGGGAATGATGCGCTCCAGCGAGTGCAGGAAGGCCATTCCGCGGGCAACATCCAGGGCAAAGCTCACCGCCTGGCTGGTGTCCACCACCACACCAGTGGCTCCATGTAGCAGGCTAAACAGCGAGGAGCGTGGCATGAACTGTATGAGAGGAATCATTTGTAGAGTTTACAAAACGATCATTATAGTTATTTCAGTCCAACCCACCTGACTAATGGTCACCAGATTAGGCGGCGAATTGCAAGCCCCTATAATGGGCAAGATGTTGGGGTGAGAGAAGATACGCAGCTTGGGGAACTCCTCGTTGAAGTCCCTCGAGATGCGAGGCGTGCACTGGCGCACGGCCAGGATCTTGGCCACTACATCGTTCTTTTGCCAGCGACCCCGCCATGTTTCTCCCGACGGCGTCACCGAGAGCTTGGTGTGCAGATCCAGGTCTCCCATGCTAATTCCCTTAAAGCGGGACAAAGTGGCATCCCTCGACCGCGTCTTCATGCCCTGCCAGCTCTGCTCTTTGAAGCTGATCACCTTCACCTCCCTGCCGCTCCTCTCGACTAGATCCTGCAGCCTCTTGGCCAAACTGGGCTTGGCCTTCTCGATCGGCGTGTGCCCGTCCTTGTTGGCGATTCCCACCTGTGCTCCCGCATTCAGCAAGTCCTCGCAGATCATGTCGTAGCCCCAGAAGCAGGCGTAGTGCAGGGGCGTGTTTCCATGTTCGTTTACTGCATTCACATCGCTGCGCTCTTTTATTAACTGAAATGCGAGATATGAGTTTTAAGAAAGATAACTGATGGCTTTCTGCCTTATCTCACCATCTGGACCACATCGCGGTGGCCATGGGCTGCCGCCAAATGGAGTGGGATGTCGTCGCCCATGTTGGTGGCATTTACGCGGGCTCCTCGCTGCAGCAAAGTCTCCACCAGCTTGGCATGTCCCTCCTTGGCCACCCAGTGCAATGGACTGAAGCCATGGTCGTCACTAAAAAATTTAATTATATATAAGTCGTGTCAGAATATACTACATTTTTTTTAAATTGCTTAGTGATTGTAGTATTAAAACCTTTAGATACAAATTTATATTGGTCCATAAAACACATCACTATCTAATAGATCCCAAAGCGGTTTTAATATTTATAATTGGGATTCTTCTTTAAAAGCATTATTTATAGATCAAGGTAAAAAAACAGTTCCTTATCAGAGTAGTTTATCTGATCTTTAAAATGTATTTTCTAGTTAGTATCTACACAGGTCTTAATCAAAGAAGGATCCGAATAGGACTGTATATGCCTCTAGGAACAAAATTGTGCCTTAAAATTCAAGTTTATAAGGGGTAAAAACATCTGTGGAGCACAAAAAAAATTCATTGTGTGGGAAGCGGGTTTTATGCTCGCGATATGCACACATGCAAATACATACATATATATTTTTGATTCGTCTGTTTACACAACACAAGAATAAATCATGACGTCACTGAGACATGAAAGACCCTCGAAATCTTGGGCGTATTTGGTCGATGACTAAATGATGATTCTTGGGATGGGAGGCATCTACTCATAGGGTCTTGCTTTCCCAGTACCTCTCCACAAGCAACTAGAAAGTGCCCGACTAGCTAGTTAGTTACTTGTTTTAGTTTTACCCCAAATTGTTGTCGTGCTCCGTTTCGTCCAGCCACAGGCGCACTTGAATCGAGTTGCCCTCGCGACACCAGTGGAATATGTCCTCCATTTTTGCTCCTCACGCCTTTGTTCCGCTCTAGGTCACTGTTTTTAAAGGTTTTCCAACCCAAATTACATCTAGAAACGGCTAAAAACTGTTTAAAGACGACAGTTGTGAGAATTTCTAAATAAAAAATTAGAGGTGTGACCCTTGCAAGTATTTAACAATCAGCCCGCGTTGCCAACTACCTCAGAGCATCGATAGCTGCATATCGATACAGCGAAAGTTGCGTGAAGGGAATGCCCAAACCAGAAAGAAGAAGAAGGAACACAACGTGCACCGCACATAATTTTAAAAACATTCTTAAAAACTTGAATTATTGCAAAAGGAACAATATTGGAAAGCTAGACAATGAAGCTCAGCACCTACAACTTCCTTACCTCCATGGCCATTAAGGGTGTAAAGGTGGGGTTCCCCCTTAAACTAACGGTGAGTTGTAGAACTCCAAACACTTGCTATTGATTGTTTCATGGAACATTTGTTTTTTCGAAACAGATAAGCAAAAAAGAAGTGGTGGAGAGCGAGTTCAATCCTACTTTCGTGGAGCGAATCCTACCCAAGCTGGACTGGTCAGCGGTGTATGGGGCTGCACAGGTGGTGAGTGTTAAAGGGTATATTTAGAATATGCAGTGGGTAGTGGATACTGTACAGTTTTCAAATAGTTTTCAACACTTTTTAAAGCTAAGAAGATTTGAACACAATCTTAAAGTTACAACTAGCGACATTTTCAAACTTAAATAACTAATTTATCCAAGTCTAAACTAAATATAAAAAATGTCTGAACGGATGTATACATTTTTGTTTCCAAGAACTCCTAATAACTACCTCCCAAAATCATATCTTCCAGGCGGAACTCACAGAAGACATACCGGCTGTGCAACCGGAAAACATTGGCGAGAACGAGCTGCTCCTGCAGAAGCTGCACCACCTGCTCTTCGAGATCGACGTGCTCGAGGGTCAGCTGGAGTGCCCGGAAACAGGGCGGGTATTCCCCATCACCGATGGCATACCCAACATGCTCCTCAACGAGGACGAGGTCTAGATCCACCCAACCAATGCTTTTTGTACCATAATCCCCTCTCCAGAAACGCAGTACTATTAAGTAAGTTTGTTAGTTTTAAAGTCTGTTTATTTACGAGTTACTAAAAATAATTGGAGCTTGGATGGAATGTCTTTATTTTTGGGTCTTGAGATCTACGTACTCGTGGAGTGTTTGGGAGGGTTTCGGGGGAAGAGCAAAAACACTTTACGACACAAATAACTGGTAAGTCTGAACTTTTGAAGGGTGGTGCTTATCCATGTACTAAGATTAATCCCCTGTAGTTTGGCACTCTGGGGGAGATTCGAGTTGGGGAACTCCCGCCTAGTTGCATTTGATGTTGGGACTCTTGTTGCTGCCTTGGGCGTAAATGCTGCCCTTAGCCAACCCCGACTGGGCTCCTTTGCAAAGTTCCGAGTTTCCGCCCCTGGGCTTGTAGCTCCTTTCGGTCAAGAGACTTGCGTCTGGTCCTTGAGTGGCCTGCTTTTGGAGCAGCTTCGTATTGGGTCCATTCCAGGTGACGTAGTCAGCTCTGCAAGGAAAAATATGGTTTAAAAAAGTTATATTAAATCGTATTTTAAAAAGGATTACATTTAAAGATATTTTTGAAGATATTTAGAAATTTTCATATTTAAGAAGGTACTTACAGTAGAAGATTTTCATCTGCGCCCTTGCTTAGCTGAGAATTGGGTCCCAAACTAGCCATTCTTTCGATGATTGATTGAAACTCTGCCGATTCCGAACTGTTCGAGTTTCCAAAACCCGAGGAGTGTTGACGATGCCTGTGAGGGAAAGTTGATATGTACTTGAATATAATAAATTTAGAACCAGATTCAAAGATAGTATAAGCTTTAGGCATGCCAAAAAGAAAAACGAGTAAATAGGTTGTAAAGATTAGTTCAAAACTGGATTCCCTGCTACAGACCATGCGAAATCCCTGAAAAACGCATGCGCAAACGACTCAATCAGATTCAGATTCTACTTAGCGAAACGGTAACGGTATCGGGTTAGCGGGCATACTTCAGTGAATCGGTTTTGGTGCGAGCGCGACTTTCGAATGCTGCTGGCCTCCTCGCGATGGATGAGGAGTTGGACTGGGCCGACGAGGCCAGCGATGAAGACGTCATTGATGCGGAGTAGGAGGAGTAGGAGCTAGCATTCGAGGAGCCATGCAGGTAGCCGCCGATGCTGTAGTTATTGGTATCGCTGTGGCCATAATGGGTATAGCCGCTCTTGGCCAGGATGCCCTTGGTGGTCAGGCGCTCGTAGCTTTTCTGCCCGATGCGGGGTGATTGTGCGGGTGAGGCATATGAATGCGATGAGGATGCGCTCGATATGGATGACAGATGGGTCTCCAGCTTCTCCTCCACTGTGGGCGTTGGTGTGGGCGTGGCCTGGGCCAAAATGATCTGGGTGGTGAACGTCGATGGTGTGGTGACATTGATCGATGGCAGTATGTGGCGCTTGTGCGGTGGCTTCGGTTTGGATGAGGTGGTGGGCTCCACCACGGTGGGCAGGCTGGTTGATCGAGTGGCGCAAAGCAAGCGGACAGTGTGGATTTGATTTTTTTTCAATGTATTTTTTGGTTCGGGGATTTAGTCAGAGGCGGAGGCAGCAACAAAAGTTCACATAGAAAATAGGCAGTCGATTAACAAACGGATAAAGCAGCGGGCCAAAGAGAGAGAAGTGGTTGGGAAAAGCAGGTGGCAACGACCTTGATGGGTCGCATTTTCGAGGGGGTAAAGGTAAAGTCAAGGGGTACCTGTCTCCGGTGGCACCATCCACCTGCTCGGTTCCCGTCGTGGTCTTGGTCAGCTCCAGATGTTTGGTTTTCGAAGTTGCCGGCTTCTGGGCCCTCTGCTCATCCTCGTCCTGGACAATCTGCAGGATCTGGGTGGCCCGATCCTCGGCATAGTTAACCGACTCCAGGGCCATCAGAATAATGCGTTCGGCAATTTGTGGGTACTTCTCCTTGAGCAAAGTTTGCACTGAAAATATTATGTAATTGTTAGATGGTAGTCACTGAATCACTTGATCCACTTACTTTTTTTCTTTTCCTCCTCTGTGTACTCCTTGGGTCTCAGAGGAATGTGTACTGCACCCTGATCCGCGGGAGCCTGCTGCTCCTGGTTGAGTTCCGGGGGTCGATTGTTGGGCCTGTGCGGCTGCTGCATCTCGCGTTTTGTGTAGCCCAAGGAAATCAACTTCTCCGAGGCGAACTGCACATTATTATCCGCGTTTGCCAGGATATCCAAGAGCAGCTCTTCATCCGCCTTGGGAAATATATTCTTCATGTATCTATGGGGAATAGTGGGGTATTAATTCACAGTTACTCTTAGTATTAGTTACAAGCTTTAGTTTACAACATTTAGAGACATAGGTCTTTAAATGGGATATACATATATATATATACATATATACGTTTTGTACATAATGGTACATAAATATATTTAAATTCTAAAAAATAACCCCTTAACGAGATTGGATTTTTGTAAATGAAATGAAAGAAATAAATGGATTTTTTGTTGAGCGGACAACTCGCGGACAAATGAATAGAGGTGAAACTAAATAATTCTTCTTAAAAGATGGAATTGATAATAACAAAATCGAAGTGATTTTTCACTAAAAGGAAATCCCTGCGAACCTCAGTTTCATCTTGGGCGAGGAATGCGGCCTGGGCGAGCTGCGCCACAGGGGCGATCCGTGCAGAGCCGGCGGAACAGCCGAGCCCGGGGGCAGGACCCCCTGGTGGCCCCCCGAACCGCCTGGACCACCAGGACCGCTCTGCACGCTCACGAGACTACCGAAGCGTCCGCCGGGCAAGGGACTGGCCGTGCGCGAGGTGCGCCGACTAGCCACCGTGTCCGGACGACGTGCCGGTGGCGTCATGTAGAAGGCGGAGCTGCTGTGGAACAGATGCCTCTGCGAGGGCGGCGTCACGAAGGGACCGGGCATGGTCACCGGATGCTTCTCCACCTGCAGGGCACTGATGACGACCGCCTCGCTGTTATAGTAGCTGTGGGTTTTTGTGGGTTAGTAAGCGTGGTATTAGCGTTTAATCGTGTGGTTAGACGGTTAGGCGGGTGCAGTAAGCGGCGTAAGGCAGCGTGTGAGAAGACAGAGAGGTAAGTACGCAGATTAGTGGGGATTAGCTGAGTTGGCACAAAAGCTGGTCTGGAGTCCGCCGACAATGGCTTACCGCTTCAGCAGAAGGCGAATGTGATTCTCGCCCGCGGTGGGGAACATGTTCTGGATCTTGGTAACAACCGCATCCGTTTCCGCTTGGGTGGTGAACGAGGTCTCCTGGATGGTGGAGCGCCTTGAAAGGTTCGCACCCAAGCGAGCACGTTGGAAAGGCAAAGGTGAAGACATTTCCTGGGGGTGGAAAAGGAAAATATTAGGTGGGCTCTCATAAAACAAATATAATAAAAAATACTAAATACAATAATTAATTTTTTTATTATACTCTACACAGGATATTCACTATATTATACGTATGATGCATAAACATTTCATGTATCATTTTCAAAAAATACCATTGGGAAAATAATTAAAATAAATAAATTTTCTATTTCTGCTCTGGATATTAAAATCTATACTTGATTGACAGTTATGGTTTATTGTTCAACGTTTCTAGTAGTTTCTCCCCTTGAATCAATCTGCGACAAACTCACCAACTGTCCCCTGGAGGAGGCCGACAACAGTGGACTGGTGGAGACGTTGTGTAGCGTGGGATGCTGGCGCTCTTGGAAGGCCCGAATCGCGGTCAGATTGTTGCTGGGATGGACGTGGTACGGCGAGCTGTTGTGCGAGGTCTGCGGCTGACTGACCAACTGCTGCAAAGAACGGGGAATGCCAGGTGTCGTGTGCCATTATAAAATCAATAAAATGCAAAGTGCCGCAATCGGAATAATCGGCGGCGGAGGTTACCTGCAAGGCTATCGACTCCGTGGAGCAGCGCTCGTCCTGCAACTGCCTGTAACTGCGTCCGCGCGGATCCTCCAGCTGCATGGCCTTGGTCAGGTAGTTTATGTAATAGCTGGAAGGGTAGGAAGCATAAGTGGGGTGGCCAAATGGAAGATGAGCTTGCACGAAATCAAAGGCCATCAAATGACCTCCCATCCAGGGCCAATCGAAAGCTCCGGGATTCAGGCCAAGGGTGGGCTTATTTTAGCCGGCCGGTTGGTGGTGGATTGGATTCGCTTGGTTTGGGACTCTGGCCACATGTTGATGGTCCTCTGGGGAAGGCAGACAGGTAAAGGGTGCAGGGTGAGGGAGGAAGAGGAACCGCCTAAACCGAGACACGTGCCAAGTAGCTGCCAAAAGGCGGACGCACAGTCGTCATTTTCATCTCCGTTTGGCAGGCCATCGTGGCCCTTATTTTGGGATTGGGAATGGGGATGTACGGGGATGTGCATGGAAAGCTCGTCTCCGGCTGAGTGGCCTCTTGAATTAACGTATGACAGTCGTTGGGCTTGTTGCTTAATTGCACAAACCCTTTAAAACTGGGGGTTGGGCTATGCATATATGCTGGGTGTACATATATCAAAGACTAAGGAGAAGTTAAAGACCCCGCTGGCATCCGACGACGCGGAAGTGACACAATTTATGAAGCTGAAACGAGGCCAATTGGAGTGGTTAAGGAACCCCAAGTAGTCCGTGGAGAAATGGCTTCGTCCCATGAGGACTTTGGAATTTAAAGCAAGCCAAAGAATTTTATAAAAAAACGAATTTTTTTATGTGAAACTTTGTTATCTGGAGACTTAAGGTAATGGAATGGCTTTGAATTCTCTGGGTGGTAACTTTCAAGAAATAGGAATGTGATAACTTACTTAAGCCAACATGAATTATAATTTATAACTATAGTTTTTATGCATACTCTTTTGAATTTCACAAGTTATTACAAAAGGTTTAATTAACAAACCATTAAATTTACTTTGTCTCTTAGCAGAAGTCACATTTTCCATTAGAAAATATTAAATAATTAATTATATGTTAACTTATCTCTTTTTTAATTTACTTATTAAAAAATGTAAGAAAATCAAGTAATTGTATCAATTTTTTTATAGCGTACCAGGAGGCTGTTTAAAAATAACCATCAGCAAACCTTCAGAGAATTTCCCACCGTTAAAGCAGACATCGTGAACCTTCGCTGTACTTAAACTGGACACCCACCACCCACTTGGCATTTTAAACTCGTCGTGGCACCCACCACCCACTATCCTCCGCCCACCGAAGAGCCTCCCAAGGCAACGGTGGCACGCAAATTAATCAGTTGCCTCCCGTGGCAACCTATCAAACTTCTCCCCCTTTTAAGCGGCACATCTCTCAGTACAGTCCGCTTTTCACGACTTTGTGGTTAATGAATGCATAAATATTTATGACATCGGGCTATATTACACATGTATGCACAGGCAGCTCACCAATTTCCAGTTGTCTGATCGTATTTGCAGTCCCAGCCGGGCGGCATTTTCTGATATCCACCGGACTCGCTCATTTTCACCGCTCAAAAGCAGATACAGATACAGTTGCACTTGGCGATGCAAGATACTCCGAACGACTGTTGGTTTATGCTATTATTTTTACTGGCCGAATGTTTATGGACATTTAAAGTCGCATTCGCAGCTTGTTTGCCGACTGTCTGCAACCCCGAAAAAATTGGCAGCCAGGCAGTCAGGCAGCCAGGAGTGCCCTTGCTTATCCTGCGGAGCTTTGTAGTTGCCTTTGTCGGATGGTTCGGATTTGGGGGTTGTAACCACCCCCGGCGGCCAGGCAGCGGAGCTATTTTTGTTTACAAGGCAGTGCCAGCCGGGAAAAAGGAAAAGGGACCACAACACACATGAGGTGGCGTGCCTTCAGTGGAGGGCTTAACTACCCGGAACGGAATCGAATCGAACAGAGATGTCCAAGGGTTTCCCGGAATCGCGGAGCTATAGACAACCTCGCGAGCCAAGCTTTGAGCGTCAACTGAGGAAATCAGTGTCGGGCGTTGGAGCTTCAGATGCTGCGCCAAAAACCAAAGAGAGTCGCTTCAGAAAGCTGGAAGCCAGTGTTGCAAGCTACCCTTTGAAAGCTCTAAGCAACACTTTGATTCAGCTTTCAAATAAACCCGACTCACACAATTCAAATTCAGTTGCCAACCAATTATACTCTATATTTTGTCGCCTTGAAATAAACGTTCTATAAGATACACTAGCGATATGGCGGACGTTTTGGCGCGCATTACGCGCATTTCGGCCAACTACCTCGAGGAGATGGCGGAGGAGGTGCCACAGGGACCGCCCAAGCTGACCAGGGCCCAGAAGAAGGCCATGAAGAAGGAGGCCAAGCGACAGGCGAAGTTCGAGGAGACCCGCCTCATCATGCGTGTGGGCTTATAAATGTTTTCAGTACCATAGCAGGAAACAATGTTAACGTTTTTAAACAATTTAAATTACATAAATTAAAAATACGATTCGTGTCCATTATCAATTCCCATATATATGCCAAAAATTGATTAACTCAGATCACTCATTAAGTCCATGAGCGTCACCGAGGATCCCGAGGAGCTGCGAACTGCCATGCACGTGTCCAGCCCGAGTCAGCCCATGCCGCCCAAGCTCTTCGACACCAAGTGCCAGGAGTTCAGATCCAGGAAGGTCTTGAGATCGCCGACGGCGCACAAAGAAGCCAAATTCGAATCCCAAGCCATTTTAAACGAAGTCATCTTGGACATCTAAGAGCATAAGAGGTCACTTGTTTGTTTGCAGTGTATAAATATTATTTTAGATGATATTAAATTTTAAAATTATGTGCTCAACTCTAAAATCCTATCAGTAATTAATTACTCATACTTGTTGTTCCCAAAATATAGTGATATCAATCCCCCAAAAACAATCTTAAACCCAAATTTATCATCGAGCATTTTTCACTTTAATATTTAGGTATTTGATGAACACAACATGGATAAATTTGAGTGCCAAAAGCATATGTATATAGTATAACAGATAGTTTTCTAAAAATAAATTTAGACGTCCCTTTACTTATATTAAAAGTGCAAGCTGCAAGGCTTTACTCTACTTTATATTGCTAATTTACTAGAAGAATGTCATAAATCGTAAGAAATGTTTTTAGTTAATTATTTCAGACCTAGGACAGCCTTCTAGTAAACTAGAAATATTCTTTAAGTGCACTAGGATATGTAACAAACTATAAATCAGCACCAGCGTGAATCGAACTGTTGCGAATATCAATATTTCTTGCAGTGTAGCGTAACTTAGTGCTTTGGTCCGTCGAAATGCAGAAGCTTCTCCAGCATATGGCCTCGGGTGAGCTTGGCTCCTTAGTTTAGATCCTCCAGCACTTTCAAGTTTAGACAAAGCTCAGGGGCTTGATTTTGAGTTTCTCGGCCAGGTTAGCACAGGTCTTGAGCTGATTCTCCAGGTACTGGATGCCGCCGGCAGCATCGACATCGGCCATTCCGTTCCGCTCCTTGTCGCCGGCCAACAAGACGGGCTTGCTGGGATCGGTCTGTGAAAAGAAGTTATTAAATCCATTCGAATTAATTGCAAACATTATATTTAAGATTTAAAAATATATGAAATAACAATTATAGTAGTCTAAAAACGTTTAATAATAAGAAACATCTATGTAAAAGTATTAAACTTGGTTAGTAAACATATTATTGTATTAGATTATCTTGAGGTGAGTATTTTGATAAGATAACCAAGAGCGTGAGTTCCAAATGAAAGAAAACGTTGATCAAAATAAAGGGAGTTAAGATATGTTTGATACGATTAGGATATATTAAAAATAGTCGTTTCTTTAAGCTAAACTTCTTAATAAAATAAGAAATAAAATATATATATTCTCACCGGCGTAGCGCACCTCAAGCGGGCGTTGAAGTCAGTCATGCGCTCCTCGAAATTGGGGGCGAAGCGGTTGGGGTCCACGGCGATGAAGATCTGGCCGAGATCAGCGGCGGAGTCGGCGCCATCGTGGGTCCATTTGCGCACCTGTGTGGAGTAGTTGGCGCCGGACATGACGCCGGACAGGATGTCCACCATGGCGCCCAGGCCGTAGCCCTTGTAGCCCGAGGTCAGCTCGGACCCTCCCAGGGGCATCAGGCAGCCAGTGCTGAAGCCCAGCTCCGCATCGTTGGTCACAGCTCCGCTGGGATCCTGGGCCCAGCCGTCGGGCAGGGGAGCTCCCTTCCTGCGCTGGATCTCGATCTTGCCAACGGCCACGGCGGTGGTGGCCATGTCCAGCAGGAACTTGTCGCCATTGGTGGCGTTGGCGCCCAGGGACAAGGGGTTGGTGCCCAGGGCAGCCTCCTTGGCGCGCGTGGGAGCCATCAGGGGCGAGGTGTTGGTCATGGACATGCCCACCAGGCCCTGCTCCATGGCCCTGATGGCGTACCAGCCGGCCATGCCATAGTGATTGGACCCCTTGGCACACACCCAGCCAACGCCCACATTCTTGGCCTTCTTGATGGCCAGATCCATGCAGTAGTTGCCCACTACGGCGCCCAGGCCATTGAGACCATCCACCCAGGCGGTGGCCGGGGTTTCCTTCAGGATCTTGGGCACAGCGCCTCCGTCCGTGGAGTTGATGGCCAGGTCGTTGATGTACATCTCCAGGCGGTTCATGCCGTGGCTGAAGTGTCCCCGGTGGTCGGCGGCGACCAGGAGGTCCGCCTGGGCCTCGGCATGGGCCTGGGGCACCTTCACGGCCTTGAAGCAGTCGATCATGAAGCGGCGCGACTCGGCAACGGCCACGAGTTTCGGGGCGGCGAAGGACATGGTGTGGATCGCAATGGAATGGCTTCGTCCCATGAGGACTTTGGAATTTAAAGCAAGCCAAAGAAGAAGAAATCTTTTCGGTACCTAAAACGAATGTTTGTTATGTAAAATTTTGTTATCTGGAGACTTAAGTTTATGGAATGGCTTTGAATTCTCTGGTTGGTAACTTTTAAAGGAATAAAGGAATAACTTACTTAAGCCAACATGAATTATAATTTATAACTATAGTTTTTATGCATACTCTTTTGAATTTCACAAGTTATTACAAAAGGTTTAATTACCAAATGATTACATTTTACTTTGTCTCTTAGCAGAAGTCGCATTTTCCATTAAAAAATATAAAATAATTAACTATATGTTAACTTATCTCTTCTTTAATTTACTTCTTAAAAAATGTAAGAAAATCAATTAAACTATAATTTTCTTATCAATTTTTTTATAGTGTACCAAGAGGCTGTTTAAAAATAACCATCAGCAAACCTTCAGAGAATTTCCCCACCGTTAAAGCAGACATCATGAACCTTCGCTGTACTTAAACTGGACACCCACCACCCACTTGGCATTTTAAACTCGCCGTGTCAACACTTTGATTCAGCTTTCAAATAAACCCGACTCACACAATTCAAATTCAGTTGCCAACCAATTATACTCTATATTTTGTCGCCTTTGAATTAAACGTTCTATAAGATACACTAGCGATATGGCGGACGTTTTGGCGCGCATTACGCGCATTTCGGCCAACTACCTCGAGGAGATGGCGGAGGAGGTGCCACAGGGACCGCCCAAGCTGACCAGGGCCCAGAAGAAGGCCATGAAGAAGGAGGCCAAGCGACAGGCGAAGTTCGAGGAGACCCGCCTCATCATGCGTGTGGGTTTATAAATGTTTTCAGTACCATAGCAGGAAACAATCTTAACGTTTTTAAACAATTTAAATTACATAAATTAAAAATACGATTCGTGTCCGATATCAATTCCGATCTATATGCCAAAAATTGATTAAATCAGACCACTCATAAAAAAGTTATAAGCAAATAAAGATTTCCATCTGACAAAAACAGCCGATTTGCTGCATGCATATTTCCATCTCCCTTGCACTCCTAGCGGGGTTTAGCTTTATTCATTTTATTTTGCACTTTTTTAATATTCGAGGTACGAGGTCTATGTATATAAAAAAATATAGTTTGAAAACTTAAAACGGGGTTAAGAAATATTTATAAAGGTGTATTGTAAACCTATAAAGGACCTTTACTCGCTTTTCTCGTTATATTGGCCGCCAACTTATAAGGCCTACCCGTTATTCAAACCAATTTTTACAAAAGAAACTTTTAATATAAATGTATTATGCAGTCTGGTTAACCCAACACATTTTTTCCCAATCTTGATCTCCTGATCCTTTCAGGATGCCCTCATGCGCGAACTGGAGATGGGCAAGCGCATGGAGGACAAGGGCAACGAGGAGTGGCACGAGATGTGCCGCGAGATCAAGATCAAGGAGCTGAACGAGGAGATGACGGCGTGGGGCGAGCGCTCCGAGCGGAACATCCAGGCGAAGAACGACCACATCAAGATGCTGCTGGATGACATGGCGCAGACGCAGGACCAGCACGTGCGTTGCTACAGCAAGACTGTGGAGCTGATCGACCACATCCGCGACTGCTTCCACGTGATGTTGAACGGGGCGAGGAGCATGTACGACCAGCAGGCGGACGAGATGCTGCGCGACTACTACGAGGAAGTGCGCAGACGCACCGAGGAGGTGGATGCCATGAAACTGCACGCCGAGAACATCATCCATGCCACCAACATCACCACCAGGGACCAGATCAAGGAGGACTACAAAATCTATCTGGAGCAGCGCGACGACCGGGTGAACACCGAGATTGAGAACCGGTTTAAGATCCGGGATCAGATCGTCCGCCGGATGACGCACATGCAGCAGCAGCTCAACGACTTCGTGGAGTCGCTAAGGAGCACGGAATTGGATGCCCACAAGTACGAGAAGATCCACTGGCTGACGGAGCGCCAGGCGGCCTTCATGGAGGAGTCCCGGAAGCTGAACGCCGAGGAGTCCAAGTACATCAACATGCAGGCCGAGCTGCAGCGCGAAATGGTTCGCATGGATGTGGAGAACAACTCCACGCTGAATGACCTCCGCCTGGAGTTCCAGTACTTCACCAACGTGCGGAAGAAGATCGAGCTCAACCAGGAGATGGACCGCGAGATCACCCACGAGAAGCTGCGCATCCTCACCGGCGAGTGCTACGAACTGACCAAGGTGGGTCAAAATGGAGTTTCTTAAATTTAGATCCTACTTCACCAAAAATTAAAATCCTTATCTGATCCAAAGCAAATGGAAAAACATGTGAAGAGCGGGGAGCTACTTTTGGCCCTGTCGATCACCTGCAGGAAACTCCAGACCGAGGCGGAGAAGGTAATCCTGGGCGGCGAGGTCTTCGACGACACCCAGGTGGAGGTGGACGAGAGCTTCAAGCTGCAGACGCTCAACCTAAAGGACCACGTGGACATAAGCGAGGAGGAACTGGTGGAGCTGAACAAGAGCCTGAAGAACTTCTGGCGCCGCCAGGCGATGGCCGAGGCCCAGAACCTACTGATGCTGGAGGAGAAGCGTCGCCTCACCGAGGACAACCAACGCCTGATCAACTTCATTAAGTCCATGAGCGTCACCGAGGATCCCGAGGAGCTGCGAACTGCCATGCACGTGTCCAGCCCGAGTCAGCCCATGCCGCCCAAGCTCTTCGACACCAAGTGCCAGGAGTTCAGATCCAGGAAGGTCTTGAGATCGCCGACGGCGCACAAAGAAGCCAAATTCGAATCCCAAGCCATTTTAAACGAAGTCATCTTGGACATCTAAGAGCATAAGAGGTCACTTGTTTGTTTGCAGTGTATAAATATTATTTTAGATGATATTAAATTTGAAAATTATGTGCTCAACTCTAAAATCTTATCAGTAATTAATTACTCATGTTGTTCCCAAAATATAGTGATATCAATCCCCCAAAAACAATCTTAAACCCAAATTTGTCATCGAGCATTTTTCACTTTAATATTTAGGTATTTGATGAACACAACATGGATAAATTTGAGTGCCAAAAGCATATGTATATAGTATAACAGATAGTTTTCTAAAAAGAAATTTAGACGTCCCTTTACTTATATTAAAAGTGCAAGCTGCAAGTCTTTACTCTACTTTATATTGCTAATTTACTAGAAGAATGTCATAAATCGTAAGAAATGTTTTTAGTTAATTATTTCAGACCTAGGACAGCCTTCTAGTAAACTAGAAATATTCTTTAAGTGCACGGGGATATGTAACAAACTATAAATCAGCACCAGCGTGAATCGAACTGTTGCGAATATCAATATTTCTTGCAGTGTAGCGTAACTTAGTGCTTTGGTCCGTCGAAATGCAGAAGCTTCTCCAGCATATGGCCTCGGGTGAGCTTGGCTCCGTAGTTTAGATCCTCCAGTACTTTCCAGTTTAGACAAAGCTCAGGGGCTTGATTTTGAGTTTCTCGGCCAGGTTGGCACAGGTCTTGAGCTGATTCTCCAGGTACTGGATGCCGCCGGCAGCATCGACATCGGCCATTCCATTCCGCTCCTTGTCGCCGGCCAACAAGACGGGCTTGCTGGGATCGGTCTGTGAAAAGAAGTTATTAAATCCATTACAATTAATTGCAAACATTATATTTAAGATTTAAAAATACATGAAATAACAATTATATTAGTCTAAAATAGTTTAACAAGTTCTTTAAAGAGACATCTATGTAAAAGTATTAAACTTGGTTAGTAAACATATTATTTTCATAGATTATCTTGGGGTGAGTATTTTGAGTTCCAAATGAAAGAAAACGTTGAACAAAATAAAGGGAGTTAAGATATGTTTGATACGATTAGGATATATTAAAAATACTCGTATGTTTCTTTAAGCTAAACTTCTTAACAAAATAAAAAATAAAATGTATATATTCTCACCGGCGTAGCGCCCCTCAGGCGGGAGTTGAAGTCAGTCATGCGCTCCTCGAAGTTGGGGGCGAAGCAGTTGGGGTCCACGGCGATGAAGACCTGGCCGAGATCGGCGGCGGAGTCGGCGCCAGCGTGGGTCCACTTGCGCACCTGGGTGGAGTAGTTGGCGCCGGACATGACGCCGGACAGGATGTCCACCATGGCGCCCAGGCCGTAGCCCTTGTAGCCCGAGGTCAGCTCGGACCCTCCCAGGGGCATCAGGCAGCCAGTGCTGAAGCCCAGCTCCGCATCGTTGGTCACAGCTCCGCTGGGATCCTGGGCCCAGCCGTCGGGCAGGGGAGCTCCCTTCCTGCGCTGGATCTCGATCTTGCCAACGGCCACGGCGGTGGTGGCCATGTCCAGCAGGAACTTGTCGCCATTGGTGGCGTTGGCGCCCAGGGACAAGGGGTTGGTGCCCAGGGCAGCCTCCTTGGCGCGCGTGGGAGCCATCAGGGGCGAGGTGTTGGTCATGGACATGCCCACCAGGCCCTGCTCCATGGCCCTGATGGCGTACCAGCCGGCCATGCCATAGTGATTGGACCCCTTGGCACACACCCAGCCAACGCCCACATTCTTGGCCTTCTTGATGGCCAGATCCATGCAGTAGTTGCCCACTACGGCGCCCAGGCCATTGAGACCATCCACCCAGGCGGTGGCCGGGGTTTCCTTCAGGATCTTGGGCACAGCGCCTCCGTCCGTGGAGTTGATGGCCAGGTCGTTGATGTACATCTCCAGGCGGTTCATGCCGTGGCTGAAGTGTCCTCGGTGGTCGGCGGCGACCAGGAGGTCCGCCTGGGCCTCGGCATGGGCCTGGGGCACCTTCACGGCCTTGAAGCAGTCGATCATGAAGCGGCGCGACTCGGCAACGGCCACGAGTTTCGGGGCGGCGGAGGACATGGTGCGGATCGCAGTGGAAAAGTCTGAAAGGGGTGGTGGCTTCACTTTAGAACTTGGAGGTGTCTATTCCTATTCCGGTTCCCAGAGCGGAACGTGTGCTTGCGGGTACGCGGCGTATGAGCGACTGGAGGCGAGAGCCATTCCAATGGTCTCAGGCGACCGAGGCGAACTTCTAATTGTTCTGGCAATCTCTCACCCATACCAAAAAACAGAAACCCTAAGCGGTTGGAAACAGCCCGAAGGGGCTCTATATGCCCGCTCTATCTGCCATTGTTTATTCGTTCTTTTTGGCAAACCCGAAATTCTCGAGGCGAGTATGCTTATCAGCATTATGTTAGTCGGGTTTCGGTTTCTACTGGCTTTTCGGGGGTTTCTCTACCTGATATTATACAAAGTATATGCTATATAGTGGGATCGCAATCTCTCAGAACTGTCTAGCGCGTGTAACGTGTTTATATTTCTCAGTTCTTATTTTTCGGTTCTGCCTCTTTATTTTTGCTATTATAGGGGGCTCGCAAGTCTATATACAAGCATTATTTATTCGTTCGCTGCTTATTTATTATTTGTGCGCGAGTATTTCAAGTTATTTGCGTTGAGTGTGTGTGGGCAGAGTATCTGTGTGTGCCTGGTAATGACCTTGAACTTGTGGAAATCGTTTCTGTGCTGTGAAATTTATGCGTTGAATGAGAGGCAAGTGATCGAGTTGAAGGAAAAGTGGGGGTCTAGGGCATTTCAATTTGAGTTCATTTACTTGGTGGGTGGTGGGGAGAGTGGCAGGGGGCTGATGGGCGTGTTTCCATCTGAGCCCTGTAATTTTGTTGACCTTACACAACGAAAGCGAGGGTGACAGATGGGCACATGGCACTCACATAAGCCCACTGCTAACACCCAATTAAGTTGATGGGTTTACGGGCTTTATCTTATCGGACACAGTCAGACCACTCGAAAAAATTGAAGTGGGGGAAGAATGAAGTATGGGATACAGAATACAAATTCATTTTCAAGGGAATTATGCTTTAGTTTTTGTATTTATTAGGTTGTTAGGGAGCACAATTACAAAATTGATTTGCCTACCAAACCACTCGTAAAAATAATCAGCTGTGAGATATTAGTTGTTTAATTAGGCAAGGAAATTTTAATAAACAATTGAAAAAATACTATTCAAATTAATTAAAAATGTATTGCCCAATGTTTATTTCATTTAAACTAAGCACCCTCAAACGTACGCTTCCTTCTTATTAACCCCCTTCTAGAACATTTCAAGGTCTATTTCTCAACAAAGCCTGACTCAGTTTTGCGTTTTAAATTGATCGAAAACGACTTTGTTGACTATGATGATGAAATAAAAATAGCCAACGCCCCATCTGTTAATTGTTAAATATTTTGACAGATCTTAGAGGGTTTCTCTCTGCTCTACCCACTTATCTTATCAGGCTTAGCCCCTAGTCCAAAATGTATTTGTAGAGCCTCGGGGGTCTGGCACCTAATCAATCTGGAGTGGACGAGTGCATTAAGTAATAACAACAAACAACAACTGTTGGACTTAGGTAAACAAGTTTTATGACCGATTCGCTGCGCTCATTAACACCTTTTTTGAGTAATGGCAGAAAAATGATCGATCCGCGCTTTAGCAGCGGGTGTTAGAGCGATGAAAAGGCAATTGAAATGAAACCAGTTCTTAAATTGCTTTTAATTTTGCAACAGAAGGAAGAGTAAGTGCTTAATGACCTTTCAATGAGGCAATCAAAATGTGATTAGTAAGAATTGCAAGGCAGACCAAGGGACGCCTCCAATCTCATTTATTTGTTTGTTTTTATCGTTAGACCGTCCCCCTTTCTTATAAAATCGCCACTTTTTCGCCAGACTGTGTTTTTATTTGGGCTTTGCTTGGTTGTCAAAAGCGATACATTTGTTTTAATTATAAACGTCTATAGAAATTCGTTAGCGCGGCGTGTGGGAGTCATTATGAGAAAATTTTGCCAAAAACCTGCTGTATTATCGAAAGAGTGAGGAAGGGGAAAAGTAGCAGACGAAATTTTAAAAAGGCCAAGTATTAGCAGTTTAAGAAGATTAAAAAGCGGACTACCTCTACCGAGAAAGATCTTTAATAAGATATTAAAACTGTGTGATTTGCAAATTAATCATTATTAGTTTGTTTCCTGTGCGATTTTCTGGAAAATTTGTATCATTGTTTACTTTTTTATAAATTCAAAGGTGCAATTTAGTGGGCTTTTTATAGTCTTTGGGTATGATACGATTTCCAAATATAATATAAGCCATCTGCATCTATAGTCATATTTAATAATTTCAATTTCCTTGAAAGTGATGGGAAGAAAGTTTTAAGTAAGAGCTAAGATTTTAGTTTAAATGAAAAAAGTCAGGTTTTTTGGCTTAAAAGATACGATTAATGCTGAGTTTTGGTATGAGTTCTGAACTTTTGTTGGTACTTAAAAAAGAATTGATTAACGATTTTCTTGTCATTAACATTAGGATTATTATTGTTTGGCCAGCTGAGAACTATTTATTTTTCTGTAATTACTAAAGTCCTTTTGTCTTCTATTAACTTTATTTGGAGTTGTATCTGATGTCTTCTAGTGCGTGATTCAGATTCAAGAATCTGCTGCCGCTTCATATATCAACAATTGCACGCGCAATTTGCATAAATCGTGTTTTGAACTCACCGCTGATGGCATTAGCATGCGCGTTTGGCGCCTGCGCAGCTGCTGTGGCCTGTGTTGCTGTTGCTTTGCCGGCCAAAAGTGCAGCATGTCGCCCACCAGTGTGGCAGTGCAGTTGGCGCCTTTGAAGTGGCGGCGCAAACCTCCAATTGGCCGAGCGAGGGGGGGCGTGGGCATCGCGAGCAGCGCAGCTGACCGACGCAAGAGATCGCCGGAGCAATGTCAACGCAGTCATGTCGGCAAATAAGGTGAGGTAGCGCAAAAAAGGGTAACCAAAACAGAAGCGAAGAGAAGGGGAGAGCGAGAACCCGCGAAGCGCGACCACAAGTCTGCTACGTAATATATCACGTATACGTAAGCGAGCGCGCGAGAGAGCGAGAGCGGGGAGCGGACTCAGAATCCAATCAGCTGATGGCACTGCCGTGAGCTTTGCTTTTCGCCTGCACTTTTTAGTTATTCTCTAATTCTCAAGTGACTCACAACGCTTCTCTTATTTCTCGGGGAGATTTACTCGCGCGCGGGATTAATTGCCCAGATAAATAGAACAGAACCAAAACACTGGCGGCCAGTCAACTAACCAAATCACTACTACGTAAAGTATTTAAATCAACTAACAATCAGACACGCAATTTACGTAATTAGCACAACAAACAAAACAACAGCAACAACAACAACAGCCACCAGCGCCAATTGGCACGCCAACTTCCAATCAGAGCTATGCTACGGAGCTATATAGTAGTATGCTGTAGCTCTGCGGATCGGGCGTCTTTATCGTGCGAGGCGACAGTCTGAACTGCCGTGAACTGGCATCGCTCGCAGCTATCGCTTTTCCACACAAGGTGCCCCATCGGGTGGAAAAGCGAAATCGGAATTTAAATATATAACAATTCGGTTCAAAGCTGCCGCGTGACATGCGTATTAAAAGAGTAAGGAAGGGGGAAAGTGGTCTGCTTTATAAGGCAAAAGTTTCATAATTCAGTTCCTATAAATCCGAGTTTTCGTTGTGAAATACGTGTATTTTAAAGCATCAACAATTGGTTTTTTGTGGCTGCTTTTCTTTGATTTTTCTCTTTTGCGAAAAGCTGCAAAAACATAGGTGGGTGTCTTGGATGACGTAGTGACCCTAAGCCAAGACATACACCCACGCAGTTCACAATGTTTTTCAAATTCCAATATTGTTTAATATTATTATTATTATTATTGGCATTTACAAATAATGGTGCTATCAGCTTAGATATTTAATTAATTCGTCATTTTCAACACGTTTTGGGAATCAACATTCCCAGCGACACTAAACATTAGTATTTATTAAACCATTTCCGAATAAATCAAATATATTTATGGTCATAAAAAACTTGAAGATATCTTTAAGGAAAAAATTCCAGACCAATCTAAATCAAACGTTTTTTTATGTGAATAAATAACCTTGTTGAATGATCCACTTCAAAATAAACCTGATATTGAAACGTAAAAGGCATTTTAAACCTCACAGTGATTAAACAAAATTATTTTTAAATATATTGCTACAATAACATGATCTAAGTAGTAAGCACAGGGGAATTTCGCATAACCACATTTTGCGTAAATTGAAATGCAAATATTTTGTATGGAATAACTGAAAAAAGGGATACTAAATAAGTCATTGGCTTATTTTAGCCACCTCTGCGTTCCTTTATAAGTGCTATTTTATTAACTAGAAAAGCAAATATTTTCCTTTCGATACGAGTAAACAATCGCGAAAATGTAAATTCGTTATCTCATACTGAATCGAAGCTGTTGTTGCTCTGCTGCCTGTTTTGTTTGTTTTAGAATACAACTTGTCACTTAATATGGGTATTTGTTTGGTGTTTGTACCTGTGTTTATATTTCATTTCACCTGCCGCTCAATTATCGAATAATTTAAGTCATATTTATATATTTATACATGCAAACGCTAGTCGGTCGACTGCCCCTATTTAGCACTTGGGCGCCGATTACCTTTGACAGCGGCCCACGCACCTACCTTTCGCATAGGGTAATGCCTATACAGGTGCTCCGATCAATAACGATCCGTCGTCATTAATCTATAGAGCGCTATCAAAGGCTGCACAGGTTCTTAATTGGCTGTTACAGCGGCTTCGACGATTTTGGGCGATGCCAAGTCGACTTGTCGCCGAAAACAAACAAACAACGCGGTATCAGCTAACACTTACTAGCACATGTATGTCATCATCACCGCCATCATCATCGTCATTATGACTCAGTGGATCGTCATGCCTGGTGGTGGATTTTACACTGGAAAAATAAATTCCCCTTTGAGAAGTTCTCGTTTAAATAAAAAGATTAACAGGAGTAGTATGAAACCTATACGATGTCTATTTTTGATTTATTTAAAAAAAAATTCTGTCTTATAAAATCAGCTTTGAAAATCTTTTTTGCAACTTTAAAGTGTTTGTTAAAAATCTAATTAAATTATTAAAACCGTATGGATTCTATAAAAATATATCACTTTAATATATTTTTTAATCAGAAATATTTAAAATTGTATTTTTAAAACATTTTGAACGTTCACGTTTTTTGTAAGTTGTCCGATACTTATTAAAAAAAATTATCCATAAAAATAAGGTAAAGATAACTTAAAGCTACAATATTTTTTTTTCTATTTGTTTTTATTTTAAGATCAAATAAAAATCTAAACCGCTTAGAGTCTACACTAGGAACTGTCCAATTTGGCAATAAAGACCGCACAAGAGAGATAAGATAATTTTTCTAATATCGCAAATGAGGCAATCAGATGTAAATTGGTTTGAATTCTACTCATTATTAAGTGGAAAATTATGGTATTTTTTCACGTGCAATCATTAATTTTTGGAGCCCCTGCGGCGGCGCCTCTGGGCGAAATGTTGTCACTGGGGCTCGAAGATTCTCGCTGGGCTTTCGCCCGGCACGTCGCTTCGCCCAATACCATCCCAACCCAATCCCCGAGAGCCCACAGCGCGCATTCCGCTGCAGACCGCCGGCCGAGGCAGTCGATTCATTAATAACCTCCACGGAATTGGGAGTGGGAAATCCGCGAGTCCGGCCAAAACAAACAAGCTACCAACTAGCCGCTAACTGTTTGGAAGTCCCGAGCCAAATCGCGTCCGCTAATTGCTTTGTTTTCATTCTGGTTTTACTGTGCAGTCCGAGGGCAAGCCTGAAACCAGAGTCAAAACCGTTCCGAAGCCGAAAAAGTTTTTATCGCGAGTTTCGACCTCGACGTGAAAGTTTCCACCGCTGCGTGCACGTAAGTACGAAAATCATTTTTGGCATTGGGGCGTCTGCGCTTCGGTCTCGGTTGGCAATCAGAATAATTTCCGCCTAATTGCAGTTGATATACACAGCGCACACATGGCGAATGTGAGGATAGTGGAGTCCAAGCTGGACATATTCCAGGCCCCGCAGAGCCATGCCCTGGCCCATGCCGTGGAGTCGTCCTTTGTGGCGGAGCGGGGATCGCTGGCGTGGCAGTTCGCCCTGATCTACGGGGATGTGGACGAGCTCAGGCAGCGGAGGGTGGCCCGGGGAAACTGCGCTGTGCTGGAGCACAACTCCCGGTTCATATACTATCTGGTCACCAAAGCGAATCTCTACGAGGCCAGCACTTACGACGACGTCCAGGCAGCTCTGATCTGTATGCGGGAACATATGGTGAGTTTTTTTGGTTGGGTAGTAGTGAAGGTCTTCGAGGCGGGGTGGGGGTTTCCCCGAAAAAAACAAGTGACATTTCCCCCAAAGAGTAACCGCACTTCCACGCTCGGGAAACTGGTTTCTTGGCCACTGCCTTCGTCAATTTACAGTTAATTTATTTGTACTTTGAGATACAGTGAATATCTCAAAACAGTTTCCCCCCTTTGTGATCAGAATCTTAAACATTTTATTTGAATTAAAATGTTGAGTCGCAAAGTGATTCAAGGAAATTTGCATACAGTTAATTTATTTGAACTTTGGGGTACAGTAGCCATCAGTAAATCGGTGCTCCCATCCTAATTGTAATTTTTTTGAAGAGAAATATTTATCTTGGCTTATGGTAATTGGCAGAGGAGAAAGTAAAGTCAGTTCCCTGATCTTTGTTCATTATTTTTTTGTTGGACTTTATTTGTGACACAGTTTGTAAGTAAGCAGAAAAGGTAAAATGTTTAATTACATATTAAATCATTCTTATCTATTTTAATGAGTTTGCATTAAATAATAACCCGTTTTTAAATACTTTTGACTCAGATAGAATTAAAATCTCTACATTGTTCAAAAGTTTATTCGGATTGCTATTCTTATAAAGACAAGGAGATTTAAATAATAATTTTTGGGCTAACTTATCAGTTAGCATATGTATAAAATATCTAATGAATTCTTAGAATTCTGTTTCAATAAGATAATTTCGATAAGGCCAATTTGTTAAAATTCGTGTTAGCCAATACTCACTGTTCTGTCTTTCCAGCGCAACCACGAGATCACCAAAGTGGCCATGCCCCGGATCTGCTGCGACAAAGACGGCCTCGAGTGGCGGCAAGTGAAGCGTCTGGTGCAGCAAACCTTCTCCCAGAGCGAGTACCCCATTGAGATACTCATCTGTGAGCACGAAGACATGTCCAAGGAGGTGAGTCATCTACGATGCGCACAAGAACATTTAAAACCCATCCAGTTGATACGCAGCTGGCTGCTCCCAAGTGTCAGATTACGGAGGCCAGGGGAAATCTATTCAGTGCCCCGGAAAACTACGCTTTGGTGCACTCTGTCAGTGCGGATTTCGCCATGTGCGCGGGACTGAATCTGCAGTTCCGCTGCAAGTTCGGCCATGTGGATGAGCTGAAGCGCCAGAATAGGCACACCGGAAACGTGGCAGTCCTGGAGCAGGATGGTCGCTTTATCTACAATCTGATAACCAAGGAGCGGAGCCATGAGAAGTGCACCTACACTGCTCTTTACTATGCCCTGCTGGCCATGCGGGAACATATGGTGAGGAGGATCAGCTTTACGCATATAAGAAATCTTTTTAAATCCCTTTGGAATCCACCTTTGCAGAGGGAGCATGGCGTGTCCAAGTTGGCCATTCCCCGACTTGGCTGCGGCATCGATCGCCTGGATTGGCTGCGCGTGCGCAGTCTCCTGGATCTGGTCTTTGCCGAGGATACCGTGGACATCATAGCCTTCTTCTACACTCCACCCCAAATGGTCAAGGACACGCTGAACGTGGTTTGTCCCACCTGCAGGCACATGAAGACCATCCAATTGCCATCGAGGTCCGTCAGCGGATCAAGGCAATCGCTTCATCGCGAAAAGACTCCATTCTAAATGTTCTAAATCCAATGAGGAAACACTGTACATAGCACCCGAAACGGTTTACTTGGGACTTGTGGCACCGAATGCACCAAATACTTATATAGCTGTTAAGAACATACACCTAAGAGCTTTCATGGCACGCAAGATTTATATTTTTGGGGTATTTATACTATATTTAATGTTTTAATAAACGAAATAAACCCTTAGATAGGGTATTAACCAATGATGGGAGTTTTAAATGATAAAATAGAGTGGAGATTTTTGTGGGACTCCGTAGTATATGTAATCTAGTGATTGTGATCCAACTCTCACTTCCTTAAACAAACATTCTAATCAAAATGTATTCTCCCAAACTTCTAGAACTACGCGGAGCGTTTCGGCGGGCTTTTGTGGTCGGAATGTCATCAAAACCCCAGTACAGTCTTAGCGAGGTGGACGGGGATCTCTTCTCCGCCCCCAAAACATACTCCTTGGCCCATTGTGTGGGCGCCGATCTTGCCATGGGTGCTGGAATCGCAGTGCAGTTCAAGAAGGTCTACGGCAAGGTGGACGAGCTGCGGGCCCAGAACGCGAGCAGTGGAGAGGTTGCGGTGCTGAAGGATGACCAGCGGTACATATACTATCTGGTGACCAAGCCCCAGAGCTGGGGAAAGCCCACCTACGAATCTTTGCAGGCATCTCTAGAGCAGATGCGCGAACACATGGTAAGCCTATAATGTTTTTTCTTAGCTTTATATAAAACTTTAACAAGTTATGGTATTTAATCTCAAAGAACACTCAATAAGATGTTTTGCTTTTTCACTTATAACTTAAAATACATATCTCAACGGTTCTGATTTTTAACTAAGGACAATCTTATAGTACATGATCCATTCTTCGATCCTGTCCTAATGATTATCTTTCTCTCTTATGTTACAGCGCAAAAACAACGTGGATAAGCTGGCTATCCCGAAGATTGGTTGCGGCATTGATGGCTTGGAGTGGGAAAAGGTCAGCGGTGTGCTGGAGTACGTTTTTGGCCAGGAACCGCTGGAGATTGTGGTCTACAACTTTGTGCCACCGCAGGGCAAATAATGGAATCCTTTAGTTTAATTTGTGCCATTTACTTCTGAGCTACATAATTATAAACGACCAGTTCTACAGGATCAGATTGGAACACCTGGCATATTATTTCCTTAACTTTGGGCCACTTGAGGCCATCCAAGCCGCATCCAATGCGAGGCATGGCCAACTTGGTGACTTGGTGGGAGATCTGGGGGTGGTTTATGGTGAACTACACTTTATAGGGGGGGCTAGATCCACTTACCATGTGCTGCCGCATGGCAATCAAGGACCTTTCGAGGAGTTCATATGTGGGCTTTCCCCAGCTGGACTTCTTGGTCACCAGGTTGTAGACATAACGCTGCTGGTCCTGGAGAATGGCCACGCCCCCGGGCTGGACATTCTGCTTCTGCAGGGTCAGCAACTGGCCAAATTTGTTGCTAAGGAATAGAAAATATATCACCAAACTATCATTAATGTGCATTACCCTGCTTTATCTTACCGAAACTTTACAGCTATTCCCTTGCCCATTCGCAGATCGGCAGCCACACAATGGCACATGGAATAATCACTTCTGCAGCTGAACAAGTCGCCGCTGACTTCTCTGTAGGTGAAACCTGACATTTTCAATTGTTTTTAGCCTTATATATTTCTAACTTTTCCACAAAGCAAACTTTTTTCAATTGTGCGCATTTCTCGTGACCGCGCTTCCCTGCGAATGGCTGCCAGCTGGTGTTTGGCAACGCGTAAGTAGTTTACGACTTGCGCATACGGTCACACTAAGCGGGGCCCACCAATCAGCTGATAACAAATGAGTTTTATTTTTAAATTTATTGCCACTTTTGTACGCAAAATGTTGGAGCTGTTGCAATTTGGGGGGAAGACTCTAACGCACACACTGAGTATCTATGTGAAGACGAACACGGGCAAAACGCTGACGGTGAACCTGGAGCCCCAGTGGGATATAAAGAACGTCAAAGAACTGGTAGCTCCGCAATTGGGACTTCAGCCGGATGACCTGAAGATCATATTTGCCGGCAAGGAACTCAGCGACGCCACAACCATAGAGGTAGGATGTTTCTAAATAGAATACCCTAACTCCCGCTGATATATTCCATCTTCCAGTAGCAATGTGACCTGGGTCAGCAGAGCATTTTGCATGCCATCCGCTTGCGACCGCCTGTGCAGCGCCAGAAAATCCAGTCGGCCACCTTGGAGGAAGAGGAGCCTTCTCTGGGTGAAGAACCCTCCAAGCCCCTCAATGAAACATTGTTGGATTTGCAGCTGGAGAGCGAGGAAAGGTTTAACATCACCGAAGAGGGTAGGTAACATGCTGTTTTCGGTAGTAAACCCTAAAAACCCTCTGCCTAATCATCTACAGAAAGAGTCCGTGCCAAGGCCCACTTCTTCGTCCACTGCGGCCAATGTGATAAGCTCTGCAATGGAAAGCTGCGTGTGCGCTGCTCCCTGTGCAAAGGTGGCGCCTTCACTGTCCACCGAGATCCAGAGTGCTGGGATGATGTTTTGAAATCGCGCCGAATTCCCGGACACTGCGAAAGTCTGGAGGTGGCCTGCGTGGACAATGAGGCTGGGGATCCGCCTTTCGCCGAGTTCTTTTTCAAGTGTGCGGAGCATGTTTCCGGCGGCGAGAAGGACTTTGCAGCTCCCCTAAACCTTATCAAAAACAATATCAAAGATGTGCCTTGCCTAGCCTGCACCGATGTCAGGTGATTATGCAACCGAAACCTTTAGTATGATTACGTTATATGCTTCAAATTCTTTGCAAATTATTACAATCTTATAATTTTAAAATATTTCACGCATAATATGTATTACAATATGTAAACAATAGAATTCACAATATCGCAGTTTATCTGTGTTGTCATCAGTACACATTTAGATTAGCTATAAAAATCAAATTCTTTGCGACTAATGATTGGAAATTGTATGCATATAATTCCCGACTTAATCCTTCTTTTTTTTTTTGCAGTGAAACAGTTTTGGTCTTCCCCTGCGCCTCGCAGCACGTTACCTGCATCGACTGCTTCCGCCACTATTGCCGCTCCCGCCTGGGCGAGCGCCAGTTTATGCCGCATCCGGACTATGGCTACACCCTGCCCTGCCCCGCCGGCTGCGAGCACTCGTTCATCGAGGAGATCCACCACTTCAAGTTGCTCACACGCGAGGAGTATGATCGCTACCAGCGGTTCGCCACCGAAGAGTATGTCCTGCAGGCGGGGGGTGTACTCTGCCCACAACCTGGTTGTGGCATGGGTCTTCTGGTGGAGCCCGACTGCCGCAAGGTGACCTGCCAGAATGGCTGTGGCTACGTGTTTTGCCGCAACTGCCTGCAAGGCTACCACATCGGGGAGTGTTTGCCCGAGGGGACGGGCGCCAGTGCCCAAAACTCATGCGAATACACCGTGGATCCGAATGTAAGTTGTTTTTTATGCCCCACCTATTATTCCCGCTTGTGTAATCATGTGCTATTCCTAGCGAGCTGCCGAGGCGCGTTGGGATGAGGCCAGCAATGTCACCATCAAAGTCAGCACCAAGCCCTGTCCAAAATGTCGAACGCCCACGGAGCGAGATGGTGAGTTGGTTGAGAGGGGGATGTGAAAGACGCAGTTTAACATATCCTAAAACACTCCTTCTCCTCCTTCCAGGCGGCTGCATGCACATGGTCTGCACACGCGCTGGCTGCGGATTCGAGTGGTGCTGGGTCTGCCAGACCGAGTGGACACGCGACTGCATGGGTGCCCATTGGTTCGGCTAGTCGGTCGTCATTTGTCGTCGGCCCGAAGTGTCCGTTTTGTTTGTTGACTACTTTTAAATTGTATACCATAGTAAAGACTGCTCGAGCAACACCCTGTTTGCCGTCTACGCAATCAATAGCAGAAACACCCCCGACTAGGAACGCGGAGCTCACATCCTACCCCACTCTGTTCCCGCGTTGCGTGCGCACAAAACTTTGTTTACGTTTTTCCCAAGCTCGCCCACAAATATTTTGAGGACTTTCCTCTTTGGGCTGGCATGCGAAAACCGCAATAAACACGTGCACTTGGCCAAAAGAGTCGGAGCGCCGGAGAGAGAGTGCGGCGGATGCGCAGTGGGTGGCCAACGGCTCAGCGCTCATGTAACCAGGCGCGTAGCCGCAAGGGGACTCCCCAATAATTGATTAGGGGACGGCTAAGGCATTTCAAATATTTTGTTCCAGAGTTCTTTGAAATTGCAACTTTAGGGATAGTTTTTCCTTTGAACAGGGAAAACCTCTAATCTAAGAAGGCAACTTTGAAGTTGAGGATAGCATTCTTAGGGAGCCTACAAGGCTATCGTAGCCTTTTTCAACTATTTTTTTGCATTCTTGGAATTAAAAGTAACGAATATTGTATGAAACTCTTGGAAAACGGTAGATCTATTATACTACAACAACTTCGTTTAACTATTTTAGGAGATAAGAGTAGTAAGGCATTTTATTTTTCTGAAAATAGGTATCTTAAAAAAGATTAAAAGATTTCGATTCTAGTCTTAAAATATGTTTTGAATCCAAGCTCTGCAAGTCCGCCCGTGCTTTTGAAAGTTCACCTGCCCGGTTATCAGTCCGCCTGGCGGCTTATCGGTCATCTCAAGTTGGGCTGGTCAAATGCCACAGGTTCACGGGAGGCCAATGGGCGGAAACAACCCTTGACGGAGGGGACTACGGATACGCCAGAAAGCGTGCTACGGTTTTTCGCATAATGGTGAAAATTTGTGGCCCGGACATCGATAAATCGAGCCTATACATATCTCCTTCACACACAGCGAACGTGGGAAACCCCCAAGCGGGACTCTGGCGGAAAATTCGCTGCGCACTCACGGCTTTCTCTGGCACTCTCTATCTCTCTCAGGGAATTTCCCGTTTCCCGAACACTTAGAAGTAACACCACGTTCTAGATTCCTTTCGGCTTGCCGCTCTGTTTTGGTTGGCTTTCTGTTTTGTGCTCTAATTCGTAAGCAAAGCGAATAGTTTCGCCTGCCGTTTCCCAGAGAGCGGAAAATGGCGAGTGGGAGAGCGAGCGAAATGCAGCGCATTTTCCGCCCTCGAGTGGCCAGAAGGAAAAGCTCGCTCGCGCATGTGGGCAGGTTGCCCATCGAATCGGGTCACAAAGTTCCCAGTGCAGCAGCCTCTGTGTGCTGTGTGTGTTCGCTTCTTTTTTCTATTTATTTTTTCCGCCTGCTCCTTGCCGCGGTGCTTGTGTCTTTTGCCAGCTTTTCTTCTTCTGCTTGGGGGCCTTCGGTGTATAAATGGCAGCGCGCCCGCGTATCGCATTTCAGTCTACGTCGGACTTTAGCGCGCGCCGCACACGCTGCGTATACGTAACGCTTACCGAGCTACGGCGGATACTCCGCACCGAACCGAGGAGGCCTCCGTCCGAGTGACGCCGCCGTGCTCCGCCGATCATTCTGGCGTTCTGGGCCGGGCGCTCTTCGATTTTTCCGCTCGAGCCTCGAAGAGAAAATCCGGTGAAAAGTCGGTGGAAAAGTGCCTCTCACCATCGCACTCGAACCATTGTGAACTGTTTGGCGTGGGCACTAGAAATTCAAATTTAACGGCCTTTCGTGGTGCCGAGAGTTTTCGAAATCGGAGGCGAGGTTTTTAATCGAATCAAATTAGTGAAAATTTAATATTCCACGGAAAAAGTTAATGGGATTTTAAGCAGAAACACTTTAACTAGAGGAAGTATTTAATCAACGAAAAATAACTTAAAGTAAATGGAAGTGCTTCGTCAATATTGAAGTGTAAAGTTGAACAAATTAAGAAAAGAAAACTGGAAGATAAGGTAACTAAACCTAATTTCTGAAAATAAAATAAGTAAATGGTGTCCTTACACGCATTTTTTTAGTTATACAACTTTTTTAAGGTATATCCCTTGCTTCACTTAAAAGTAAAAATAATTAAAAGAACGAAGAGACGAAGCTGTGATATTTTTTAGAATACTTATTATTTTATTTATTTACTCTATTATAATAAATATAATTTAAGAACCTTATTACAATACACAATACAATACAACAATACACAGTACCGTCATGGACTTCTGCTGCAGAGTCGTTTGTTGCACCTTTCAACTGCCCCCCGCACTTGAAGCACTGCCCTATTTATTTATTGGAAATGCTCCTTCGAGCAGAGACTCAATTAAAATCGCCATATTCCGCTGCATACATTCGGGCGCTCGTTCGGGCCACATTGCACATACGCAGCGTGTGACGCGCGCGGGTCCATGTAATGATTGTGTACACCAGCAGCTCCTCCGCTCCTCGCTGGCAACTACTGCCGCTGGACGCAGAAGAGGAATACAACTGGAAATGGAGGGGGAACAAAAAGTACAGAAACAGTGCAAGAGCTGAGGCGAAAACCCGTCTCGGGCTGCTGTTTTTATTGATTTATATATACACGGGGCGGCGAGTGGGAGGCTGAGCCTGTGCTGTTGCTGCTCCTGCTGTGCTGCTGTTGTGTCGCACTGTCCCAAAAAGAGGCACCACCAGCACACACTCACACTCGCAGCATCCATCCATCCACTTACACCACTGCCGTCGTGCTCAACTTCCGTTTCCTGTCGCAGGATCCAAAGAGCGAGTGCGAGAGAGAGCGAGCGGGTTAGGGAGAGAGGCAGACTTGCCTCCTTCTCGGCACTCCAGCGACTGCAGTTGCTTAACCTGACTTATTTCGAGGCTCATTTCATTTACGTTGGCTGGCCGTTTTGTTTCAGCCAGCATAACCCTTTGGCCAGCCCCGAAAGCTCTCTCTCTCGTTCAGCCAAGGAAGCTCTCGCGAGCTCTCTTCGCCGGCTAATGGCTCGCTTTCTCCGCTCCCGCTCTCTTGGCCAACTTGTGTTTACATTGATTATGTTATCCACTCCGCCCCCGTGTTTGACTTTGCTAATAGAGTTGTCCTGCCCCCGCCCCCTCCGCCGCCTGACTTGCTAATTTGCTGCCAGGACATCATCATCATCGTCAGCCAGCTCATCTGGAACGTCAGTCGCTCAGGCTCTCCAATCAATAAAGGCTGCCCCGCCAACGCCTTCACCCCCCGCCTTTCACCACGACTGCCTTCAATTATTATTTTTCGCCTTTTTCTGGTGTTTTTGTGCAAAAAAAGTTTATTAATCAATAAACGCACACGTCAAGCTGGAGCTTACGGTCGCACACAAGTTACTGCGATGTACTGGAAAAAACGTTACTATGAAGTTAATTCTGAACCTCGGAAAATATAGAATCCCTTTTATAATAACAATGAGAAATTATTTTACAATATCATCTTTAAAAACCATATTTTAAAGATCAAAATAAGATATGTAGGCAGAATTCTTAAAGGAATAAATAAATTAATTAATTGAAAAATATAACAAATAAAATAATCCATTAGAACAATAGATACTATGTCAATACTTAAATGATCAAAATAAAATTTTCTAAATTTTTATAAAGGAATAAAATTCACCTCAAATGAAGCTTTAAAAATATTTCCTCATGCAAAATATATTTTTAAAATGTAACTTATATTTCAAATAATATAACTGAAATCTGAAAAACAATTCTTATTAAGGTTTAAGCAATTATAAATTTTAAACTGAAGAATATTATTTTAATACATTCAATATATTTCGTATCGTAAAAAGCCATATTCCTCACCACTTCTTTTATTTTTAATAAAGTAATCATTGTTTTTCGCAGTGTACATTATTTGTGTTTGCTGATGTGTAATGTCCTGTGCGGCTGGTGGGTGGTTGTGTGGCCAAGAGAAGCTGCTGGAAGACGCTCGGGGTTGCCTGACGTCGACTTTGGGCCGCCCACATGTCCACCCACTGGTCCTTATCAATCCCACTCCCGATGTGTGCACTTCTGCGGCTCATTAACGGTTTGCATGCGGCCAAAATGCATGCGGTTATTCATTGAATGCGAGTGGTTAGAGGGTGTGAGTGGGCGGTGCAAGAACGTGTGTTTGTCTGGGTGTGTGTGGGAGATGCGCTCGATAAGCTGAGTGGCTGTTTGTTGTCGTTGTTGTGGTGCCTCAGCTGCCTGTGCGTGAGTGCAAAACAAACGCAATTTTGCGCATGGCCCATCAAGAGATGCAGGCACCCATTGCCACCTCCCAGCCATTCGTCAGCGTCCTTCGTTCCGCCGCGTTCAACCGCCATCTCCCCAATTACCAGAGCCCGCCATCCATTTTCCATTTCCCAGGCATCTTCAGGCGGCAACCGCATTTCGTGCATCATAACATGGCGAGCTGGGATATTCGGCGAGTGGCTGGCTCTCATTAGCATGTGTGGAATGCCAGGATTGCACTCAGTTGAACTCAAGGATCCACAATTGAGGCATTTGCGGATGCCGCATTCTCATGCAGAACGATGGGGGATTTAGGGAGGAAAAGGGTAGAAATACGTGAAGTTTATTATTTAAAGGTCGCACAATTTACTATAGGGAAAGTGTAATAATTAAGTGGAAGAGTTGAAATCTTATTTAGTTGCTTAATTGTTATTTAAACTTTTATTTAGGAAGGTAGGTTAACCCCTCTCGATCTCTCTCGATCTTTAAACGTCCTCTATTAGAATATACAGTAATTAAAATTAATTAATAATTTGAACAATTATAAAAGCCTAATTTTAATTTTAAGCACTCTTACGTTTGTAGTCATAACATTTTGGTCCTGTGTAGATCCTACAATTAAAAACATATATTCAACTAGGTTATCTATGTACAAGATAAGCAGGCCGGGTGTAGTGAGAAAACATCTTGTGGAGGCGATGATAATGTCCCTACTTATCTGTTAGTTCTGCTCATATAAGTACTGTGCAAGCCACACAACTTCCCATCCTAACTCCGCTTACAAGGCCCCACAGCCATGTACCTTACATAAAATGTTATTGGCCCGATGTTAATTGAATTGTCTGCGGCCCTTCGTACGCAATTGTCTCGTTATTGCCAGGCTTGGGCGACTGTTTAACGATCTCGCCATTGGCATTCCCATTTCCGTTGCGCCATCAAATGTCCTGGCAACACTCCACGCAGCACACTACTTTCGTACGATAATAAAGCCACCCACGTTGCTCTCTTATTTTCCATTCACAGGAGGACAATAAGAAACTGCAAGTGTGGCGAAAATTGATTCGAACATAAATAAAGGGCAGCCAAGCGTGGCCAGACAAGGACAACAAAGGCAGGAGAAGCCGAGGGACTTGCGATTGGCCGAAGAGGCAAAAATCAATAGGAGGGCATAGGCGATATCGATATGTTGGCCACTCGGGAGGGCATGGGGCAGACGACTCCTGGCTGTCTCCTCCAGTTCCAGTTCCCGTGGAATAAGTAACGCCCTCGAGGGACTAACATGTCGGACCGGTATCCAGCCAGCTTCTACGATCATCATCACCAGCTCCAGCTTCAGCTACAGCACCACCATCCCCATCAGACGACCACGATGTCGCACTATCCGCCGCAGCCCTACCGATCGGGCTACCATCCCGCCGGCTACCATCCCTACGGCTATGGCTATGGGTCCTCCAGTGCTTCTTACATGCCCAACTACTATCGCTATGCCCCGTACGCCTCGCCGCACTACAGCCAGCACCACCAGGGCATGTTCACGCCGGCTGGCCAGCAGCTAATCCCCTCCAGCGTGCTCCACTACCCGCCCAGGTCGCATCCCTACCAGCCGCAGCAGCAGCAGCCATCTCAGCCTGGCTACGAGCCACCTGCTCCCTTGCCATACAGTTCTTCCGCTTCCTATCAATCCCGTGGTTTTGGAGCCTTTGCGGGTCCAACTCCCCACTATGCTCCACCTGGCAGATCCTCCACGCCGGCTCCGAATCGCACTGTGCTGCCACCCAGCTACTTGGAACCACTTCGCGGCTACAGCGCCGAGCAGCAACATCTCGGCCAGCAGCAACATCTGGGCCAACAGCAGATGCCACACATCCCGCTGGCCGGCACACCAAAGCTCGAGGATCCGGATGTGGAGGTGGAGGCGGTGGCCGAGTCCCCCGCCCAGCGGCTGACCACATCGCCGCCCATGATCAGTGCCACCGGAACGGACAGCGGCATCAGCAACTGCAGCACGCGGGCCAGGAGCGACAGCAGCCAGAGCACTCCGGTCTACAGCGGCGAGTATCCGGTCAACATGTCGGTGGAGTCCGCCTCCTGCGTTCCGTATCATTGTCCGGCGGACGGAAGGGACTTCGAGGAGGAGGAGGTGCTGGTCCAGCCACCAGCGACAGCGGCGGAGGAGACCAGGAGGGCGGACACTCCGCTCAATATTCCCGGTAAGTTGTCAGCTTTTTTATCGCATTGCCTTGCATCGCCTGTCGCTCCTTCTTTACACTCTATTTAATTCGCAATTATGCACGGCCGCGGGGGGGATTTCGAAAATTTATGCAAACATATGTCAGGCGGGATTATGTAACGAGTATGGAAGTCAGGGAGGGGCGACAGCAGTCGGGCAGTTGCTTCAGCTGAAATCAACGATTGAAGGCACGGTGGGAGGATTTGTGATCGATCGGGTTGAATGTGGACACATCTTAAAGTAGTTGGAAAATAAAAGAATTATAAAATGATTTGAAGACTTAATAAACTTACTATAAGTTGAAAATCGCTTTATGAATTGTGAAATATATTGGTGCATACTTTTAGACACCAAGAATTACAATAAAGAGGGATTTTAAAACTGTAGTGATTGGATAGTAGTAGTAGTAGTCAGTAAGGAATAGTATAATTGCCTTTAAAATTTTTAAAAGATAAACCTAAACTATCAGTCCCACTGTGCCAATATAGCCTTTTGCTTGATTCCTCATGCAAATTAATGCATGAACTGTCCGTTCGTGTTGCCGTCATCGTTGTCAGCGTGTCCAGGGTGCCCGGAGTGTCGTCCGCAAAACTCCTCACCGGCAGCGCTGTCCGTCAGGTTTTTCCACCAGCTCCTCGGGCTGCGATTCCCCGCTAGCCCTCCAATCACCCGCATATTTCACAAGCCTGACAAGCCGACGTTTTGCAAACACTCAACCAATCAGCGTTGGTTAACTGCTGAAATACTTCCGTTTCTCGACAGGAGGGGGTGGCTTATGGGTGGGTGGTTGGTCTGTCGCTGGGTGCAGGGGCACCTACGTCATGGCGCTTCAGAGGACTTCAAAATTAGCTGTCTATTTAGGCACGCGAATACGAATGCCTGAGCCGAGACTCCCCGACTTGTCCTGTGATGTGTGGCTTTTTAATTTTTTTGTCGTGTGTGCAAATCAATAAGTCAACGGTGTACGTGGATGACCCACCAGGTGCGAAGTCAGCCCACAGTTTTTTTCTAAATATTTTCCAGTGCAAACGAGCTTCTAACACTTAAAAAAATAGCAAACTACATGGGAGATTAAAAAAGTTTTGCTGAAGCTCCAAACATTTAAGAAAATATTATAATAGAGTTCGAGGATACAGCAATAAATGACCATTTTAAAATATTATATTTTAAAAGTTTAAACATTTTTGCATTTTAGTCAATATATATTTTATTTTTAAAAATCATCTACAATTTACAATTTTGAATTTTTTTATGTGACAAAAGGAAGTAACTATTTTTTAGCTTAAATTTTAGTTTAGACGACTTGCTGAACTTGATATGGTATAATTTTTCTCAGTGTGGTGGAGTGTTTGCCTGTGTTTGTGGGTGTTTTTGTGTAGAGCTGCGTCGTTATCAATGGGCGTTTGACTTTCACACACAAGCACACACACAGCCCTATCTAAGGGTGTCTTTCTGGCCATCGGTGTGTGCGTGAAATGTCATCACAGCCAGCATGTAAATGAACTTTTCAGCGTAATGCGGTGGTTGCCGCCGCTTCACTACCGTTAGTCAAACCACCCACACAGACAGCAAACACGCCCGAACACCCACGAACACGTGCACAGAGGGAAAAGTATTAATCATTTAATTATTTTTATGACGAGATCAACATAAATATATTAAATAGAATAACTAGTTGTATACATTTTTTGTTTTGCTACTTTGGCTGATTTAGTTTAAAACCTAGGCGAAATTGTTTCCAGTGTACTAATCAAGGGAGGAACCAACGACACCCTGAAACACGAAGAGGAACAGGAATAGGAACAGCTCCCTGGTGCAATAGCCAGGGCTCAAATTCAACTTCAACCTCAACCTCCGGTTGTAGCCACCATATGGAGGCGAAAATCAATGTCCGTTATGTGAAATGAAGTGCAGCTCAAAAAAAACAGGAATGCAATTAGGGGATACTTCCCTTAGAAGAAATAGTGAATATTCAGTAGACTATGAAATTCAAATCAGGCAAATTTCCTAAAGTTTTCAAACCATTGAAAGAATTACTTAAAAGATTTCTAAAATATGTTAATACGTTTAAGGAGAGCTTTAAAATTAAATATCAAGTGTAGTTAACAACAGAATATAACCATGATATTTAAGCGTATAATTCCTAATTATTTGTAAGCGGATTTCTTACAAGTATTACATTTGATTACATTTGATGGGGTATTAAAAACAAAGCCAACCCTTCTCGAATTACTTACCTATATTCATTTCCCTTTGCTAAAATAATTGATTTATCGACGCAACTGATTGCAGCTGCAAATGCATGGCAGTTACTGCCAACAGTGGCAACAACAAGTCCGAAAATATAGCCAAGCCTGATGGAAATACGTAAACATTGCAGGCCGAGTCGCATGCGCCGAGAAGTGCGCTACACATTTTGTTGATTTTTCTCCGCCCCTGCGCTTGTGTGTGTGTCCTGCTATGTGTGTGCTGGCCACGTTCAACAAGTGCAGGGCGCTCTCCCGAGTTTCCCACCTCTCTCTCTCACCCACTCTCTCTTGGCTTTCCTCGGAATCTGATTTGATAAGCGCGTGCGAAAAAGCCCTTCGATTCCACGCCGAATGGTCAATGTTCTGGGCCTGGTTTTAACCCTTGATTGCCGCGTGCACGCATGACAAAATAATTAGAGTCCCGAAAATCGCAAGTTCCTCGCCAGGTAGTCTAACATATTAGAGCCCTGCCTATTGATTTTTTACGCCAACCTCCTACAACTTATTTCCCAACTTGTTTTCCAGATGACATAAGCGCCACGTCGCCAGTGGCCAGTGATAAGGTGAAAGCAGCACCGCCCACGCCCACTCCGCCGGAAGTTGCCAAGCTTGCGGAAATCAATTTGCAGCCGGAGACGGGAGCATCCTCGGATGCGCCGACGACGCCGCAGGAAACTACTGGTGGTGATCCAATAATCGAGGCGGCCGACGAGCCACGACAGCCAGGACAGCCAGGACAGCCAGGACATGCGGTAAGCGGTGTACGAAATCGAATTAGCTTCGTCGGGGCGGGAAAATTGGCAAATTAAAGCTGCAGGTGCAGCGCAGCACTAATCAAGATGGAATCAGGTGGGTGGGGGGTAAGTCCCACCATCCTGCCGGGATAAATTAGGCCAACAATCGGGGCCTGATAATGACAGCCGCCCACAAGAGGAGCACTCATCACCAGCCCTCCTGGCCAAAAAAGAGAAGGCCAAAGCAAAATGCGTTTAGCTCCATCGACCGGCTTCGCTCGTCGCGGAAACTCAGAGGGTTCTCCGTCGCGAACCCTGAGAGAAAGCACGGGAAAAGCTCTCGGAGAGAGAGTAGCCACGGCCGGAAGCCTTCTTACAGGGTGTCCCAGCCGTACACAAAAAAAGGGGCGCCTATTGATTTTTGGGGCGCTACGTTGAACTTCACCCGGCTGGCTGCTTGGATGGATGGCTGGCTGGATGGGATTGGAGCTGCTTGGGCGGAGGGGAGAAGGTGGCTCTTTGGGGGTTGCCTGGTAACACGAGCTGCCAGCAGCGAGCACGCGCCGGCCAGCTGGCGGGGAATGGAGATGGAAGTGGGACTGGGACTGGGACTGGCAGTGGGGTTAGAGAATCCAAGGGGACTGGCAGCTCAGAGTTGTTCAAGTGCCCGCCACTTGAGCGTAGCAACTTTGCCGCTGCAAAACGGCTTGGAAAAAAACTATATCGATTTTGTGTTGTTTTTGCTTACCACTTGCAACAGCAACAGCAGCAACATCCTGTGGCGAATACGAATGGCTGGAGCCCCACGCCGCGACGGCCGCGCACTCCGCCGGCGCCCCAGAACTCGCCAATTGGCTTTGGCCAGAATGCCAATGTGCCACCTGCCCTGGCTCCTCTGCTCCAGCAGCAGCAGCAGCAACAACAGCAGCTGCAACAGCAGCAGGCGAGCAACATCAAGCGGTGTGCAGCGACGGCCAGAAATCGCAGCAGCAACAACCGCATCATCGAGTGCGATCTCATTCCGAGCAAGAAATCAAAACGGAAGGCGGCCAAAAAGGAAGCCGGCGGCAGCGAGGCCATGGAGGCTGTGGAGCCCATCATAAGGGAACAAATAAGGGTGAGTTCTGGCACCTCTTCTGTTCTGGTTTGAGTAATATGGGATTATGATCAATATACAATACTTATGTATGTACTTTAAAGATATATTTTCTTCTGAGTGAAGATTTATTGGTTCATTCGTTAATACAACTTAAAATGTTTGCTTTTAAAGTAAAAATATGTTAATTACTATAATTTGATCAAATTAATATAGATAAAAACAAATTAAAAGACTTTAAAATTCTTTAATTTGTATTAAAAAACCTTAAAACTTAATTTAATAATGGACTGTTTTATTTCAATGAATTTAATGTAAATAAAAATAAAGAACAATTTTCTAGCTAGATTATTAGATTAAGCTTATAAAATGCAATAAAAAATATAGTCCAGTGTTAAAATTCGATAAAAAATATAATCCAAATATTAAAACTAGAATTTACAATTTCAAAACCGCCACTAAACATCCCTTACATCCCCGCAGGACATCAAGCCCTTGCCGGGCTTCCTGCAGGCCTTCGGCTCCACCGAAATCGGGCGCTTTTCCGAGCGATTCCTGCAGACGCCCGAGTCGCTGGTGGAACGACTGGCTGAGGAGTGCGCAGCCAGTGCGCCCAGCAACTTCGCATCTCACCCGGCTGGAGGCTACATCGATGCCCCGGCCACGCCCACACCCAGCCACTATGCCTACGAGGAGCAGAACCAGGGCGGCCATGCCAGGAACCGGATGCGCGGCTACGGCTACGAGACGCCGGACTACCTGGCGTATGAGCGATATGCGGCCTACGGAGCCGGCAGACCAAGAGCTCGCTACGGGGAAATCCGCTGCAACGGCTATTAGCAAGCGGTCTAGATACGGACACCGACGGCGAGCGGATCAGATGTAGCTTAGGGTTAGTGTTGTTGTAGTCGTGCATAGTCGTTGTCATTCGATATTCTCTGTGTGTGCCTTTTTCGGTCAAAATTGGACAATGGTTCCCCCGAAGAGTTGTTGTTGTCGGGGGCCTTGTTAGCGATGAGTGCGTTCAAAATTTACCACAAGAAAGAAAGAAAAACAAAAGAAACGGAAGCCAAAATATTGTTAGCAAACCATCTACATGTAAATGAATAATAATCAATTAAGTAGTTCAATGTATTTTAAATCGAAGTCGTTTTAATCGATTCAGAGTGTAAGTTGAAATCGTGTCCCACTGTACATAAGTATGCATTTCGTATGTGTAACACTAGATTTTAGTCAAACTACTTGGGCAGTTGGTAATGGGATCTAAAAAGTTTTCGAGGTCCCCGGGCGTTGGGAGACGTTTTTTCTTAACTTCAACGTAAATGTAGTGAACACTCAAAATTGTTTACAGCACCGTTTCCGAGCGGAAACCATTTTTTTGGGGCACTAAGCACCGAGATCACCCCGAGTAAAGATCAAATAAAACAGAGCGAAAATCTTACATTTAGCAAAGACATGTGCCATTGAAAAATATATTTAATTGAAAACACAATTTAGGAATTACGTTTATGTACAATACAGATACAAATTAAAGTTTAGCTACGGTAATCTAAAGCCAGATAGTTAATGTTAAAGCAATGCACTACGTTTTAGTCTAGGACACAGATACACACATACACACAGAGACGCAGATACAGATACAGACACAGGTACACCCACACAGAGACACACTCGAACCACCGCACTAATTTGTACTTGGCAAAATTGATTAATTTTCTATCGACTTACTAACAACCCATTCATTTTCGGATCGATTTCTTTGTTGTATTGAGTGCCTTAATTTACTGAATTCATTTCCAATATCTGTGCGTGAACAACTGAGCGTAACGAATTTGTATGATTTACTTGTAGAGAGACAACCAAGTTCAGGTTTCAAAGGGGCCCAACAAAATTTCAAACGCAAATCGAACAAATCAATGAAGACAAAGAGACAACCGAATATTACCAAAAACGGAAAAAATCCAAACACATCGAGCGACATTCAAAAATGTTTAATAGCGATTAAAAAACTAGTTAATATGTAAAGAAACTACTCACCAACAAAAAACACAGAGGAAGAAAACCCTGTAGCGTTGACATTTTATGCCAACTAAGTATTTGGAAGTCTTCGGTGGTGAAATGAAGGAACAACAACCGAGGACGAAAGAAAGCAAACCAAGTATTTAGTATAATTAAGTCCGTGTGTAAATAAATATTTGAAAGTTTGAATTTTACGAAATAAATCACGCAAAACGATTAGCAAAGGATGTTGGCAAACAAAACGCTGATTTGTTGTTTACATGTTGGGACTTTTGTTTTTAACTGTTTTATTCGTTTAATTAATTTATAAATATTATAACATAACCTAGAAGTTGTTTATTGTTTTTATCATTTTGTGTGGGTTTGTGTTTTTAAATTAATTACAAAAATAGTTCAGTTGTAAGAAGAGCAGAATCGTAGTAATAATAATAGTGATTAGAATTTAGTTGAGCGGAAACGAAATAGGGATACAAAGGCTCCTGGGCTCCCAAATCGGCGGAGCGAAATATAGGCTTACAAACTAAACAGAAGCATAGTAGGTAATTAGGAGCTGGTGAAAACACATACAACTGAGCGACTGAGGGATTAATAGTATACGGGTGAGGGTGAGGATTGCGGAGTTGGCTACACTTTTAGTACAATTAGCTGGTTTTATCGCTTTGCGTCTGCTTTATATACGCATCGATCGTTGGATCGTCGGTAATAATTAGTTATAAATAATTAGTTTATGTATTATATATCATTAAATGTCCGCCGCTCCTCACTTCCTTCGTAGGCCGAGGGACGCAACTCCGTCCGTGTCTTGTTTAAGGTGCTGGTGCAGGAATCCTGGCGAAGACCCCCGCAATCATGACGAGGATGCCGCCGATGAGTTCTTCGTCGAGCCTCCACCGCCGCCGCCGATGCAGTTGCGCTGCTTCTCAATGTACACGTTGAGCAGCCTCACCTTGCTGGGATTCAGCACAGACAGCTTCGGCTTGACCTTCTCCTCACCCAGGACAAAGTACAGCTTAACGATGCAGAAGACCGCCGCCTTACGCACCATCGATTGCATGTCGTCCGCCGATCGCGCCAGATTGGGGAACACAATATCCAGGTGGGCGTCCGTGATCTCCGTGCCATGGTGCTCGGTCACCTCCAGCAGGATCTTGATGGCGCACAGATTGGTGGGGAACTCGCCCGTCGCAATCACCGGATTGACAATGTTGATAGACAGGTCCAGCGGCAGGGATGGTGCTATCCTTGGTATCATCGAGTCGATTTCCCGCAAGGCCTCCTTGCTGTGCTGATAGCACTGGATGATCTTCAGCAGGATCAGCTCCAGGAAGTGCATCCAGTTGTGGCGCATCTTGTTGCTGCGCATGATCTTGCTGAGCACGTGCAGGCCGGCAATCACCACGTCCGTGTGGTCCGCCTCCAGAATGTTGAGCAGCATTCGCATGATAGATCTGAAGTGTTTGTTCGGCAGCTCACAGTTGCCGCCCTTGATGCAGATCCCGAGGTTTGTCAGCGACGTCTGCAGCAGCTCCACGGGCTGGTCCTTCGTTAAGGTCAAGGCCACACGCACCACTTCGCTCTCCATCAGATCGCTGGGCAGGATGAGCTCTCCATTCTCCGCCATACTGAGCGAGACCACGTGCACCTTGGCATCGCCAGTTGGCTGCGGCGACTTGGCATTTTGAGTGGTTCTATCCCGGTCCAGGTTATCTAGACGCATGGTAGCCGACTCCGGAGTGTTCGACTGCGTGGTGTTGGCCGACGACTGCGTCTTGGAGTTGGAAGACAGGGAGGCACACGAGTCCTGCTGGCCCTGATCGTGATACTGCAGGTGTCCATTGAAGCCATTGGGCGCCAGCGCCGTCTGGTACTGACCGCCAAAGCAGTGCCGGATCTCCTCCGACGTCTTCTGAATGTTGTGCTGAATGTCCAACTCCGAGGAGAAGAGCAGCTCCTGCTCCACGGAGGACTGCCGCGAGCGGGGACTAGTGGAGCTCAGGCTGAGCTGATGGTGGCTCTGCAGCGACGCAAACGGGCCCACAGAGGGACTTTGCAGGGGTTTGGGACTGCTACTGCTCAATGGAGAGCTACTAGGCGAGTTGGCACCCGAATTGCCACTTTGGCTTTGCCGCCGCATGTGCGACTGGATGCAGGAGCGGGCCGAGTCCTGGTATCCTTTTGGCAGATTGGCCAATAGCCGGGTCATTTGCGGCGTGTTAAGGTTATACAGGGCAACCAGGCAGCTCCTGGCCTGGGAGCGCAGTTCCATCGACTTCTGGTCCGCTGCCAGCTGGGCCAACTTAAGGACCGTCCGCTCGCATGCCTGGCTCTGGTCGCTGGGGAAATCGCTGCCCTTGCAGTATGTGTTGGCCAAATCCGTGAGGAAGCGCAGGATGGCGATACGCGTCTTGGTTGTCGGCGTCTGCGTGGAGTCCGAGATAATCCTGAATAGCTCCTTGAGCTGCAACTGCGTGGGGAAGTACTCGTGCACCACCTGTAGCGTCTTCCAGATCTTGCTGTGCATCGAGTTGAGGAGATCGGTGCCCAGTTTGTTGAACAGTCGCGTCAGCAGGATGAAGAGCCAGTCGTGCAGCTCGGGCGCATGGACCAGTATCAGCTCAGTGACCGTATCCAGGAACAGCGAGTACACCTTGGTGTGCGTGTCCATGAACATCTTGCGGAACATGTCCAGAACGCATTGCAACTGCTGCTGAGTGAGCTCCTTTCCATCGGCTAGATACTGGGTGAGGCTTATGAGCCCATCTTTTCTTTCAGACCAATGCGTTGAGGCGCAGAACTGAATTATAGTCTCGATGTCGTCAAAAGGCGCCCGCTGCGTGCTCCAGTCCAATCGGGTGTGGCTCCCGCTGAGCGAGTAGTTGGATTTATTGCCTCTAGTGTAGCTCGAATCGAAAGATCGCTCCGAGCACACAGAACTGGCTTCGGAATCGATGTCATCGGACTCATCGCGACCCAGGAGCTTCCTGCCCATCCGCATTCCACCGCTGCGCATGTAGTCCCCGGACACATAGTCCGGTTGTCCATCCTCTGCACCGCCAAGTGTGTGCTCTGCTTCTCGGGACTGCGCCAGAAGTCGAGCTGCCGCCGATGGTCTCACAGGGTTATTCCTCTCAGGCGTGCGTCGAGATCCCGCTCCTGTGGAGTACATACTGCGCTTCATCAGGCCACCTCCTGACCTAGTTGGACTCGTTTCTCTGGAGCTGGCTGTGCTGCGTGGAATTCCAGAGGCCTTTTTGGGTATGGCGCCAGTGGCTCCACGATAGTAGTTACTAATTCCGCCGTATTGATCCCGCAGCTTAGTGCTTGGCGAGGTAGAACGTGATCCTGGCTGCGATTGAGACACACCTGCTCGTCCACGGGGGCGTGGCGTTACCGATCCCGGCGTGGTGGCCGGCGTGCTACCGCTATTGGAATTTAGACGTGGCCTGGGGAGGGACCCACTGGCCGCTGCTCCAGTCATAGGTGCCTGCTGGGAATTGCTGGGACCCAGTGGCTTCCTCTGCCTCGAATAGAGCGTATATTGCGCCCTGGCTTTGGCTCTTTGGGCAGCAGCAGTGTCCACCGCCGAAATGGATCTCATACTGGGCGTTGGCTTCTGCAGAGTTCCAGGGGTTCGGCCAATGCGGGATACAGTTCGTCTTGTTTCCGGTGGAGCCACAATTCCTCCTCCTCCTCCGCCCTCTCGCTCTTTTTCCAATGCTCGCTGAGCAGCTATGTCTAGAGTACCATAAATCTGATCTGCCAGTTCTGGAAAGTGCCGTCTGAAAGCCCAGTAAGCACATCTGGAATGGCGGCGAGCATCGCTGTCCGCATCGCCAATGGACTTCTTCAAGGTGTCCCTTAGAACAGTGGCATGCCTCTCCAGCGCTTTGGTCTGCCACTCCTCGAAGAGCAGCACCATCAGCTCGCAGAGAGTGGATCTTATGTCCTTTGACTTTGACTGATTTAGCGTGTCCGTGTAGATCTTGAGCAGCTTCGGCGCGTGGGTATACTTGATTATGTACTTCAGAGCCAAAGTGGACGCTGACGCTATGACCTTTGCGCTGTTCTGTATAAGATTGATCAGGTGCTCCAAAATGCTCCAGCTGAAGGCGTCCAACTTGTTCCTTAACGTCTTGGACATATAGGCGATGGTGATACACGCCTCGCGGATCACCTGTGAGCGCAACTCTTCCTTGAGGATATCCACAAAGCTCAGCGACAGCTCCTTTAGCTGCACCGCCACAAATTGCGGCTGGGTGTGATAGCTGAGTATAAGCAACGCCCGGATCTTCTTTAACGCATCCACGCGTTTCTCCCAGTCGGCGTTTTTATCGCTGATGATCACTAGTACTTGCTTGTAGATGTCGTCCATGTCCTTGGCGTGGAATATGTTCAACTGTGGGACCGTCTCAAAGCTGGCCTCGAAGGTCTCCATGGTCACGGCGCCGGCATCACCACTCACATCGTTCGTACTGGGTTTGGAGCGCAGTGAAGACGAGACAGCCGAGTGCAGTGGCCGCTTGATCATTCGGGTGGGTCGCTCCCTCAACCCAATGTTGTCAGCCTCATCCAAGCCAACTCCATTGCCATTGCCGTTGGTGTTTTTCAGGGCTGAAGGCAACAGTAGGCCCTCTTGCTTGACCTGGTCAAACTTCTGCTCCAACATGGCCAGTTTGGAGGCAGGTACGTCATCCATGCGACGCAGATCTGGTCGAAGGCGGTCCCCCACGTGTTTGTAGATCTCGACCAGCGTCTGAATGGCAGCTTCCCTCACATTGACCGTGGGATCCCCGAGCAGGGCACAAACTGGTGGAATATAGACGCGCACGCTCAACTGCTGGGTGCCGTACTCATGAAGCGCATTCACAATTGTCTGCAGGAACTCCTCGCGTACCTTGGCGTTCTTGTGCTTGAAGCAGCTGGTGGCCAGCTTGTCTATCAGCGCCTGGGGCGGAAGCACTCGGTGCTCCATGAGGTCGCGCAGCAGAAGTTGCGCCTTCTCGCGCACTGTGTCCCTACTGTCGCCCAACCGATCGATCACATGTGGCAGAACGGTGGCTGTGTATGCGTTGAAATCGCTGCCCAGTCGCTTAATGAGCTCCGAGAACGCCTCCAGGGACTTTTGTGCAATCTTGAAGTGGCTGCCGGTCAGCCAGGGCATCAAGCCGTCGATGAGGAAGCCCATGTCCGTGCAGACAATCGAGTTTGTGTCGTCGCTCAGGAATGTCACCAGATCCTCGGCGAGCTGCACCTTCACGCGCATATCCGCCTTGGGCATCTGCTGGATGAAGCCATCCAGATCGCTGGGCTTGCGGTAGGCCATCGTTCCGGGTGTCTATCCGTCCTCCGTGCAGCGGCAACTGAAATAAACCAGGCAGTTGTGTTAGTCTTGCTGCAGTCTTTGCCAAATTAAATTAAAATTGCATGAGACTGGGTCAAATTTTGGTGCAAGGATGCTGGTACCATAAAACTGAAGGGCTATTAAATACGAAATTGATGGCAAGAACAGGAACGATTTCAGAGGAGTGAAAAAAGTGTGTTGTTTGTATACGACAGACTGTTTACAAGTGTACAGTATAAAGCGAACTGAAGTTTTGTGGTAGGAATGCCATTCTACGTTTTGAAAACTTGTGTATGTCTGACTTGATAATTCTTTTTTGGAGTTTGGGTTATAAACATTTCAACGCTTTATTTGTAAGGATAGTGATACCAAGGAAGTCTAATTGTTTCACTACAACAAGCCTTTTCAATGGAAATTTAATGTTTATTAATCCGCACTCTGTAAACTTTCAATAACACTATAACACAAATAATAGCTCCAAAGATGATGATGGTATGTAGGGCTTACTGAGGAAATGGTATGATACGAGTTGTGCATGGTGTTTGTATTGAAAATCGTACTAGCTCTTTAGTTTCTACATAAAAAACAAGGAGATCCAAGGTATCTGTTGTCTAGAATTCAAAAGCAGTGACTAATATGATGTCCTATCCTCCCTGATAAAATGTTCCCGCCAATTCCTGCACATGCCCATGGGTCGCCCTTTAATTGTGGTCTGCTCGTGCGCAATGGAGACCCAAGAAGCAGCAACAGCCAGTTAGTTGGCCAACAATTTGCGTGTGAGGTGAAGTCACAGAGCCAGAATAGCGATAAATCGAGAGAGAGGAGTACGTTGGCGGAGTGGAGAGGAGAGCTGGAAATGTAGGTGAACGGCTGTGCGGGTGGCGATAGGCTTGGATACATGGCTATGTGGCTACATGGATGTGCGGCTGCACGGATACTTGGATACTTGACTGCCAGAGTCGCCGGAGGGGGTTCCGGGGGCTACGGACACCCAGATGGTGGGGCGTTGTTACGTGCACGAAACGTGAATCATCTCAGGGGCGCCGAGAGCGTGACGAAGTCAGGGGATGGTGGGTGGTGGACAGGAAGCAACGTGCTCTGTCTATGGATTTATATATGGGGAGATTCGGATTTGGATTTGGGATTCGAACAGCAACATTTTTGGCATTGTTCGCTGCCGTCACAAAACCACAACTTGCGTGCGGAGAGTATTATTATTTATATGCACTGCACAGCAAAGTTGGATTTTTTTCTACGAATAATCTGCCCATAACTATAAGTGTAGATCTTTTGCTGTTCGTTTAAAACCAATAAGTTATGGCCAAACTAAGGCCACAGCCACAAATATTAATAAATCAAGTGCTGGCATTTGGTGGAAAACTGCCGCTAGTAAGTTTTTCTTTCAGTGCCACAATGGACTGGGCAGAATGAGATAATATATCTAAATTGCTAAGCAACAACAGCGACTTGTTGAGAGCGAACGAGAGCGAGAATGCGGAGAGAATCGGTTTCTCATTCCACTAAAAATTAGCATTTGCATACGCAATTTTCTATTTATAAAAAACATCAACAAAACTTGCTTTCGTAACTATTTTTCAGGGTTTTTCGCGGCGATAAGATATGAACTTGCTAATCAAAGTGCTGGTATTCGAGGTTAAAACGAGCCTAACAAAATGTTTGCCAGCAGCTGGTCGTCCGATATTTTTGGTTAATTAATTGTTGAAGAATCGCCGGCGAAGGCGACGTCATTCAGCGGCTAAATGTCACGAGGAGAGAGAGTAAGTGAGCGGAGAAAGAGCGGAAAAGTGTCTTATTTTAACACAATTTGTTGTTGTATCTTCGTGATACGCACTCTCACACACTCACACACACACACATACCTATTTGCAAATCCGGCTGCGCTGCTTCTTCTCTTTAATATTTCTCCTCCTCCTCTTCTTCTTGGCTTTTTTGTTTTGGGCTGGGCCGCAGCAGCAGAAAAAAACTTCAACAACTGCTAGTTGTTGTTGCCCTTTGGCAAGCCGAAGAATTGATTTTCCAGTCGTCGGTTGGAAAAAGCGTTGCCAAACACCGCAAATACGCGTTACGAGTTGACTAAATTTACTTTCGAGCACAGCCAAATTGAACAATTGCCCCGCGAAATAAAAATTTAAAGCAGAGATCACAGTTTTGTTTTGTTTGCTCTTGTTGTTTGTGGGGCAGCGCAGTCGGTTTCACTTTGTCATTGGTATTTGTTGTTGCTGCTGTCTCTACCGTTATTGCTGGGCTGCAACAACAAACCGTTCACGAAATTCCAACGTCTTCGGGGCAGCGCTAGTTTTTCTCCCTCCCACTCTCGCTCTCTCCCTCTTTCGGGTGACGCGCTTGGGGTCAGGTCAGAGGCTCTGTTTTTGCACTGTGTTTGCGGTCGCCGAGCGTTTGCTGTGCCCGGCAAACATCACATTTTGCTCCTATTAGGCATCGATTTGCTGTTTGGCCACGGCTTGCGGGTATATTACACGGTTTTCAGCTTAATTTCAGCAGCGTTTCGCCACCCCGTTGCGTTGCAAAAAAAACTATCGATAGTTTGGATAGAGCGCCCCATGAAATCGAAGAGGAAGAGGACTATCGATAAAATACTAGCTGGCCCAAAAATAAATACCATTTCAGTGCTTTTAAAATACCTTTTAAATACCATTTCTTTCAAAAATAATCTCAAGGGTTTCTTCTACCTATATAATTTTTTTTCAAATTTTTTTTTTTTTTATGATCGTGATAATAAATTTTTACAATACAAATTTTATATTGCAGAATAAACATAAACGAGAATATTAAATTATGTATTTACGAAACTGTCTGGCACATCAGCGGCGAATGCTTGTGACAGCAAAAACCACATCTACAGCACGCTATACTCATGGTAACCTCAAATTCTTGCAAAGATTCGCTTAAATAAAAAATATCTTTATAAGGTAGTGAAATTTACTAAACAGATTTTGATTACTTTAAAAAAGGTATCAATAGGAAAAATATATTTATTTATAATTATATTTTTTAAATATAGTAAAGTATTTAATATACCACAAGCGACCACGATGTCTGCGGTCACACTTCCACGTCGCGTTGCCAACTGTTTGACTGTTATCTTTAAATGTTTGAAAACTTATGTTTAAAAAATAACCTGGGGCTCATTGCCGGCTTGTATCGCCAGCGTGACGTAATTTCATGCAAGTTCGTAGTGCTTGTGGAATTTTATCAGTTTTTATATCAACGTGAAGGTCTCCATATGGAGAACTCAAGTAAAATTCGTTGAGAATAGTAAAACAACTGTTGCTTTTGTTTTTATATAATTTTATTAAACATCGACTCTTTTTGTCCGACTAATAAAATATATTATTACATATAAAACATTTGTTAATTTTTTTTATTTTAATTTCGCAAAATTTTAGTAAGAATGTTTCCCAAAATTTTTAATCTGGTTATTTTTCTTCAGTTATTATTAAAAATAATAATTTCTTTAGAGTAAACGATTAATCAAAGCTTAAATTTATAAAATGTGTAATTGCTATCAGCGATGCAAATATAGAATGCTTAATCAAGCCCCACTTAACGCTTAAGTAATATATGCATATCTACAGATAGCAGCGAGCACACATCCCAATTGGCTTGATTGACGGTTTTGTTTAGTAAATAACAATATTCATTACTGTGCACATTAATTGTAATTGACGCCAGCTGGTTCCCTACTTAGTTGCCAAGTGGAGCGCACGTGTCGGTGATCAACATATGGCAGTATCTGTAATGGCTGCGTTATCAAGTGACAGAATAAATGCATATATAAACATTTCGAACACCTCTCGGGTTGCCTACCAATTAAAGATATTTACTGTACATTTCTCGGCAGATGCTGATTGGAATTCCCTAGACTAGACTAGCTTAATTAAGGTTCTATCAGTCTTTGTTGACCTGGTGGACGGCCTGCGCCCGTCCGGATGGATCCTCCGGACAGCCCCAATCGAGGCGTGGCACCCATCTTGTTACGGTCCGGGCGGCTGATTCCCCGGGAAATTGCTCGGCGAAAATGCAACGATAGTAGAAGGCCTCCTTGGTGGTGGGCGTGTTGAAGGGGAACCGCAGGGCGGCTCCGGCGAATTCCTCGTCGCTTACGTGGCTGGTGGCCACCCGGCGGATGTTGTCGATCCAATCATAGCCCACTCCGTCGGAGAACTGCTCCTTCTGCCGCCACAGGACATCGTTGGGCAGATAGTTATCCGCAAAGGCGGCTCGCAGGATGTACTTCTCCAATCGCTTTTGCTGTTCTCCACCGAATTTGTTGAGAGCTCCCGGTATCTTGTCCTCCGGCCGGATCTGCATCACATGGTTAACGAACCCGGTGTCCAGGAAGGGCACTCGCAGCTCCACTCCCTTGGCCATGGCCACTTTGTTGGCCCTCAAACAGTCGGATAAATGCAGCTGGCGCACTCTCTTCACCAGCTCCTCGTGGAAATCCTGGTAGTTGGGAGCCTTGTGGAAGTACAAGTAGCCGCCGAAGATCTCATCGGCTCCCTCGCCGGAGAGGATCATCTTAATGCCCGTGCTCTTGATATATCTGGCCAGCAGCAGCATGGGTAAGCTGCATCGCACGGTGGTCACGTCGTACGTTTCCAGGTGGTAAACTATATCACGAATGCCATCCAGAGCCTCATCGATCCCGAAGATGATCTCCTTGTGGTCGCTGTCTATATACTTGGCCACATTTCGGGCAGCCTGGAAGTCGGGGGCATCCTTCAGGCCCACCGAGAAGGTCTTCAGCCTGAAGTTGGGATCCCTTTCGCGCATTATCTTCGTGGCAATGGAGGCTATGAGGCTGGAATCCACTCCGCCGGAGAGAAGAGCTCCCAGGTGGACGTCGCATTGCAGATGACTGCGCACCGCCGACTCCAAGTTGGCTCGGAGCAGAGCCAAATCGCAGGGTTGGGTGGGCACCTCCTTGATCCAGGGCTGCTCGAACTGCCAGCAGGTTTTCAGCTGACCAACTTTACCAAATCGAGCCTCGCCAGGCGTGAAGGTCTCCACCTTGGAGCAGGCATCCACCAGGCACTTCATCTCGGAGGCCACCCAAAGGTTACCCGCCGGATCCTCTCCCACGTACAGGGGTATTATGCCAAAGGGATCGCGAGCGATAAGAACTTCCTTGGTTCTACGATCGTACAAGGCAAAGGCGAACATTCCCGTGATGAACTGCAGCAGATCCTTGCCATAATCCTGGTACAGTTCCAGTATCACATGACAATCGCTTTTGGGCTTGTAAGTGCCACGTTTCTTCGCAATCTCCGCCGCAAGTTCCAGATAGTTGTAGATCTCTCCGTTGGCCACCAGGACGAGGTTGCCATCCTCAGAGACGAATGGCTGGTCGCCCATTTCCACGCCCACGATTCGCAGGCGCTCGTGCACCATGGCCACTCCCTCCGAGGGAATCACGTAGACCCCGGTGGAGTCCGGACCACGATGCCGCTGTTTTCCACTCTGGCGATAGGCCAGTTCCCTTAGACTGTGCTTGCTGCCGTAGAGAACTTGCGGGGGAACAGGTTCCCCATCCCTCGAAAATATTGAAAATATGCCGCACATTGTTGGTTTTCTACAGTTTATTTTTTTAGTATTCTTCCAAGCGAGGTCCGCACTTAGCAAAGTCCGAAAACTGAATGAAGGCAATTCCTGGGGAGCGCTCTTATTTATTGCCGCAGCTCTCTGGCTCCGGCACTCTTTGCATGGTGTATACCTCGGCATTTCTCGTTTATGCTCTCAACTAATCAGTATGTTTTCACGTGCTTCTAGGTTCGTCACCCTGCTTCTAGATTCTCGCCCCTCTTAAAATAAAATCTGCAGAGGAAAATTTTAGTCTGTCAATCGAAAGCACTATAAACGATTTTATTGCAGTCTTAAAGGCTTAACAAAGCCTTATCACAAGTGGTTCAGGTTTTAGTGGGCCAAGACCTGATAAAGAATATGCCGGAAAGTCTGTTTACTGTTTGCCGCGCTCTTTTTTATGCTCTGTGGATACTCTCCGATTCACAGCTGATTTTTCTTTATCAGCGATTTCGTCATCCACTTCACTCTTTGTAGGGGTATACCTATTTATATGTATGAGTGAATAACACTTTCTAAAAACGATTCTTATTTAATTAGTAACTACTACAATTATTTTGTTTAAGAAATACCTTGTAATTTCTTTTGAGACTCAAAAAAAAAAATGTTATATTATTTTTAACAAGATTCAAATGAATAAAGGTTACTATAGGTACTAGAGTTTCATCTGTAATAAATATATGATTAAATATGTAACCGTTTTTCATCAAAACATCGAGGTTCTGTACTTCTCTCATTGTTACTCGTATTACCTGAGTGCCAGGCACATGAAAAAGTGTGAATAAAATCAAAAACTGAGAGGGATACCGGTTTATTTTATTTCAGTCTCCGTAGCAGTTTTGCTCTTTTGCTCTGACTATGTTAATAATACATTAATGTACCTTAGTTCGAAAAATGTTGCCCATACATTAAATTAAAAATGAACCCTTATTGGATTTACTACATATAACATTTTGTTTAGGCCAATAATACATTTATTTTAGAAATACTATTTGATAATGGTTTTATATAATAACTAAGTGTTAGCTATAGGCAAATATTGGATAATTATTTAAGAAAATATAGGCCAGGAAAAAATGAAATTGAATGTATAAAAGGTATTTCAAATTAAGTCAGTTACTTAAGGAATTTACCTGAAACTATGAAGTACAAATATCTGAGTCTGTGACATCTCAGGACATGTTAATAAAAGCTCCCTTGACCATCCTAATACAATAACATTCTGTTATCCAAAAGCTCCCGCAAACAGCGCGCTGTTATCAACATGGCGCCAAGCTAACAGGTGGTTGCCAGTGGTCCACGTCGCCGCCTTTCGACTGCGACTCCGGCCCATGCGATAAATATGTCAAGTGGCCGCAGATAAACACAAATCTGCCGTGTTTAATTATGCAGACGTTTTAATTACGCATCTAACACTGGCTGACGAATTTGTACAGTGATGTCATAACGCATGGTGCGAGCCACGGCAAGCGTACCCCAAGATTTACAGCCCCCGGGGCCCAAGATGCGCTCCTGGGCTTTTGGCGTGCGCGCTTGTTGCTTCCAAAGTCGTTTGGTCGGCGACGAGCGGCCTTTCAATTCAGTTGCCGATGGAACGCGACACTGTGCGGCAGGAAGTTGCGTATACGACGCATTGTCACTCGGCAGGCGACGCGGATCGGAAGTCCTTTGTGCGCCCGCTACGGTGATTTGAATTTCCCTTTGGAAACACGCCGTCAAGGTGCTAAGTGCGTGTAATTAGTCGAAATTGAATTAATTGAAAAGAATTTTAAATTGAGTTAGGCTGCCGAAATGGAGGCTGCAGAGCTGAGAAGTGAAAAGTGACTCCGGGCGGGGAATCACCGCCGGAAATTGTGCGTAAAAATAAAACGGCTCCAGGCAGACGCTTGAAAGGTTCAAAGGCGTTTTGAGAAAGTTTATAATAAGAGTGTCGACACAAAAGGCACTCTTCCTACTTTGTAACGTATAAAGATTCATGTAAACCAGAACTTTATTTTATAGTGCTATGAATTCATTAACATTGTGTTATCAATACAGTAAAGTGGCAAATTCTATTGACTCATAAATTAGAATAACAATATAAAAAGTGAAAAAGCATAACTGATTTTTTTTTCATATAAAAATGATTGTCAATTTTGTGACTCGATTAAAATGCTCCCTTGAAATGGAAAATAAATTGAAGACATGTCAATCTTGAATTCCGAATCTCATCAGAAAAGTTTGCCCCGCTTCGCTGGCCGAAAACCATAAAACGGGCACAACTTCCAGCGCGAAAAGTGAAGGTAAATTTGCGGGCTGCTCCAAAATATCAAATCAAAATCAAATAAAGCAAACTTTTTATTGGCGCCCAGCCCGAAAATCGAAGGGAATCGAGCATGACCTATTACTGTCACGTCCGTTTCCGGAGTTCCAGGGAGATGGGCCAAGCACGGGCCACCAACTTTTGGGTCACGTTTGCTGTTTTGTACGAATTCAAATGGCCCAAGACCCATTTACCAGATCGAGATGCAGTACATTGCCATAAAATCGTGGGCAAATAGAGCAACTGCCAAGTCGGGGGCCAATTAATTAAAAAGTTTTCGCGCGCCCAAAATCAAATCAACAATTTCCCCAAGTATTTGGGCGTAAAATTCGAATTGGAAGTTTTTCACAGCGAGTGGGATGAAGGGAGATGAATGTACTGCATTTAGAAAAAATATTTTTGAAATCAATATGTTTTTAACATTTTCTTTTGAATTCTTAAGAAGTAGGAATCCGACGAATTCAAGTGACTGTGAATAAGAATGTCGACGCTTTGGCTTAGGTTATTCATATTCGTCACTTTGTTGATAACATATTTTATAAACATGCTTAAGACGAGAGTAAAATTAGAGCTAAACAGTCTGGCCTCTGATTTAAAATAACTTTTTTATTATACACATTTTTGCTTAAAAATATATATATCTCTTACTTAAGCATAACTTAATGCATTTATATTAAGAACAAAAATTCTGAATCTTTTCTCGTGACTATTTCCCCAGTGCATTGTTGTGGCTTGTTGTTGTGTGATGTGCCGCAAGGATACGGATTCGGATCCGGATGCGGCAGAAATGGATAACCGTGTTGTCTGCAGCCGGCGGAAATCAATTCGCATTACTGCAGCCTCAGTGAGCTGCCCAAAAAACTTTGTGCGCAGCGGGCAAAACGCAAATAAATTGGTGGTTTCGAAACCCCGTTCGAATGCGGGGGTTGATTAGGAAGCCACCGCCTCCCGAACAAGACCTGCCGCCCACCTGGTGTCTAGCCGGGCGGAGTGCCTGACCCGAGGTGACCCTAAAAATAGGCGTGTGCAGCCTCCACAAGGACTATTTTTAATAGCCCTTTCGCCCACAGTCGCTATCTTTAAGCTCTTAATTAGTTTTATTTTTTGCCCCACCCCCTTGTGACGTGACACAAATTCGGCTTTTGGCGCAAATAGTTGAATGACCAGTAGCGAAACACAATAAAACTATATGTGTAGTCTACTTTTCAGCCCAAAAGGACACGCCCTCGGCTAATTGGTATGTGTGTGTGTGAGCGAGCGACCGTGTGTGTGGCTGTTTGTCATAATCAAATATCTTAACACGCAAGCTCAGACCTTTTTCGCTTCTTTTTGGCCGGGCTGCGACCCCCTTTCCCGGACCTGAACCCGGCCCTAATGACATGGCCACTAATCGGGGCAAAAAGTTGTCTCTGCTGCAGTTCTTAATTAGCAATTTGACGCATTATGCCGCCGAGCTTGTCGGCATGTGCGGGCATTAAGCCCGATCCCGTCTGCAGGATTAGTTCCTGAAAGGTGAAATTAACTGGCCCTCTCGGGCTGATGAGAATGGTGCATAACAAGCGGCGAGTTCCTGTCCGGGACGAAAAGAGGTGGCTTAAAAAAGATACACCTGGCCGGGAGGTTGAAGGGCGGGTCAGAGGCTAATAGGTAGTTAATTTAATCCCCTCTGTAAGCTGGGACTTCTTAAATAAAAGCTGAATGAAAGCCGAAAGCTGTGTGCTTAAATTGAAAAAGTATAAAAGTGAATGGGGACAAAAGGGGTTTATAAAAAATGACAAGCTTGTCCATTGAAATATTTTATTGTTCTTGGGTTTTTTAATTCTTTTGTTTTTACACTTGCAACGCAATAAAGAATTAAAGTAAAAACATTCATAGGCGTCAAAAATGGACTTGAATTATTCGAAACAGTTTCGGTAGAATTCCCCTTATATTTTAATTTGTAGACTTTGTTCTGGACTAAAATCGTAATTTTCTCAGAGTGCAACACCAGGATCTTTGGTATTTTTATTTAAAAATCCAACCTGCATTCATTGAACGTTCCATAAGCTACCGCCCATTGCAGTTGGCTTCATTGTCAATCCGTCAGTCCAATTGAAATTCATCCATAATGAGGCAGCTGCGAGACAGCCTTGACATTGAGATACAAGATACGAGATACACGGCACAAGATGCAATGAGTAGCCCAAGCCAGGGGCAGATACAAATACAAATACAAATACGAATATATATACATGCACAGGCACAAAAGCGAATTACAAACATTCTGCAGTTATTTTTATGATTGAATCAATAAGACGCATTGAGAAGGTCAAGTTGAATCTAGGACTTGGGTCCTTTATCCACACTAAGGTTGCCGTCGGCGACCTGTTGAACGGCTGAGAACTGGGGAAATCCGATCGAACGCCTTAAATATTAGCTGGGAAAAATACTCGGCCGCTTTATGGCATCTCGGCAAAGTATTTAATGAATTTATTTATGCTTCAATCACGCAATTTAATTCAATTCGCGCAGCGCCCCAGGAAGGTAATTCAATGGAAATGGGGCCTTGAGAACAACATTCATTCAACTTTGGGGCGATGGAGTGGCGATGGAAATTTAATATGCCCAGCGACAAGTAAATAAAAGTAAAGTATCCGCCGGGGAGGAGGGATACCATGGCGCATACTTAATATACTTTGCACCGCATCTAGGCTGAAAAGTTCACCCCAGGAGCCAGTGGGCCACGTGTCGCTAAGCAGCTCAAAGCGAGTTCAAAACAGCCAACTTTTTGTAACTTTATGCCATATGAGAGATAAATGGCAGAATAATTGTCTCCTCAGCCGCATTTAATTTAGTTTCATCTCGACTAGACTCTTGGCAAGTTTCGCTTGGCCCGAAAACAAAGACGGGGATTGGGGATTGGGAACAGAAAGAGGTACTTGACACACCGCTCCCCAGACGACAGGAGGCTTGTTGTGTTGCCAACGGAAACTTATGGCTCAGCAGTTTCGGCAGCGCTAATTGTCCTGGTTGCCGTTGCTGCTCGGTTACTTTTCCCTTGGCTGCGGCTCAAACATTGCAGCCCAGTTTTTGGCCAGGCTCGAAACTTGTGGCTGCACCGGCCACAAAACTAACAATTGCATTTAATCCTGACTGGAGGATACTCTTGAGATACAAAGTAAACGTAAGTCTGGCAGGATGAGCGGACAAAATGTTGACTTTAATTACGATATTGGCAAGCGCAGTCGATTAGAGCAATGTGGGTTAAAAATACCTCAAAAATGTATAGGGAAATGTAGATAATTATTGTACTGGTTCCTTTTTTAATGATGATATTCTACTACCAAAAATGTTTTCAAAATTAACGATTTAAAAATATTATATGTTCCTAGATTTTTTCAGGTTTTTTTTTGGGAATTTAATTATAAGTCATCATCTATGTAAATCTCTATATTATTTTATGTCTATAAAATCCATTTAAAAACTCTAACTATCTTTAAAAATATAATATTTTGCTAATTGGTTTGAATTTTACAGATATACAAGAACTATATTTCTGAAGACTGTGCCCCAAATATGTCTTAAGATCACTGAGAAAATCGAAACATTTGATCTTTGTTTTGGATATACAACTTGCAAACATTAAATTTATAACGAGCCTATTTTAAATCATTGAAAAGGGCATAAAAAATTCCATCTGTGATAATTTCACCTGGATTTGTACCACTGTGTTCGCAGTTGCCTTTTGTTTATGTCTGTCAAATTGCTGCCAAGGCTGCGCTGCAATCGAAAACGAGGAGGAGGAAAGCCAAACCAAAACAAAGCAAAACACCCGGAAAAATTGCAACAACTGGGGGAAAACTTTCTCCCAACAATTTTGGCTGGCGGTTTTGGCAGACACAGTTTTTCCCCTCACACAGATTCGGGCCGTTTAGTAAATCAGACAAAAATCTGCCCCAGAAATCACTTAAGCTGCCTGGGAATAGATAAAAATTCCAAAAACCCATGAACAGTACATAAACAAATTGTAAAAATAAATGTATAGCTGGCTTGTCCATCACATGAGGTGTCCGAAATATTGATATTTAAATACAAATATTGGGCCAACACAATTTAATCCCAAGACTCTGAGGCTTTAAACTGCATTCTCCCCTGGCTGATGCCAATTCTGGCGGATTGCAATGGCTTTGGCCGCCTTAAAAGGCACCGAACATAAAATCCATTTAAGCGGAGTGTCATAATATAAAACCTCCGAATGACTCACTGTTCGCCAGCCAAGCAGAAAACTACAAAAAAGTGATAAAACGAATTCTCGCTTGCGAATTGTTCAAAGCACTGAGATACAGATACGGATACACAATTAAATGCATACATTTTTAGTTGGCTGACTTTGCTTTCTTCTCAGTTTTGTTTAACCCCCTCTCCCACCACTTTTTTCAGTTTTAATGGGCAACAACAAGAGCGAAATCCATTCATATGCGGAACATTAAAATGTACAATTTCCAAACACAGTAAACGAGCACAAACGTTCCGAAAAATACAACAAAAACAGCCAAGGAAAGAAAGAAATCAGTAGTGAACGTTCGGGGGCGTTTGCCAAGAATATCTTGTTGTCTATTTACTTGTGAAGCTGATAAAAATTCACTTTATTCACTCTGGCTGTTTATTTGCCTTAGAACAAAGTGGGGACATCGCAGTCTGCATTCGGGTTAAAAGGGGGTCAAAAAGGGGGGTGAGCTCGCTGAAGTGGCAAACAATAAAACGCAAACTAGTAGACAAATATGAAACTTTAACTGCATTGGCAAGAGCACATGGCACATGTGTGGGAAAATCAGGGGGGATTATGCGGAGAGCTCCTAATCAAGCTGGAAAATAAACGACAAAGTTGCAGAATTCAAGTGCAAACTCTTGAATTCAAGTGCACACTCTAAGGGGAGCAAACTGGGATATTAAAAAATCAATTTGAAAGTTCCCTTGGGTGTGAATTTGAAGCACTTATGCTGGAAATGAGATGGATAAAAATCAATTTAATTAATCAATTTAAAAATTAAAAACAGTATTTTATGAAAGGCTGATATTCGGTCGGATTTTATGTAAAATGAAACTATTAAGATTTTATGAATAAAAGGTACATTTTTATAAAAATCATAATATTATGAGTTAACATAACTGTTATGTTTGTAAACATAAATAAAGTTAAAGATAAAATTATAAATAATAATCTTGTTTACGAAATAAACAGAAATTTTAGTCACTAGTTGAAAATGCCTTACACCCAACTTAAATACGGAATCTGAAGCCATTCCCTCGGGACAACTTTGTGTGGAAGTGCATACCTTGTTTCCCCACTTTCTGTCAGTTCTGGAAAGTTGGTAACTTTTCTGTCCAACCTTGTTGCAATCCAAGTTCCCAGAGTCCTCCAACAAGTTATGGCTGCCATTCGATGATTGTTTGCCTCCTTGTAACAATTGTGAGCTCAGCACACGCATTCTCGTGTTTCTCGGTAAACACCGGCGAAGAAAGGAAATTTGTTGTCTTTTATCGCATTTGGAACATCTTCGCAGTTTGCCCGTTTGTTTGCTCACTCGGCCGATAAATGTTTTTGGCTGCGGCTTTGATAAAACATGGCCAGAATGAGTTCGAGCCATAAATATATATAAATGAGCCGAAAAAAATGGGCAACGGCTGCCAAGACAAACAGCCGTAAAGTCATAATAATTGAATAATTAAAAACACACAATGAGTTAATTTTTTGATTACGTTTTTTTCGCTGCCGAGCGTACGAAATATTAATGGGAAGATAATAATTTTCAGAGCCGAGAGAAAAGTAAACAAAGGCACACACATGCAAGTAGTTTGTCATTGTCCGAAAAGGGGAAAATGAGAAAGCGGGGGCGATGGCCAGAAAGGAAAACATAATTGAAACTCGCAACAGTTTTCATTAATTTTCCAGCTGGTGGGGGATTTTCTCGCCGGGAGGAGGCGGCTTAATGGCAATGTAGACATTAGGGCTAAACACAAACCATTTAATTCCCCTGCTTAATCATAATTTAAGACACGCTTCAACGTCACTCAAAGTCAGAGTCAAGGCAATGGCTGATGGTCCATGGAAAACCCCAAGCCTCCAAGCCCCCCTTTCCAAATACCCACTCTTTGCCAATTTTCCAGCATTTGTTCTCCGCTTAATTTATGCAACATTTTTGCGAGTTTGTCGTTGGCCATGCTTGCCGTCTCATATTGGCTCTTGGCCCGGCCAAAACGAAGAGCATATTTTATTTTCAAATATTTTACATTGCAAAGCGGCGTTTTCGGAGGGCAAGGGGTTATCACACACAATTACAGAGAGAAAAATGGTAGTTATATAATTACTTTTTTTATGTTTCGCAATCTTTAGGTTCTTTTTGAAAACCATTTTTGTATACATCTTTTCAATGTATTGCATGTATTTTGAAAATTATGATTGATGTATATTTCATTTTCAAATATGTTATTTAAATAAAGAGTTGTTTGTAAATTAAAAGAGCTATTAAAATAATCAAAAAATATTTTCTGTGTTAATATACATTTTTAAGGTCCGAATATTGGTTATTTATTTTAATAGAGGTATTTAAATTGAAGTGCCACAATTGTATTTCCTATCATTTGACTACCTTACTTACATTTTTCTCTCGGTGCACAGACGGGAGACAAAGTGAGCCGTCCGGCTTAGTGCAATGCGTTTGATGTGGCCTGGGGGCTATACGTTTCCTGTTTCATTTTTACGGCTTTGTTGTGGAATTAAAGTTTAATATGCTTCATTCCTGCCCCTTGCCCATTCGTCCCGCCAGGTGTTACCCCTTTTTTAACCAGTGGCTCATAAAAGGCAAGCTCTTCCCTTTGTGTAAACAATTTGGCTGGATATGAATTTTATTTCCGCTCTGTTTATTGTGTCGTTTGCCAGTCAAGTTACGGCAAATACAAACATTTTATGTTTATATACGAATATTAAAAGCATGATTGGACGATGCTAAAGCAGATGATTTATTTAGCTACCCACTGATGAGGGTTGGTCATTAATGTTGCCGCTTTATCAGGCAGCAGGAATCTTTGGCTTTCAGTGGCGGTGACTAGCATAAAACGCTGAATCCCAAAGTGCAGTGGTGAAAGCATTCCTGCGGCAACTCATGTAATATGCAGCTGCAACTAATGCATGCAACTAAAACTGCATGCACGTTCTGCAAAAACTGAAAGGGAAAACCAACCGCATAATGTAAACGGACGAATGCCATGATTAGCACACATTTTGTGGGAAATTAAAATAAATTGCCACGGCGGTGGATGTAAAATGTGTTTGGCAAAGGCATAAACACACCCCGTTTTGGTCGACACCTGTCCGCAGTCACGCCTTTACGCAAAAACTTACTCAATTCCAGGGCACTGATTCAATTTATGCGCGTGCAACATTCATTTTTCGATTCAATTAAATACACCGCTGCGGCGCCGACGGCGGACGCATGAAATTAAAACTGAAAAGCATTAAATAATAAATTATGTTTGCCCCGTTCCATATTTATTCGGCAATTTAAAAAGGCCATTAATATGGCCGCTAGAAAAAGGCACCGCCCGAAAGTAGGCAACGATTTTGGACGGCCATCGAATCAAATTGCGCATACGCCACGTGTGCCCGGAGTCAAAAGTTGATTTTGATTCGTTTGCATGCCATTAAAATAAATCAAAATGCAACGCAGAGAAAATCTGAATATAGCTTAAAAATACAAAATGTATTTTTGAGTTTCCAATTATTTTTAAATGAGAGAAAAAGCAATGAAGCTTTAATTTACCTTTCTGTGGGGGGTTTAACGTAGAATTTGATTGATATGAGATATGTGGCGAAGAGCGGGAATAGCGGACAGTCAAAATTGTGATTTGTCCGAATTAAATAGAGAATATGTTGTTGAACGATCTAATAAATGGATAAAAAATGTAATAGCACACATTGGTAAATACTGCATAAGCATTATTTAATACTATAAAATTCCTCCAATTGGGTAGCAGTGTGCTATTCTTAAGAACAAAATCTCCACATTTATAAAAGTTAAAAAAAAAACTATTTTTCTAAAAAAGTATACTTTATTTTATTCCCTTTATTTAAAGCCTACAAAATTACAACCGAAACATTTTATTAGATGATATAATAAATGAATAAAACAAATGTAGCAGGAGAACGAGTAAATAATAATAATAAAATTAAAAAAAAAATCATCACGAACATATTTTTTTTTGCAAACCCGTTTATTAAAAGCCTACAGAATAATATGATGTAATGGCTACTAATCGCTCTAATTAAAACTCAACAAATATTTTACAATCCGTCCCGCGGCGATCGTAAAAACTTAGTCCATGTTAGCTGGGGCTTATCAAAGACTCCTTGCTGGCGACCCGTGCCGAGTAATTAATTAAAAAGGTCCGCTGGAGTTCACCTGCGGGAGTGTCCGTTGCCGTAGTCGCCGCTGCCTTTCTGCCCGCTGCCTTTCTCTCCGGTTTCCCACTATTGCCAGTTGGCCATTAATTTATTTTTAAGAAGCGCATAATTGTCCAGTATCTGGGCCAGTAACTGGAACTGCAAGCCGGCTAACCGGTCGGGAGAATGCTTATTCATGAGCGTGCTTGGCGAGGATGTGCACCCCTGGCTGCTGGACAAACAAAGGAAGGGGCCACTCGGATTGCAGGATCTGTGGTCCGTTTGTTTGTTCATCGCTCCGTTCATGCAACATAAATCGCTGGCTTAATGCGCGAGTGTGGCAGGCGGCCAAGGAAGCAAAGGAACAAAGGACCCGTGGAAGCGATTGCAAGCTGCATGTCCTTGCCAGAACCTCGCTGACCCTTTAGCAAGATGAGTAGTTGAGTCGCCTTTGTCCCTCTGGTGTCGACATGAATCAGAAACTTAATTATTTTCAGCCGCGCGATGGCGCAAACTGTTTTGCCCAAGCAAACAGGATAGCATCGACGATAAATACACTTGGCAAAAATACACAAACAGAAAAAATAAAACCGAAATGAGATTGCCGTATATTTTATATCTTCAATTCGAAGACTATTAAAATACTCTCTCCTTGTATTTCAATTGTTAATCTTAATGTTTTAACGGAATTACCCTCTTACTAGTAAAAAATGTAACGATTATTGCGATTAAAAATCATAGCCAGAAAAAATGCTTTTAAATTGGTAGTCCCATAATGCCAACAGTGATTTTGAAAACTCGTTATGTAAGCACTTTCGTTTAACTAAATTTAATATAGGCCATGTTTAGGGTATTTTCTAGGTGGCTTGGCAGCCCTTGCAAAAACTACGAAGTGCTAGCAGAATGCGACATAAATCGATGTGCCTGACATTTTGACGCAGCTCGCAAAATTTTTTTACAACTCAGCTGCAGCAACAGTGGCAACAAAACAATCGTAGGAATATTTACACTCAATTTACTGCCACTGGTGATGAGTCCTTCCCCGGCCCCAAAAACCCATACACACTCGGCCATTCGAGTGTCGTAAACCCCGGTGTTTTCTTTTTTGTGGCCTCCACACACACAGGAGATATAGGGACGCATAGCCAAGCGGATTTGGGCAGAGCTCCGTAGGGATGGGAAATGGGGATTGGACACTCACCTGCTGATGACTGTCACACACAGAATCCGCCTTTGAGAGTAGGTTTTTAAAACTCATTTTTAGGCAGGACTCAGAAACACTCGACTTTAAGTCGTCGTCTCCTCGGATGTTACCGTGCCCGGTGGTGAGGGCAATTGAAAACGAGGAACCCCCACCTCATCCAGCCACATGTTAGACAGACCAGAAACTCGGCGAGCAGTGTCGTAAACTGGTTACATTGTCAGGCGCAGGAAGGGAAAAACGCAAAACGAAAAAAAGAAACAAGAAATCAAATGAAAGGAGAGGAAATTGCTGGAATATCCTCACGCAACAGGATGTATATAAATCATAGCCAGAGCCGTAAAACATATATATAGTATATCATCGCTATCCGATAAATATTCTAGGGGGGCAATAAAACATACTCTGCATAAGGGGATCAGGCGCATAGCTGACATACATTTACAATGACGAATTGCCGACTTAACGCCACTTTATCGGACTAATAGACACCGTGTACTCGGTGGCGATGGCGGTTAAGTGCCTCCTGTTCAATGACATTAAATTGTGTTTTATGGCTCAATAATAAACGGACGGTTCGAGGATCCCACTGCATCGCATCGTCCGCCCATCTCATCCAATTGCGGAACAGGCGAACCGCAGACAGTATCGCCAAGTGGCCGCGAGTTGCACGCACTGATTGAATCTGACTGGGTGTTGCATGCTCCGAGTGGCTTTCAGGGCCAATAATGGTGCACAGGAAAAAACAAGGGTTTTAGAAAAATATTTACAAAAATGTTTTAGCCTTTTTAAGGTTTCTAAGAGTTTAGCCTGTTTAGACTACTCACGTCGTTGTCGAATGTTATATTAATGATGAAGGCGTTCACACTACAGATGCGCCATCATCTTCACGGAATGTTTTTACCTTAAGCAAGAGTTTCTAAGGCAAATATTCGAATATACCTTAAAGGAACTGGTCTCTTCTTCTGTTTACAGATAGATACGTTCATATTATTATGAACGTTCTACGTACAACAATTCTATAAATTAGCTGGGATTTTGTATTATTTCGCATATATCTTTAAAAAATTTAGATAATTTTAAAAACCAAAGCTTACACGATTTCCATTTAAATACAATAATACAATTTGATATATTATGTAAACTTTTGTTGAAAATATATATCTAGGTACTTTTTTCTGTGTACCATTTGCTATGGAAATGGGCAGGACATAAAAAACAGCCAACAGCTCGACAAATGTCCCTGACTGCTGCTCCTGTCCTGCCCCTATCCTGCTCCTCCTCCGCATCCGGTTCCTACTGGACAGGGCGCACATGTTGAGGCAAAACATTTGACATTTCTAGTGTTTGCCTTATGTGGAGGAGCACCAAAAGCAGACACTCCCACTCCCATCCCCACTCACACCAAGGGGCGACAGTTTAAATGGCAAAGTAAGAGTGACTAACATACACAAACCAATATGACTGAGTGCACTGATTCTACCATCCCCTGGCTTATTTTCTTTGTCAAGATTCTGGCATTGCTATTTTAGTTTAATTTGCCCAGGAATGTAAGTCTGATATATTAGGGAAAAGAATTTCATTTCCCATTATTTTTTTCAGGAGGAAATATGTTTTATTTCGAAGTACTACATACCTACCTTCTAATAAGAAATATGATAAATGTCTTTAAACCCTTGAATAGGCATTGCTTATAACAGTGTAAACTTCTTTAAAGGCTGTTAATGTTTTTTAATTTTTTGTTATAACTTTTAGGTTGCAGATCTAACTATCTTGGATGAGAGCATACGATTTTCGGTTCTATCGGGTACTTGCAGACACTTCCTTTGTTTCCTTTGGCTTCTTTTTTATGCCACTTACTGTGCACACTTTTGCACTTGTCACCATCCCTATAGCAATACGTATACACATATATGTTGCCTTATAGACCCGATGACGTGTAGTGTTCGCCGCTCTGTCGCACCCACACCCACTTGAAATCTGTCAACTGCAACTATTTATTAAATTATATACTGCCATTGTTAAATGTGAACGACTCGAGGAGAAAGTGTCTGAAGGCGAAGTGGGTTTTTCCTTTCTTTTCCGCGAAGTTTAAAGAGATTCTTGAGTTTATTAAGAAGGCTAAATGTGATTTTCCGCTTATCTGCTTGCAGATTTTGGCGGTCGAACTGAGGAGCGGATTCCTTGGCAGGATGAAACACACGTTCATCGTCAACGGACATTGGATCCTGTCTCGTTTTGCCTTTTGTATGGCGGCATTAGGCAAATTGACAACAGCTTAAATCACTTTGAGGTGGCTTAAAGCCTCGACAGCGCAGAAAAGAACCTCTTGTCAAGCTCAAGGATTCGTAGTGCCGCTGCCGTTGGCAGTTAAAACTCTTACTTGACGAGCGCCGTCGAGCGGCAAAAAAGGAGAATCTCGGGGGTAGCAATAGACAGAATCCTCTGGCACAATGGACGTGGAACTCGAGGAGGAGGAGGAGCGCATTTGCCTCAGGTGAGTGTTGACAGTTTGGCCAAGAGTGCGGCACAATGTTGGGGCTTTAGAGCTGTCGACGGTATCGATGCCACCCACATTCGGAATTCGTGGTAAATTTTGAGACATCTAAGGGCCAGCAACAGAACCTGATTAAAGCTAACAGGAAGCACAGAAAGAATTTACTATAGAATTTTGCTAATTTAAAGGCAAAAATTTTGGGTAAAAAGAGCTAAATATTTCAATATAAAGATTCTTTAAGTACCACGAATTTTTAAATACCATATGTGGGAAATTATATTTATACTTAATTTTATCTTCTACAACAATTTTGAAAAGATATCTTACAAACTATTTAAAAAATTTTTTTTTAAATATTTTTAAGACATATTATAAAAGCAAAGATTATTGGCTATGTGCAGCTTCAGTATTTAAAATTTAAGAGTCTAGCTTATAGAAGCCTGACTGTAGCTTGAGAGAGGCGCCAATTCCGCTCCACTTCTATTTACAATAATCAATTAAATAGGTCCCCCAACAATATGAAAGCCGGGGAACAAAAGGCGACTAGAGCAACAAAGCCACTGGTATTCAATGTCAATCTCATATTTCAATTATGCTTTATAAATGGCAACAGACGACGCGTCTGACAAAGATGCTGTCTCCACTCCAATCCCGAGCTCAATGGACTTGTTTCGGGGGGAAGAACCTTTAAGTGACTGCAAATGAGTGTGTGAAAAATTCCAGGAAAGATCAAAACAATGTTTTGCCACATTTGGTTCACTGGCCAATCAGGTGCCTGGGAAATTGCGCATACGCCGCGTGGCCACTGATGTCACTTCGGAGTAAACAGCAAGGACCACAAAGGACTCGTGACTTAATCGAATTATGCAGTTTTAATTACATAATAACGGACAGGAAAACAACTTTTCGACCCAGTTTTAAATAGATTTCGCAAGGAAGGGTGGAACTTCCTCAACCATTGAGGCGAATAATAGCAGGCTTGGCAATAAAAAGGGAAAATAATGAAGTAATAAAATCTAAGGCCAGGGCGCTTAGCTGTATGCGATTAAACTGCTTTAATTGCTGTGAGTAAGTTCGCTCTCTTAGAAGCACTTAGGAAGGACTGTCTCTCCCCAGGAATAAACATAACTTACTGGCCGTAAATTTAATATTTCGCATCCTGCCGAACTCGATGGTTCAAGCTATCAACCCCAACCTCATGGAAAAGCAGCTGTAGATGTCAGGGCAAGTTGAAGCGTCTGCTTAATGCCATGCAAATTTCTTTTTCTATGCAAATTTTCTTTTTACCCGTGGTAAACAAACGCCCGAATCGGTGGGGTGCGGGAAATTCTGTCGCAGAAACTAGGTAAAAGCCAACCGAATCTGCTATAAAATGTGAATTTTAATGACAAACAACAATGGAGCAAGGAAAAGGTCCCCGAAGGGGAAAAGAGTATGTAGCCAGAGCAAAGTGGAAAATACATAGCGCGACTTTTAATGCGAGCAAAACTTTTGCTGCAGCGACTAAAGCTAATTAGTAAGCCATAAACATAAATAGCCGTGTCCCGGCGAGTCTGCGAGACTTCTTTGGCAAATGTCAAGAGTACTTGGCATACCATTTTGCGGGGATTTGAGGTTTGGGTTTCGGGGTACGAGCCCAGCGATTTGTCAAATTTAATGGCCTTCGAATACTGGCTAACTTGATTGCCGGCTTTAAAAGTGGCCACTTACACGGCTTATTGCCTTTTTCTTCTGCCACTGAGGCTGCGTCCTGATTGCTTTTGATTTTAAATGTGTTTACCCAAATCAGAGGCAGCCGTCAAATAAGAAATACTTTGATTCGAGCCACAAAGCGGCGAAAGGACATCAAAGCCGTGGTCCGGGCTAAGCGCATTTTCTGCATAATAATGCGTAACAGGGACGAACACGAGAAAATCTAATAATAATGGTATTTTAAAGAACCGCCACGAAGTGCCAGCTGAGGTTTCGAGCCCACAATGACAGAATTTATTTGTTCAACTCTGATTGATACCCAAACAAGTTCGATTTCCTTTTCTCCCGGAGGATTTAAAGTGCACTCGAGAAAAATAGATTGCACAAATACAAATTTACAAAAAACAACTTTACAAAAAAAAAACTATGGTTATAAAAATGGTTAAAATATGCTTCATAATAAACCTAATTTTAAATTTACCTAATTTGTGTATTTTTTTCCTGGGATTCCAATGTATTTTCCCAGTGTAAGGAACAACTTGTTCTTACCAAGTCCTTTGTCCTTTTTTATGGGTTCCTTTACTCCTTTTTCTGACCCAAACTGAGCCGCTGAGTAATTTTTCTATTTTCTGCTTTGTTGCTCGCTTTCAATTGCACACCCATGTTGACCAATGTCGACATTAACCCAAATCCCGCACACTCACATACCCACGGGCGAGTGGGTATACATATATATGGAATGCTTTGCTATAAGGTGTCTCTCTGCCTGCCCGAAGGGTCCTTTATCGGCCAGGACTCTTAGCCAAATGAAGTTGCCGAAGACATGGCCATATCCATAACAGAGATGGCCGTTGGCTGATTCCCGTTGCGGCGAATTGGCCACCTGCTGCGTTGGCTTTGGCCTGCTCCGCTGTCATTCTGATGGCTGCCATTTCCTGACCTGCGCCGGAAATTAATTACCAATAAAATTATGCTGATGGCTTGTATTAATTGATTTTATGGCCGGGGTTCGGAGACAGTTATGAGGGTAATGGCAATGTCATCAATTTCCCTTATTTGTATCCCTAGCTTAGAAGTAGTTCGGTTTCTGTGCTACAAATATTTATCCCTTTTAAAATTAGCCTTAACAGTTAGACTTTACCTTTAACTTGTGTTTTTAAACGTGTTATTTATATCTTACAAATAGAAAATGTTCGTAAATAATCAAATAACATGTTTTATTTAATTAATATTTGAATCTTTTGACCAATAAATCTTGAATCTCGGTATCTAATTAACCCCTTTATTAGTTTAGGCTTCCTTTGACCACCCGACAAATCAGTTAGTTAAAGCTGCATCCTCCTGAGATATTTTCTCCTGCCAAGCTTTAACTAATTATCTTTAAATATTAGCCATAATCACACACTGGCCTGAAACCATAGGAAACGCTTGGCGAAAGCCACGCCCCTCCGGCAATATGGCCTCGCCCCTTTCGGAAGGGCTTAAACGCTTAATAAATAAACTAAGCAGCTTGCCAGACATCCCAGAAGCAGTCGTTGTAGTTGTGGCCATATCGATGGCTCAACCTTGCCAAGTGGTTGGTCTGGTTGTTGTTGTTGCTGGTGGCAGCGGGGCATGACAATAATGCATGGGAACCGCCCGTTGCGGCCCCGGGTTAAGCATAAATATGTCAAGTGTTAATTGCTGCCACTTAACGCAGAGCACAAACTCAAATACAACCGCAGAGACCCACGTACACAGAAAAATATTAATGAAATTATAACTATAAGCCCTAAAAATAATTAGGACATTTTTCGTAATTAACCACAGAACTCTAAATAAAAATACTTTAAGAACCTACTCACCTATAATGGAAAGCGTAATTGTCTAGAGCCATTTCAAGGTAAAGCCTTTTTGATTCTTATAATTAGGCATTTGATAAAGAAGTTATGGGGCTGAACTTTCCTCTTAATTATAGAACTTATTTATATCAAGGATGTCAATGTAACTTAAGTATTTTTTCCGGTGCACACACATAGAGCAAAGACGTGTAAATATGACTTTAATCTACTTAGCTTAGCAGCTGCCGCCCTAAGACCCCCTTTTCCACCGCCCCCTTTTTCTGAGTCTGCAACTCGAAAGTCGCAGCACCAAAAGCAAACAAACCCACACACCAGCACACACACACACACACTTGTTACACACCCAATAATGTGCTTTAACAAGTTTCTTATGGCCATAAATTCAACAAGCCAACAAAAGCTCATAAAAAGGACTGACTACTGCCCCCGCCCCACTGTTTCTTGGCCCACCTTTCGGCCTTGGCTCCCCAGCCCTTTGGGCCAAAAGTGGGTGGCTGAAACGGCTGATTGGCGGCTTGAAACTATCCCCACTGTTTGTCTATATAAATAAGAGCCGGCATTGCAGACGTGCCTTTGACATTCCATATCTGAGCATTGGCACAAACACTCCCCTAAAGCCCAACAGGAAATTGGCAAAAGCAAGGGCATAGGTATCTTTAAAATGAAACTTGAATAGCTATAAGCAATAGGCCTTGTTCCTTTTTTCTTAACGAAATAAGCTTTTAAGTGTTAGCACGGAAATATCTGAAAATTTGAAATATGCTCATGCTGGGGACACTTCAATTAAAATGGTTGTACTTGCCCCAAGCTACAAACGGAATTCTGCGTAAATGTGGCAAAATATGATAAAAATTAAAAATTCCAAAGGGGAAGCTTTTCTTGTTTTTTTCTACTTCTGGCTAAATGTGTCAGAAAAATGTTATTGGAAAACAAAATTCATTAAGCTGCCAATGAATGAACAAGATTTTTTAGTCATATGAAAAATATAGCATTACTTATTTAAGACAAAAACTTACTTACAGTGTTACGATATTGCTAATAAAGGGCTTTAATATTTAATAAGTCAGACGAACTAACCTAAGTCCACCCGCACTGCTGCGTCCAAAGATATTACCATCAACTGTGATTATCATTTAGGAACCCATCATAATTATCATTACCATTCCCAACCGGGCGGACTGGAGTCAATTACCATATCAGCAACATTGTTGACCAAACTGATTTCACTTGGCGTCACCGCGAGAGGAAGAGCAATGTGCGGAGAATTCGGAGAGAAGCCAGTGCCCAAACCAAAATAACGCTCGACAGTATCACATTATATCCCGGCGATGGCGATTTTTTCTCGCTCAGTTGTCAAACGCCAGTCCGATGTGAAAGACGCGAAAAATACTATTTAACCAAGGCAAGCCGCTGGCGGCAGCAATATAATAATAATAATAATAATAAATAAAACCTGTTGAGCAGTCGCACCTAACATATGTCTATATAGGCTAACAATGTATGGATCAACATTGGCATAGTACATGACGGCGGGTCTAAAGCGGTGAAAAGTGCAAAGTTCCTGGGGTGAATCACTGGCTACCTTCCGTATTTGCATATTCGAAACTGAGAATGAAGGGAGCGGAGCCCCTGACGCTGCGTTCGATTTATCGATTTTGTATTTTGAATATTGTTGCGCCATTATCAACACATTTGCATACGCGATAATTATATTAGAAGTTTATCTCGACCCGTCGCTGGCGATAAACTCCACTCGAATCGCCTTGATTCGGATTGGTTAACTGAGCCCGATTTTCCCTCTGCCGAATTACTCATCCCGCAACTCCAGTCGGAAAAAGTAGTGCAGGCGCGGACAATGTGTTAATCAGTGAAACGGAACATAATCCGTGGCGATCGATCGGGCATGTGATACCGTCTTGTTTGACCAAACTAAAGCTTACAGGTGCGTATCTAGACGAACCGCCGCATCTGCGGAGATGTTAAATGCTATATGGCCGACTGGCTCTGCGCTGAGGTGCTAAAATCCGCATCTTTACAGCCTGACAATTACACTTGAACTGCGATCTCGCGCTGCAAATTGATGTGAAAATTGATTGTTTTTTACGCATGGCGGAAAATTCCATCTAGAGTGGGAGTTATCGGGTACACATCAGGTTCTGCACCAAATAAATCGGAGTTTGAATTTGGCTAATAACGCATTTACTTCCCATAAACGATAAGGTCTGCTCTGCAGAGAGAGAGTGTGAATGTGGGTGGGGGTTGGCAGATAGAGATACCGATGCACACTGATTAGGCGAGTAAATGAGGTAAATATAATCCAAGTTGTCTGGCGCAAGCAGTCCAAAAATACACTGGGATCCTTCGGGCTGATAATACTCGACATCAATTTGATAATGAGGGCCATGCAAGCAAGGAATGGATCATATTGAGATAGCACTAAATATGGATATCATATAATAGAAGATGGGTTACTCATAAACTCATATCTTACAGATCAATGGTTACATAAATGCATAATTATGTTTTAATAGGGATAATTTAAAAATTCAATAGAGCTTTAAATATGGATTTGATGTGATGCAAGATAGGTATATAAAATTGCAGTGTTAAGCTGATATTTCACATATCATTGGTAATAAAATTATAAAGAAAGTACTAAAGGTCAGATAAATGCATAAATATGTTTTTATAGGAATCGCTACTCTTTAGCACAGATTCAACACCATGTAATAGCGTTAAAGTATAATAAAGAGGAAAGTTTGCTTTCTCCATCAGTGACACCTAATCGATATGTGTGCGCCATGATATGTATATCCATAGACATCCCGACACGGCTTGGCTGACCCCCCGACTTATTGGTATTTCCTTTTTTTGTGATGTCCCCTTAGCTAGATTTAAATTCACTTTCCCTGAAAAGTGTGCTACGTTTGCCGGGCAATGCGTGTGTGTTTGTGCACATTTAGATGCGCGTGCCTGCACGTGTGTGTGTGCAGTCGTGTGTGTGAGTGTCTCACTGCTAATTTGAATAATGACAACGACATCAACGCGCCATTTTCCTCTCTCGCCGAGCTGATTTTCCTGGCCATTCTGCGTTTCCGCTGCGGCATCGGGAATTTAACATCAAATAAGCTGCTATACGGCATACACACATACACATCCGGTCTGTTATCAGCTGAAAACAACAACAACTCAATAAACACGAAATAATTCAGGGGCTCTTATAATCCGAAACCCCCGCTTTGTCAACGAAATTTGAAGGCTCTTACTGACAGATTGTCGAGACATAAATCACCGAAATCAAAGAATTATTCAAATGCCACAAATCGTGTAATTTCGTTTCAAGAATTTCGATTTCGGTTTGCGCCTTAATGGCATTGCAATAAATAATAATCAAATAAAGCAGCCTTCAGCTTGAAATTTAAGCACATAAATTACAATATTGGGACTGACAGTAAATTGTGTCATAACTAAGGAAGAGGAAAAGCAGCCACAAAATAATGCTCGCTCTGAAATATTAAACAAGAACACTTATTTTAAATACCACCATGTAATGTAATTAAATTTACGCGATTTCAATATCGATTTTGACCTTCCAAGGAAACAATAACCCAATAAATAGGAATTAATACATAGACATTCATTGAAGGTTTGGCGATTTTACAAAGACAGTTTAATGCTGTGTTAAGAAATATTGAAAGAGCCAAAAGAGACCACCCATAGAGATGCAAATTAATTTCAATTCAACATAATGCCTATTACTTTTATTGGGGAAATAAGAAAATATTTAATAGCGTGTTACAACACAAACTTATTTGAGTGGTCTTTAATACTTCAGCATAAAGAGGCGAAGAAAATGTAAGGGTTTTTCCTAGAATATTTCGTTCTCACTTCTTGCAAATTAATTTACACTTCTCAACATTTTAAATTTCAATTTCCGCCACCAAGATGTTTACATTCATTAGGCGGCGTTTTAACTTCAAAGGGAAAATAGAAATTGAAAACTGGCTGATTTAAACAATTTAAGTACACTGTGAAAAATTATTAGAAGACTTAAATTTGATTCGATTCAAAATAACAATGTGTATTATTACAAATACTCGTATGATATTCACATAATTGCACTGAAATTCGAGTGAACTTGTGACAATTTAAAACATTTAAATTTTTAACAACTATTCAGACAATTTAAAACATTTTAATTTAAAAAATATATAAAAATTCTAAAGTGGGAAGTTTTATCTTTTTATTAGTAATTTACTCAAAATATTTTAAATTCAGTGTCCATATTAATTTTTAAAATGCTGAGAAACACTTGATATAAATTTTAAAATACTTTTTCTGGGTATTTTTTCTCTGTTCAGGACCGCGGAGGAGGGGCAGTTGGCCAACATGGACGACGACAAGTTGGTTTCGGACGAGGTGCACATGCGGCAGCTGAGTGCGACGCCCTCGTCGGCGTTCTCGCTGCAGCAGCGCCGGCAAAGCAACAGTGTGACCCACTCCGCGCCGCCCGACCTCCCACAGGGGGTGGGCGACACGAAAGAGGAGGCGCCACCAGGGGGTGGTGCTCCGGGGAAGAAGGCGGACGCAGATCCCGACGAGAGGGTGGTCCTTCGGCGGGCGGTGGAAAGGGGCGCCATTGCCTTGGCTCAAATCGACGACCTGAAACTGGAGGGGGACGATGATGACGATGAGGATGAGGTCGATGGTCTGGGTCTAAGTAATCCCGCAGCGCAGACCTCGGATGATGAGCAGATTACGGTCAAAGGAAAAGGAACAGGAACGGGAACAGAAACAGCGGCGGCCACATCCTCGACAGCCACGGCTACAGCCACAGCTGCCGCATCCTGCGAGGTAAGTTAATATGTGTGCCCACGCACTTAGGACTAATTAAAGCCGAGCTAAAACCAAAAAACAGCAGGATGCAGCCGCAGCCGCAGTCGCCACAACGATAGCCACTCCGGACATGTCGAAAATCCCCCGACTTCCCGGCGACGGGGCCCAGATGGAGGAGGACACTGGCGAGCTGCCGCCATCGCTGCGTGCCTCCACCACATCAATTTTGTCCAATTTGCGCAAGAAACAGCAGGGCGGCCCCCTGCGCGGGGGCGTGGCCAAGCAGACGCCGCTGCGGGTGCAGTCCGTACGGATTGTGGAGGCCAAGCGGGCCTACGGACCCAAGCGCCGCACGGAGAGCTGCAGCATCTTTGGCAACAGCAATTTCGGTAAGCGGGGACTCCAAATCCCGGAAATGGAATGGGGGGTCTAAGTGTGGTCACCACCCCAAGGAGCTCTGACCCACAAAACTGTTTATAGCATTTAGTATTGGGGGAGCTAAGACCGCGTAAAGCCCCTAAGCCTATTGGTTCCATAGAACTTACCAGGGCGTTCCACTAAGAACCCACTAAGATATTTATAGCTTCAAAAGCTTTGTTATTAAAAGCATAATATATTTTCCACCAGCTTTTATAATTAATTTCAGGATATCATTTAGAAATTTAATATTCAATTAAGACATTTTCTTTATTAACCTTCCAAATACCACAAAATACTATAACATTTTGTTAAAGATTTTATAGCATGGTTTATTAAAATAATAAATATATTTTTCAATATCATCTTAAGAACACGATATGGAATCGGGTAACTCCCTAGCCAGCATCGGTGGCCAATCGCAACGTCCCCTCAACAACGAGATGTATTCCGCCTTCAAGAGTGGCAACGTGGTCAAGGGAATCCTTTGTCCCTCATTAACGAACTCCTTCAAGCAGAGTTCCCTGGAACGATCCTACCTGACCTACACGCATCGCCAGCGCCAGAAATCGCTGATCATTGTGAACGTGGTGGACTTTGTGCTCAAGATCGTATTGGCCTTCGTCTGGATGATGCGGAGGAGTGAACTTGGTCCCCTTGAAAGCGAGGGAGGAACGGTGAGTGGAAATATCCTCTTACTAAACGGTGTATTTTGTAATACTATTCAATCAAACGTCGACAAAACAATTAACTAATATACTTTATTACGGAAAGATTAATTTATGTTGATTATTATTATCGCTAGGACATAATTCATGATATAGAGTGAAGTGTCACATCTTTTGAACGAATGAGCTTAGTGCCGATTTATTTTAAATGAGTTAAATTTTAGTTATTCCTTTTACATTTATTGGTTTACAATTATTGAATTTTGGGTTGCTTATATCAATTAGAAACTGTATAAAAATAAAATCATATACTATAGAGCGTTCCTTGAACAAATTGGGAATTATTTAAGTATAAATAAGTTATAAATTATTTTCCCAATTTCATTTATTGGTAAACATTTTTCAAATGTCAGCTTTCTGCCCTGAGGAAGTTTAATAACGAACTGTTTTTCTTTATTTCCCTGCAGAGCATGGCGACGGCCATCACATGGTCGGTCTGCTGCGGGATTGCCAACATGGCCATCTGCTTTTTGGGCTACTGGCGCTGCTTCGCCAACAACTATTTGCACTGGGCGGCGGTCTGCACATGGGTGCTCTTCAACATCCAGGGTGAGTGGGTCGTAAATCATGCGTCACCTGCACGGACCGTCAAATGGCTAATCCTTTTTGGGTCCCCTGCGGGATGAGTCGTAAACGTTGCGCATCTAGCACCGATTTTCCGTTTTCCCATCTTGCCGCACAGGATTCGTTGGCCAGGGCGTGGGATTCGCCGATCGGGAGTACCTGGTGTGGTACATCCTGTTCGTCATCTTCGTGCCCTACGCCATGCTGCCCCTGCCCCTGAAGTGGTGCGTGGTGGGCGGGACCATCACGGCCAGCTGTCATTTGGCCGTGATTACCATCATCAAACTGCAGCACACCGAGGTAATTGGCCTGCCGGCGAGAATCGTTTTGTGACTTTTGCCTACATTTTCGGGATCTACCATTGTCCGCAGGCCACCATCAATGCCGAGTGCGTTCTGTTCCAGATCTGTGCCAACTTCATTCTTTACACGGCCATCAACGTGGCTGGTATGTACACGAAGTATCTCACGGATCGCGGCCAACGATTAGCATTCATCGAGACCCACAAGGCCATGGAGCACAAGAAGGAGTCCGAAAAGGAGCTTCAGAGAACGCAGAAACTATTGGATTCTAGTGAGTACAAATTCCTGGATCACATTATACGATCTCAAGTGCCTTTGGCCTAAAAACAACATTTTTCGTAGAGTTTACCATAACATTTCAGCATTTATTTGTTTTTTATGTTAAATTTCATATGCATTTTTTAAATTTTTATTCATTAAAACTACGCAAAATAAAATTATTCAAGCCCTTAAATTACTACTACTATTTTAGAATTTAGCTACCTGTAAAACTTCATAAAAAGTTTATTAAACATATTTGTTGTAATCAAAATGCCTTCAATTTGTAATATCTGTTGCTGTACTTTTTTGTTGCTCTAAGGAGCTCTTGGCTGTTGTTAGCGGAATTTCCTTCAAGACCTTATTAATGTTTGCTTAAGAAGAAACTACAAATGCGCAATGCCCCGCTTATTAAGTTGTTGGCTCTGTTGAGGGACTCCTAAGTGGCCCTTTCCTATAAGGAGCAGGTAGAAGAAACCTCCGCCGTTCCTGGTAATTTCGCGTTGCCTGACAACTGCAGGCCGTCGGAGGTTCCTTTTGCCTCCAGTTCGCGGGCCCTTGAGCGAATGTATATTGCCTGTGGCTCGTGTTCAAGTCGCCGCTAACCCCACTCCGCGGATTTCCGCTCCCTTTTCGCAGTTCTGCCCAACATCGTGAACAATCAAATTCGCAGCGAAATGTACAAGGGCACGGATCCCACGGTGGAGACGCAGTTCAACAAATTGTACGTTTATCCCATGGACAATGTGAGCATTTTGTTCGCCGACATTAAGGTAGGTGGTGTGCTGTACAACGAAGCCCGAGAGGTTTATAGTGTGAACTTGGACACCTTTTCCTTTTGGCCACCCCCAGGGCTTCACCGAGTTGGCCAGCAAGACCTCGGCCCAGCAGCTGGTGAAAATCTTGAACGACCTCTTCGCCCGGTTCGATCGCATTGCGGAGGTAAGTTGCCAGAAAAGCACAAATTATCTACTTGATCCACTGAAAATAAACTTGTAATCAGTCGAGAATCAATATAAATATTGATAAAGTCATATTATTGTCACTAAAATCGTGTCTAACAAAAATAATTTACATTAGTTGTGGACAATGTGTTAATAATGCTATTATCTTTGTCAGTAAAAGAAATGTATATCAAGAATGAATAAAAATTCTGTTAAATCGAAATAATAATAACTTAAAATATTTTAACTTGTGCAATTTTATACATTTTATAATTTTGATTTTGAGTCCATAAAATATATTTTATTTAATTCTTGCTAACTGAATAGTTTTCTGTGTGCTTTAGTTTTCTGGGTGAATGCTTTATTGAGCAGTTTTCCCGCCGATTCTCACCGCTTTCCCGCTTTTCCGCCCCCAGGACAACCACTGTCTGCGCGTGAAGCTGCTGGGCGATTGTTACTACTGTGTGTCCCAATTCGAGAGCGACAACTGGAAGACGCGGCCGGATCACGCGGTGTGCAGCGTGGAAACTGGCCTGCACATGATAAAGGCCATTAAGGATGTGCGCCTGCACACGCACGTAAGTGGAATCGAATCGAACCGAATCGAATCGACTCGACACTACTCGAATCGAGGCAAACACCCTGAAAGGTGGCCCTTAAACATTTATTTAAATTTTGTGAAATTCAACCTGGCAGGGAAAAAGGGACGGCATTTAAAACGTAGCATACTTTTGAGGGCAGGGGCTGAAACAATTTTTTCGGGTTTAAAGTGTTCATCTATAAACTTAGAATCCATCAATATCAAGCCGGAAATATCTAAAAATATATATTTTTAAAAAGAAGCATAATAATAATTTTTTGATATATAAGTCTAGAGAAGTAATGGTATGAATAATTAAGTATAAGAAGGTTTTAAAAGAAAGCTTTCCGATTTATGTAAATATATCAGGAAGAATTTTATTAAATTGTTTTGTTAAAAATTAGGATTCGCTTAAAGCCTAGTATTACAAGCTGCGATGGGATTCAATTCTACCTTTTATTTATATAAAAAAGACAACTTCATATATTGTTGCAATGATCTGCATTTTAATAAAACCCACTGACATATGTTGAGGTCTTCTGGCCTTTTCTGTTTGTGCGGCACATTTGAAATATTTAATGCCCATTTTTCAGTTTTCAGCTGTTTGGCATTCCTTTATTTGTCAGGAAGTTTTCAATTATTTTTTATTGCACAATCCAGTGCCCCGTTTTCGACCCTGGCCAGAGGCACTAGTAGTATATGCTATATATAGGAGGAGCAGGAGCTGCAGAGCAGAGCCAGTGGACGTGTTGACAATTCATTTGTATGCAAATCTCAACAGAGCAAAAGGCAACGACAACAGCCGGCCGAAAAGCAGCAGCGAGAGTTAAATTTTCATACGCAAAGTGCCACTGGAATTTAATTGATTTTTTTCGGTGGGGGCAGCCTCGGGGCCTGCCGCAGAAAAACGGGGGAATCCCATATTCGTTTACGGGGATTTATGCCGCCTGCAGTCGCATAATTGGGCCGCCGACTTAATTGCTGCGGCAGTTTGACGATTGACTGGGTAACTCACTCCGCCAACCGACTGACAGCTCGGGGGAAAGTACGAGAAAGCGGTAGGAGATCTGGGGTGGAAAGGATAAAGGATGGTATATTTGACCACCTCTAAGATATATAAATACATAGACATGTTTGTTTTATATACTTTTGAGAGTATGGCTTTATTTTGACGGCACTATTTAATAATCAGATTCTTCAATAAAGAACTTGCTTTAAATGATACAAAAATATGTATCTTAGAAAAATAAAAACAAAATGAAAAAATTTTTAGTGTACCCTAGACATATTTTTGCCCTAGAAAATTGTACGTTGTTTTCTGATGAAGCTATCTTTCTCTGACTGTATCTCGTATTTAGTGGATACTTTCCAGCGGTCTAGTTAGAAATTCCCCTGTGCCGCGCATATTTTAAGAAGTGCGCTTTGCGTATTGCAGGTGGACCTCAATATGCGAATCGGCATCCACAGCGGTTCCGTGATGTGCGGCGTTCTGGGCAACAAGAAATGGCATTTCGACGTCTGGTCTAATGATGTTATCATTGCGAACCACATGGAATCCGGCGGTATTCCCGGGTAAGTAATCCAGTCACGTAGAGCTCCAACTACACAGCTGCGTGTGGGTGCAATCGTAATGAGTTGACAAATTCAGGTACGCACGGGGTGGGGAAATCCTGAAATGCTGGCCGGATAATTTCCCTAATAAAGCGACTCATTAGTCATTAGAAACGGAATTGCATACATAAATGATTCTGTTAATAACCGTGCCAGTGATTTGAAGGCCAGAGCACCTTAATTAAGTTGCGTAGTCAGCACTTACAGCTTCCACTTATTAATTCAGGATGTCATTTTGGATCTGCACTTAAAGTAAAATATTTGTTAAGAAAACGGGAAATAAGAAATTTATTTGAAATGTCAAAATATAAATTCTTAAAATAATACAGACCGAGTGACAAATATTTTCTAATTACTTAAAATGGTTTTGAATAAAAGGATTTAATTTTTTAGTTTTATATTTATTGAATTTTAGTTATATTTGTACTGCTCCAATTGTTGCAACTTAGTTGGTTTAGTTTCTTGGAGTTCAGCATAGCTTCTTAGTTTTAAATTAAATTGTAAAACTATCCGTAAGTCGAATAACTTTGACTTTGGTGGTAGATCTCAGACCGGCCACAGTTTTAATTGGCCAATTTGCGGGTCCTGTGGCTCAGCTCCTGCTCTTTATTTTGCTCCTGCTCCTGCTGCTGTGCAGCTCACAACAATTGCTTGGCAATTTTGCAAGCTTGGCGTGTTTAGACACAAGAAACCAAATAATAGAAAGAAACGGCCCAGCAAGCAGTGGGAAACGGAGAAAATCCGAGCGACCGCAGAACCCGAAACAAAATGAAAAGCCCCAGAAATGAAAAGCTCAATTTAATGCAAAATGCTTTGATGTGATGGTGGCCAGGGCGGCAACCAGAAACCAGCAACCGGTGGAGCTGGAGCTCTAAGGAACCCAGTGGAGACCCAATTATGAAGGGCCCGCCGCCCACACGAAAACACAAAGAGCTGGGCGGGAAAAATGGGAAATGAAATGGTCGGTGGTCCTGGGCAAATCACCACGCACATTCATAGAAAACGTATGCAAATATTTGAATTTAATTTGAGCCAACTACATTTCCGAACTTCCGACCTCAAGTCGGGCCTATTGCTAATGCTCTCACCTCGGAATCTGTTCTACCTATATCCTATTTTCCCCCGCAGGAGAGTCCACATTTCGGAGGCGACGCTCAAGTGCCTAAACGATGCCTACGAGGTGGAGCCGGGAAATGGCGGCAGTCGGGACAATCACCTCAAAATGCTGAACGTTAAGACCTTCCTCATCAAGCGTACGGAGCCATTGAGGTAAGTGAAAAGTACACGCGGCTGAAAAATTGCAAACGGGAAAAGGTCAAAATAAAATTGTTTCAAGTATGAAACTCTACAACTCACTATTTGAGAAAAACCGATCTTGAAAGCAAGACGGAAGTATTCTTGAAATATATATACAAATTTAAGTTTTATTTTATATGGGAATATTCCTACATAAGTTTTTGTTAATTTTTTTCGAGTGCATTTAAATGTAAAATGAAAACCTCTAACCCATTTCTTTTCTCACCACGCCCCCAGACCCAAACGGCGTTTTGGCACGCGCAGCAGCGCCCACTTGGCGGGAAGCGTGGCCACTGCCCCCTCCGCCACGCCCACCGCTTTGCCCAAGTCGATCTCGGCCAGCGGCAGCGGAAGCATCGGTGGGGCCACCACGACGGGCTGCGATGGCGCCAGCATAGATGGACGGAGTCTGGAGTACGCGGCCACCATCACCGTGCCCGCCCAGCAGCCGGCGCAACTTCTGCAGCAGCAGCAGAAGAAGAACATATCCCTTAACTCGCTGCCCAATGTGGTGGAGGGTGTGGCCATGGATAGTCGAAGGATGCGCAACGGCTGTGGCGGAATGGGTGGAGCTGGTGGCGCTGGAGTAGCCGGAACGGGTCCTTCCGGAATGTCCACCGTGTCCTCGCCCACGGCCATGATGTCGGCGCCGCTGGAGGTGCAGCTGCGACCCAGGAACGGAGCCACCAGCATACAAAACCTGGCGGAGGCCATCGACTCCAAGGGCTTGATCATCGAGGATGAGTCCACCACCGACTGGATACCCGAGATTCCATTCAAGAACGTAAGATTTGTTTTTTTTTAACACAAAGGATGTTAGGTACTATGAATGATTTTATTGCACTTTTGAGCTTTAACTATCTGGTTGCATACTTTTAGACACCTTAAAATTTAAACCAAAAAATAGTATTGTTGTCATATATGTTTGCTTTTAGCTTAACAGCCCCGAAGAAGGTCTCAATCGTGCGGATTCCATACTGGTCGATACCAAGGAGGATCATAGAGTGTCGGTGGCAGTTCTGGATGAGGAGGTAAGCGCAATGAGCCCTGGTAGCCCCCTTTGCTATAACCTCTCCCACTTAAAACCAGATCGACGAGTTCATCGAGCAGAACATCCAAATCAATTCGAATAAGGAAATCCGACGCGAGTACCTCAATCCGTGGACCCTGAAGTTCAAAGACAAGAGTCAGGAGCAGAAGTTCTGCCAGCTGCGGGAAGACATGTTCCGGTGCGTATGCCAGCCTGCTAATGGAAAGCAAACAAAGGGCAGGACTCTCCTAATTAATGAACTGTTGCTAATTGATTTTTGCCCCTGCCAATGTTTCCGCCCTCCCCGCCCCTTTCTATTCAGATCCAATATGCTGTGTGTGTTTGTCATCTGGATATTTATGGTGCTGTGCCAGGTCATCATCATTCCGCGGTGCACGCGTCTCATTATTTGTCTTTCGGTGGGCACCATAGTTCTCACTTTTTGTTGCGTTTTGGTGATGGCCGAGGAGTTCCCAGGTGAGCATAGGGGACATGGGGTAAATGGAAAGATGTAGCAGAAAATAAGAATACACATTTGAAATTCATTTAAAAATGACAACTGCCAAAAATCTTTACTTAGAGATTTGAAATCTCTTATAAACATGTCATGAAGTATGCTACAAAATGTTGTATAACTGTATATCTTTTGCAGCATACTTTTAGGTACCACTTTCTGGTGTTTTAAAATTTCGATCGATTTTTTTTTACATTTTAATCAATTTACCAAAAATCCTAAACTCTCCTGTTCTCCCTTAGGACTTCCTCGCTGCCTGAAGACGAACTCCGCCAAGTTGGTGCATCAACGGCAGCGTAGAACTCTCTTCATTTGCGGTGTCATCGTGTCCATGTGCATGCTGAGTGCCATTGGACTGATCCTGTGTCCATCTTCCTCCTACACTGGCACCGTTGACGAGCACGCCCGATATCTGCCAATGACTTTGCCGTACAGCAACACCACCATGGCGGACAAGGAGTTCAAGCTGAATCTAGTTTTGAATCTGTCGACCACCGTTAAGATCTCCAGAAACCCAGATCAGGATATCACACTCACCACCACTGGACACAGTGTATCCATCAGCAATCTTAGCTACGTAGATCCCTATGGAATGCGGAGTTCAGTGGACCTGGCGGGGCCCTGCGCCCATCCGGAGTATTTGGTGTTCACCTGGGTGCTCTGCCTCGTCTCCTTGGCCACCGCCCTGAAGCTTTATTACCTCGTCAAGGCCGTAATGGCCCTGGGAATGGTGGCATTCTACACCACGCTGATCCTGTTCAAGTTCAGCACGGGCGATAGCTTTAGCTTGGTGCAGCTCTCTACGCTGGGCGTGCCCCTTGGAGTCCAAATGCTGATACTTCTGATATCGTTCCTGGTGATGGTCTGCTACCATGCGAGGCTGGTGGAGGTAAGCGATACAAATGGGGGAATGCGCACAACCTGACCTCCAGGCTCATTACTCATCCTGATTCCCGATTCCCCAGGTAACCTCCCGCTTGGACTTCATATGGAAGGAACAGGCCGAGCGTGAACTGACCAACATGAAATCCAATCGTGCGCTTAATGACACATTAATTAAGGTAAGAGATTTGGACTGACACACTGAAAGAAATGTGGCCATAACATAACAGAAAATGGATACATTCTAATCATAAATTATAATGATTTCACACAATCCACTAGAAAAAAATACAAGATTGTAGGAGTAAAGAATCATGGTAGTTGGATTTTATAAAAAAGAGTTGCCTATTAAAATCGAAATATAAATTCCCTAAGCTAGTAATTATTAATTGTAATATTTCTGTATATAAATTTTAATAACACCACTGGGTGAATTCAAAGCGAATGCTTAAATTGATTTTCAAATTGATAAAAAATATAGTCGACCCTTTTTTTTAGTGTACGTTACCATTTCTGCCCTTTTTCCTCCATTTGCCATTAATTAAACTTTTTGGTTGCAGAACATCCTGCCGGATCATGTGGCCACCTACTACCTGTCCGACGAGCACACGGACGAGCTCTACTCCAAGATGCACAATCTGTGCGGCGTGATGTTCGCCTCGATTCCGAACTTCCAGGACTTTTACTCCGAGGACATCGACAACGGAAAGGCCTGCATCCGCATCCTCAACGAGATTATCTGTGAGTTGATTGATTAAGCAGTAATCCGTGATCTAATCTAATGATTCCGCAACCCCATGCACACGAATCAAACCAGGCGACTTTGATGAATTACTGGAGGAGCCGCGTTTCGCATCGGTGGAGAAAATCAAGACGGTGGGAGCCACCTACATGGCGGCGGCGGGTTTGAATCACGAGCACCTAAGACTGCGCGGCGAGACCTCCGAGGATAGTGTGTGTGACCTGGTGGAGTTCGCCTTCGCCATGAAGCAGAAGTTGGAGGAGATCAACGGCGATGCCTTTAACAATTTCCAGCTGCGAGTGGGCATCTGCAGTGGTCCCTTGGTGAGTGGAGTGATTGGAGCCCGGAAGCCCGTCTACGACATCTGGGGCAATACGGTCAATGTGGCCTCGCGAATGGACTCCACCGGCGAGAACTGGCGGGTTCAGGTTCCGGAGAACACGGCGGAGTTGCTCTGCTCCCGGGGTTATACCTGTGTGGTATGTTTGATATCTATTCGTTGTCCATCTAGATAGTATTTTATAATGTATTTTAATCCACAGAAACGCGGGGAAATCGCTGTGAAGGGCAAGGGCATGATGACCACTTTCTATGTGCATCCCAAGGGTATTACGGAGAGCCAGCTGATCTCGCCGGTTCGCATGCCAGCTGGGATACCCCTGGCCCAGACCCCGAACCTGCAGCGACAGACCTCCCATCATGGATCCTTCAGTGCCGTGGTTTTCGGAATGCTGCAGGCCAGCAAACGCAGCACTGCCATCGCCGGAACTCGTGAGTCCTAGCCAGTTTAATTAGTGAAAAGGGAATAACTGTTGACTTTTTTGTTAGCCACTGGCACTCCATCGCCGCAAATCCGTCGAGGACACCGAGGAAGCACCTTCAGCTCGGTACGGTTATCACAGAAGTCTACAACGGTCAATCCAGTGCGCCGGAATACTACCCGAGTACGGGGACGTTCCTATCGCCAGAAAAAGGTATTGTGAACTTCAAATACTTAATAAATCCATGGTCTCACATATTTAAAAATAAAATGTTGAATATCCATTTTGAAAATATTTTCAAAAAGTATACAACACATTTAGGTTGTTGAATATATATATATATCTTTTTTATCTTACTTTATAAAATCCAATTTACCCTTCGAATATTTCAGAGTTCCTCGAACAATTCCATCGTCACGCAGGCCAGCTCCAGCTATATGCCATCGTTTCGTCGGATCGATCAGATCGAGACGACGATATCGAAGAGCCACAACGATGCGTTATAGCCGACTACGCGCACTCACTGGGTCTAAGTCGATCTCAAGCGGTTAAAGTGTCTGATGAATTTATTTTTGGAACGATTTTATTCAACGCGAAGCAGCAGTGCCACAAGCTTGTTGACTTAACCTTAAGAATAACTAGTAGAGATCGGCACTGAAGCTACTTAGTAGAATTTTTAAATCAAAATCCTTGAACTTGTAGATCAAAATATATAATTCTTGCATTATCTCAGCACAGTTCTAGTCGTTAAACCTAAGATTTGCCGTTTGTATGTGTGTGTTTAAAATCTGTTAGAGTAAGAAATTTGGATCTTCCCTCAAAGCCCAACCGAACGAAATGCCAATGAACTATCTTTGTTCAATTCTACCAAAATGTTTACAAGTTGTAGGGTAATTTTCTAGCATTAGTAGTCAGTTTAAAAATCCGGTAATCAAAAAGAAATTCAAATATACGTTGTACAAATATTTTCTTCTTTAATGTGTAGATAGGGTAAGAATCCTAAGTGTAAAATATTTGAACAGTATCAATTTGTGTGTAAAGAGACGGACGTGTGTTACTGAAATGCGAAATCGATTATGGATAAAATAATAAAAAGTGTACAATTATTATAGCCAACAAAGTTTAAGCACATTATATGTAATAACAAAAAAAAGATAAAAATAAATGTGATAAATAAAAAAGTCAACCAACTAGTTTTTACCATGCAGATTGACTGAGTTAACTTTCAGAATATAAATTGCTCTACCCATTTTCCGTATTTTTTACGGAATATTATTTAATATAAATATATGCTGCAAAATCTATTGTTACAATGTGCGCGCGTAAATATTAAAATATTTGGAAAAAATTTGATATGGCAATATCCGATTTTTATTTCGGTAAGACCATGGTCACACCAGAAAGCGCAACTTGGCGCCAAGCGAGAAACCCGATAAATTGCACCTCCAAATATCGATGACTATCGTAGCGAACTACTTGCTAACCTCATTATTTCTATGAAATCTTTGACAATTTCTAAGTTTTCTGCCACCGTTTCTCCGAGTCTTGTCTATTTTTATTCGATTTACAGTGAGCAAGCACTGGATTAAACTATCGATAAGAAATACTCCCGATAGCTTAACTTTTAGCGTGACCGTTTGGTATTCTTGGCATATTGACGGACGGTATCTTCTATCGATAGCTCCGGTCGGAACACATGCGTTGCTGCGGAAAAGTGTGATTTACATTATCTCGTTTTTGACGATTTGAAGGCATTGCTCGCCAAATTCAGAGTAAACCACAGGGTGGCGGTGAATGCCAACAGCCAAAGGACGAACGGGACGCACTTGAGATGACGAGCGGTACGGTAACGACGGCGGTGGAGGTGCAGCTGCCGCTCAAGGTCGCCCGTCGCAGAATCGAGCGCGTTGGCTTCGCGTACTTTTCGCAGCGGCGCCAATTCCTAGCGCCCGGCGGCGTGGAGCGCAGCGACAGCGATGAGAAGCTGGAGGGCGTCGGCGAGGAGGTGGACGTCAGCTACCTGAAGTCCCTGGATCCCAAGGAGTGGAAGGATCAGGACCACTACGCCATTCTAGGTCTCGGCAAAATCCGGTGAGTAGACAAGCACGTGTTAGCCAACCCCCATATGCAAAGTTTCCATCGTTCGATTGATCATTCCGTATTACTAATTGTGTACTTCTAAATCCAACCCTATAGTTACGAGGCCAGCGAGGATGACATTCGACGGGCATACAGGCGCATGGTCCTGCTGCATCATCCCGATAAGCGGAAAGCCAAGGGAGAGGAAGTCATCCAGGACGACGACTATTTCACATGCATAACCAAAGCCTACGAGATACTGGGTGGGTGTCAGGGTCATGTCCTTGTTAAGTCCTTGTGGGAATCCATATACAATGGTTTTAGAATTGAGCTACGTTGTCTTGAAATAGGAAAGGATGTCTTAGCAATATAAAAGACTTAAATTTTATATTAGAGCAGTTTATATTTTTAGATATTTAAAAGTTCTTATCTTGCTACAATCAAAACTAGGTCAATGTTACTTTAAACTTTATTAACAACATAATTTCGTTTATAAGAAACTAATAGAACATATTTACTCCATAAGATAAGAGCGCCAACATAGTTTTTTGTGGCTCTCTTTTTGTACTCCTAAAAATAGGACTAGATTTTTTGTTTCTTAACACCAATTTAAACTAAAATGGCAGACCTTTAGTTAGTGCGATTATATAATCACATTGTGTATTTCTTTTGATAGAGAATTGTCTTATAACAAACATTATCTTTGCTAAGCTAACATCGTGTATTACAATTACTTTGCAACCTACTTATAATCCCCTTGTTTTCCAGGTACATCCAAGCCGCGTCGCAGCTTTGACTCCGTGGATCCTGAGTTTGACGACTCGCTGCCCTCACAGAACGACATTGATAGCGATTACTTTGGTGTGTTTAACAAATTCTTTACACTTAACGGGCGCTGGAGCGAGAAGCCGAATGTTCCTGCCTTTGGGCAGGTGGACGCCAAGCGCGAGGAAGTTGAGCGCTTCTACAACTTCTGGTACGATTTTAAGTCGTGGCGAGAGTTCAGCTACCTGGACGAGGAAGACAAGGAGAAGGGACAGGACCGCGACGAACGTCGCTGGATCGAGAAAGAGAACAGGGCGGCGCGAATTAAGCGCAAGAAGGAGGAGATGTCCCGCATCAGGGCACTTGTTGATTTGGCCTACAACAATGACAAGCGCATTCAGCGCTTCAAGCAGGAAGAGAAGGACCGCAAGGCTGCGGCCAAGCGGGCCAAGATGGATGCCGTCCAGGCCCAGAAGGCTGAGGCGGATCGGGCCATCCGGGAAGCTGCCCTGGCCAAGGAGAAGGCTGAGAAGGCCGAGCAGAAACGCATCGAGCAGATCCGCATCGAACGCGAGCAGCAAAAGAAGCTGCTTAAGAAGGAGCGCAAAACGTTGCGCGACAAGGTCAAGGACTGCAAGTATTATGCCAAGAACGACAAGGATCAACTTAAGCACATGGAGGGCACCGAGAAGATATGCGAAACCTTTAGTCTAGCAGAGCTGCAAGCTCTTAACAAGGCCATGGAGTCTAAAGGCCGTGAATCGTTTGTGGCGGCCCTGCAAACAGCTGAGCAGAAGATAGCCGCAGAGCTGGAAGAGATTAACCAGACCCAGGCAAAGAAGTTGGCCCCTGCAGCGCCAAAAGGGGTCAAGGAGGTCAAGAAGAATGAGCTCTGGAGCAATGAGAACGTGCAGCTGCTTATCAAGGCGGTTAATCTGTTTCCCGCTGGCACTGCCCAGCGCTGGGATGTTATAGCCACGTTTATCAATCAGCACAGTCCGGGAAACACTGTGCTGGTTAATGCCAGGGATGTGCTGAACAAAGCCAAGGCGCTTCAGAATACAGATCATTCGAAGAGCTCCCTCAAGACCCAAGCAAACGATGCGGCCTTTGCCAGTTTCGAGAAGTCGAAGAAAGAGGTTCAGACCTGTAAGGATATAACCCTGGGCGAGGAGACACCGGCCCAGGCCAGCAAGGAAAACGTGAAACAAAACGGAGTAGATCATAAGGTTAACAATCAGCCGGCCAAGCAGAATGGCACGGCACCAGCTCCTGCTCCGGCAGCTGCCGCTCCACCCGCACCAGCAGCCCCTTCTCCTGCCACAAATGGATCCTCGGGTGGCGGCGGTGGCTCGAAAACCTGGACCAAGGAGGAGCAAGCCCTGCTCGAGCAGGCCATTAAAACCTATCCGACGACGACACCGGATCGCTGGGATCGCATTGCCTCGTGCATACCGAATCGCAGTAAAAAGGATTGCCTACGCCGTGTCAAGGAGCTGGTCGAGCTGGTTAACTCCAAGAAGGAGGCACAGGCGGCGGTAAAATGAGTGGGGCTTATTACCCCGCTTCCCCCGCCACTTGTCCGCCTCAACCTCTTCTAGCTGCTGTGTCCCCATATAAATTTTATTTAAATAAAACATAAAAAGTTTTTGAACGTTTAGCGAAAAGTTACATCCAAAGTTGCTCCATTTTGACTAGCTAGTTGCCACAGGTATATCAAGACCAAGATATATATAAAGATACTGAACAGAAGGACAATCTTATGTTTGCTCAGCCACACTGCGTCCGCCGCTTAGCTTCAGATCGAAGGCTTGTGGATTGGCCAGGGGATCAAGGTCGGCGAAGAGGTCAAGCCAGGGATTGTTGGTGGACTGGGATTTGCTGGCTGCCGGGGCGGTGGCACCTCCGCTTGCCTTGGACTCCTTGGGCACTTGGCTCGGTAAGGGTTGTGGTTGGTTCTGCTGGCTAAACAAGCGCGACCATAGCTTGTTACTGCTATTTTGGGCAGGTAATTCCTCTTCCAGGGGCGCATCAATCAGCGGACTGTCCTCCAGCTGCTTGGAAAGCTCAATCAGCAAGGACTCATTGTCGCCGCAGGCAGTGGCAGGTTCGCTAGGCTTCTCCTCTTCGGACTCCTTGCTCTCTGGCTGGCTCTCCAGCTTGTCCTGGTACTCGTTCTGAAAGAATTGTAGGATTCTTAGCAAGGGTTATAAAAGGAGAGCATGATATCCTTAGTTACAGCAAAGAACAACGACTGATCCGAGTCCACAGCTTCAATGGGTGGCACTTCCTCGCTGGGTCCTTCATTTTGGGACAGCTCCTTCAGCACACAAAAATCGTACTTGGGTTTTACGGTCAAGGCCTTGGATATGGTCTGAAAAGTGGACGCCGCCTTTTGGGCAAAGCTCTTCAACTCGCTAACATAGGCCACCAGGGCGTGGGAATACATGTTGCAGCGGGCAGCGGCCAGTAAATCAATCTGGAAAGGATCATTGAAGGATTAACAAATCCATATTATGTCATTATGACCCATAAGATTGTATGGTATGTAAGGAATCCTTGAGTTCCACTTTACCTTCTGAATGGAATCCATGGAGTAGCCATCGAAATTATGCTTGGCCACTCGCACATGGGTCTGTGCTGTGCGGAACTTGTCCAGACCCTTTCCCGTGTCTGGATCCAGCTCCTGGCTGGCGGACTTCATCCAGGAGAGAGCGGCGCGATATTCCGTGCGCTCCTTCTCCATCGCCTGGAGGGTCTGCTCCGTATCCTTGACAGCCCGACACCGGAAAACATCCACTTCGTGCTGGAGCCTTAGGAGCGGCACTCGAACACACATCCTTTGCTGTCCGGCAAAGGAGACCGCCTTGCCCGTATGGGCAATACTACCCCCCGTGGTCCTGCTCCGCTTTCCGGCTTCCTTAAGGAACCTCCCGAACACGCATTCCTCCTGCGAGAGGATGCACCTGTAATAATTCCATAAAAACCATGAAAAGAAAAGACTTTTTAACACTTGACTAGGTTATATTACAGGCGCTCCTGGTATTGGTCGATGATTTTGCACAGGTTCAAGCTGGTGTCCGATATCGATTTGAACACCTCGATCTTGGAGTCCAGCTCGGCGTCCGAGGATATTACGTGCTTGTCCTCCTTCGTGCCGAATTTCCGCTGCACCACCTTCTTGGTGACCCAGAACTGGTGCTGAACCTCCGACTTGAGCATATTTTCGCCGTTTTGCGTTCCAGTTTTCAGCTGCTGGTGATTTTTCGCCTCTCGGTGGTTGGGGGCGGGTTGGGTTCTGTTTGGGGGTGCGCAGTATCGTTATTTTTCACTGCCTATCGGGCTTCCGATTCCAACTGGAGCTTTCCAGCACTATCAGATAAGGTATTTTTCGACCTTTATATTTCTACTTCGTATTAAGTAAAATTGTTTTGAAAGAAGAAAATAAACTAAATAACATGGATAAACTGATATGAATTTTAAGGTAAAAAATTTGTAGAAAATAATTCATTTTGCAATTTCCTCCATTCAAAATATTCAAGCGTAGAAAGACACATTTATTGCAAAGATATTTTTTAAAACCTTTTGTATTTCACTATAAATTCTGAAATTATTGGAGCACTGAATTCCAAACCCGTATCAAAAAAAGGAGCGAATAATTTAAAGTCAATAATCTTGCTTTTATTTGTTTAGTAGCATAACAACAAGTTTAAAACAGGATGGCTTCAATATTTTTGGCATAATTCTAGTATTTAACAACACTGCGGTCCCACTCTGTTAGCAAACTTAACATTGCTCTGCACAAAGTGCAGAGAGTTAACAGAATGCGGGTCATACACGTTCGAATCGAGCACTGACGTCAAACGAAGCTGGCAGAGAAAACGCTGCATGGGAAAAGTGAAGTTCAGATATAGTATCTCGTTCGCGATTCAGATCGACTTTGGACTTCGCAGCGGACGAGACGAGACGAGACTCTATATAGTTACTTTTTCCGCGGCAGAACTCGAGACGCGTTTCTTGGCCTTTCCCCTCTCGCTTTTCCACAACGAACCATCCAATATTTATATTTACGCAAGTGCTTTTCCTCCGCGTCGTGAGTTTCCCTCGTTTGTTTACCTCCGATTATCGCCGTGTGTGTGCATGGATCTTTATGAAATGGCCATGTGTGTGTTAGCCGGTGGCTGAAGTTCGAGTTTTGAGTTTTTATTTTTGGGACTGCAATATTGCAATTGCAAAACTGAAAGCGACACATTTTCCTATGCGGCATTGCTAATTTGCTGGACAGGTACGTATGTACAGGGTTAAAGATGTGTATTTGCGAGATACAGTTACTTTCTGATGCTGCACACTCATACGCACAAGAAGAAAGTGAAGAAGTGTGTGCAAAGTTTAGTAGTTTTCTTGTCTCTAAAAACGGGTTGTGAGGTGCAGTTTTTGCCACCTGCATTTGTGGGCGTGTGTGTTTTTTCCAAGTGTCTGTGTGAGTGATCCAGCTTAATTGATTAAGGCAAAACTAAAAGAGAGATAATGCCCTTTAAGATTCCTTTAAAGCAACAACACCAACAGCCCGTGACATGGCGGCTTCATTATTATGGTTTTCTTTTGGGATCCCCAAAATTACACTTGGAAAAGTGGGTTTATATTATTGTACACCCGAAAAAAAATCAGATACATTTCAATATGTTAATCTTAAAACAAATAGGATTTAAAAAGGAATAAGGGTTTTTGTAGAGAAGTTTATTGAAAATATAGGAAAATTGTTGAGCATATAGACATTGTTAGTCATTAAAAAAGAAAATTCAGAATAGTTTAAAAGCCTTTTGAGAATGAAAAGTTCTGTTCAGTATTCTAAGGCTAACATGTAAAGTGCGAATTTTTTAAGCTCATTGTATTTTTCATACAGTAATCTTACAAAGGTTTTACAATTACATTACAATATTGGAAAGGTTGAACTATACCCTACAACCTTTACTTAACTTCCAAAAAATATAATATTTTAAATAATATTTGTGGGAGTTCATAAGAACTTCTTGATATGAAGAAACTTTTCATCATTAATTTCTTTTCTGTGCACTGAAGATCTTAAGCCGCGGTGCAATTAGATTCGGTTGCGGCCACTGAGCACAACAAAAAAGCCAAACAAAAAAGCCAGCAGCTACAATGAAATCATCGAAACAAAAAATAAATACAAAGGGAGGCAGTCGAAAGAACTCGACGTTGAGGGAAAAAGGTCACGGCACTTGCTGCTTGCTAAGCTTTAATGGGCCGCCTTGGGCAGAGCAAGCAACAACAGCAAAGCAACAATTGTTTAATGCAAGCGGGCACCTTGTTAACCCTCTGAGTCCCCGTCTCTCACTACCACCTCGTTGGGAGCCAACCGAGATTTCTCTGCATCTGCAACCTGACACAGATGGTGTTGCCGTAGTGGGTACTGTCATCGGTCGGCATTAATCAATAATACTCGAAATCAGAACAGCGCCAGGCTGTCTGTCTCTGTCTTCAAGCAGCTCCTGCTCCCACACTATTACGTATCCCCCCATAACAAGAACAGGCAACTACGGGTTAATCTCTTTAAAAGCAACTAGCCAATATCAATTCGAATAGTTGTGCTATTGGAATGATTATCCAAATTGTATGTAAAATTACTTAATATTTAAAACATAATTTAAATTGTTAGAAACAGTATTTACATTTTAAGTAATGTTTTACATTTGACAATGGGTATTAAATACCATTTAAAGATAACCCAACTGGAAGATTGTTAATTGTCTATTATCTATTGTCTAACAATTCAAGACGTGTTATAACAATTTTTGTGAAGTTATTTTTAAAGAGGTATGAATATAGTTATAAATTTCCAAAGGTAACCCATTTAATGTTTTTCCTAGGGATACATATTTTTGTTAGTTTAAGACAGGCTGCAAACTCGAATGGCTTGTCGAAGCAAATGAGTCAAAGTGAACTGGATTTGATTCCATGAAAAATCTACACTTGTTTGATGTGTACCGAAGATACCATAATTAAACATATAAAGATAAATATTTTCAGTAATTTTACTTTCCTTAAAATCCATACTTTTAGACTCTGATTAAGCTCTTCAAATAGGTGCTATAATCTGCTAACATTTAAATCCAGTTTCAAAGTAAGTTGCCATCTTGAGATAGTCCTAACTTGAATTTGATTGCCCTTAGGGATGGTTCACTGTCTCAAAGTTTTCTGTTTCGGCTGCCTTTTGCATATTTTCTCACAGTTCCCGCGGTGCAGAAAAAAATGTGAAAATTTCTTGCAAATACCTGCACATACATAATTTTTGCCCGTTGCTGCCGCCGCTGCCTTTGCAAAATTTGTATCGAGTTACTTTGGTCGCTGCTCTCATTTGCATGCTGCGATATTGTTGGTGCTCCGGTGGCTGTTTTTCCACTGATTATTTCTTGTGTCGCTGCCGCTTGGCGTTGCAGCAACTAAATTGGCCTTAATTGGTTGCCTTTTTGTTGCCAATTTTGTTGTTAGCCCGCTGCAGTTGCAGTTGATGTTTTTGTTTTCTTGCAGCCGCTGTGACCATAATATGTTGTTGTCTTGGGGTTGCCTGTTGCACAGTTGTTGCTCTCTTATCGGTCGTTGCCGGCCGGCTGGAAGCACTTTTGACCACTTTCGGCTTTAAGCCACTTGTGGCATGCGGCCGAGTGTAATTTTTTATTTGCCGTCTTGTTTCGCTGCCCTTTTTGGCCGGGTCTAATTGCTGCGGAAATGAGTTTGCCTTGGGACTGACTGAAATCTCTGGAAAACCAAGAAGCCATAATAGAAATTGGTGATAGGATAATACATTATTGGGTCTTTTAGTATTAGTATTAATTTATCATACAAATAACCATTCAGCATAAAGTAATATTGTAAATTTAAAGTCAATGTCCCTTAAAAATTGATTAAAGATACGAAAATTCATCCCGAATTATATTAGTCTATAAGTAAACTTATTTTAAAAATTATTTACAGGTTGTTTAAAGTATTGTTAAAAGGTATAATTTTTGAAAAAGTTTAACATGCTTTCCATCTTTTAAAACGTATATATTTTGTTTATACAATAAATGTAATAATGTCAAAAATAGTAATAATTTAAAATAGCAGTTTAGTTCACCAAGAAAACGGCTATTAAACTGAGAACCAAGCTAAATATCAAGAAAGCTAGACACAAACTAAAAGTGGGTGGGGTCATCTCTAAATATCTAAACACTAATGTTTTTATTTATTTTTTAATGAGACTTCGTGTGGGCTCCTAAAATCCCGTAGCGAGAGCATTAACCGTTCGACGCGTTATATGGCTCATATGATATTTCCCAATTTTATTTGTTTTGCCTGTCTGCTCGCGTTTTTTCAGCTGCCTGCATTTTTAATGCGCTTGCATGGCTTATTTGATTTAATTAGCCAGGTAGCCAGGCAGCCTGTTGGCCCGCCAGCAGCCGGCGAGCTGGCTTTTCATTATTGTTTGCAAATTGTGGGAAAAAATGCACGGATCCCCCGCCACTTCCACTACCGCCCCATTGCGTTTTATAGTCGCAAAAGTTTTTGGTGGCGATTATGCAATCGAAGCTCTGGAACCAGCCAATAAATCAAAATGCCATTCTCAAGACTCCGCCGGCTGCTGCAAGTGCCACATGCAGCAGCGGCAGCAACAACAATGAGCTGGGGCCCAGTATTCAGAGCATGTCAATGTGGGCCTCCGGTAATGTTAGCCCAACTCCAACTCCCCCTGCTTCCGCCCAAGTTGCCCTCTTAAAAAGCCCACACATTTCCTAATGCACTCGGGGAAAAGAAGGTAGTGTTCTGTTTTTTTTACAACATTTATAATGAGTTGGTTAATAAGTTTACAAAAACTAGAGGATAAAATGGTTTTAGAGGTAGAACTTATTTATGGACATACAAATATAGGTGATATTTTGCGAATTTTATCTAACTTTAGAGAGTTAGATAAAATTCGCAAAATATCACCCCAAAAAGTATGCTATTCCTAGACGACTCCTACAAAAGGATTTTACTGCTTTACTTTAAATGTATCCAATAATTTATTTTGTCTTTAAAGGATTAGTACCAATAAAACATTTATTTAAAAAGTTTATAGTAAATTCTTTCATTCTTAAAAGAAATTTACAATGGGGTTTTATGTTATAATCTTATACTACTTTTTAAACTTAATAAAAAATAAATAAGTGGAGTATGGTATCTTATAGATTTCTGATTGTAGACTCCTATTTTTATTTTAAGATACATTTTCTTAAGATATAATTTTGAATTGTTTGCTGTGTACGACATTTACCGTTTCGGCAAGGTCTGCCGGCCAGCTGCCAGTTGGTCTCGATCTCCCAGATTCTTGCGATTTGCCACTTGCCACGAATCCGAATCCGAGTCCGAGTCCAAGTATGTGCCACATGTGCCACCCATTGCACAATCGCAGAATGTGCGGCTGTCCTGCTGTCCCGCTGTCAATAAGCCAACAAAAAGCTAGTTTATTGAGTCGTCGTCGCCGTCGCATGTTCTCTGCACTCAGTTAACCCAACCTGTCATGCCCACGCGTCGAGGCCAAGTGGCCTGGGCCAAAAAAGCATCCGAGTGGCCACTCATTCGGTTTGTCACACTATACCCATGACCATTTAATGTGGTGCATATGGGCACTCGAAAGGAAAGTGTTCTTCTAGTTACCAAAGGTGTGAGAAGCGAAAAAAGGTATCAGTTGACCACTTTAAGTCAAGCCAATTGTAGTTCAAGTTTTAAGAATACACTTTTCAACTTTGCGAGTAAATCTGACATCATTTCGTATGTAGCTCAAGATGGTAGCTCTTCAAGATAAACTAGAAGTAAATTTAAATCAAATTTGGCATTGCTTTTTGCTAATTGCTTTTGGCCTTGCCATTAAAAAATATGGTAGGCCTTTTGCTGAAAGGTTATATTTTTATACTTCCATAAAAAGAGCTTATTGCAGTTGCCAAAGTACAGGTCTAAAAACTTGATTAACTTGAATTAAGCGAAATATTTCATTAAAAAGTATTTCTTAATCACTTCAATTTAATATTTATTTTATGTAAAGTACAAAATATTTTTTAATACATTTTTCAGTTTTGTTCTGAAATTAAGAACTTAATTTATTAAGTTAACTTATTGCTTTCAATGTATATCAGTTTTCAAGACATTTTCAAGCTTTAAGATTCTAAAATGTAACCTTTTTTACTCACATTTCTGACGGAAGAAACTTAAAGTCTGAAAAGCCTTCTCGGGCAGGCTTTTAATGAATGGACTTCGCTATTCTCTTGTCATGGGTAATTCCATGGTCGAGCACTAACGTTTTCCTGTCATTTCCTGCCGACGTTTTGCCAGCGTTTTGCTGATTAAGTTTCAATTTGAATTCGAGTTCTGGGCGGGAAGTGTGTGGGGTCAGTGCAGGTGGGGCAACAACCCATGGGCTGATGACCCAATTGCCGCCAGTCCGAGACCACTTCAGATGGGCCTTTAGAAGCCTCCTACATGGAGGTTTCCTACTCGAGTTGCGCCTGATCGACTGACCCACAAAGAGCCTTCGGCGGCTAAAAGGGGGGCCACGGGGGATATGGACTTAAATATAGCTATCAGGCTTTAAGTGGCAGCCACTGCCGCCTGAGCAAATTTATTGAATCTCATTGAGCAGCTTTCTTTCTATACTTTCTCGCTCGCACTTGGCAGGGGAAAAATCGCCGGCGATTTGTTTATTGCGGAAGAAGTGAAAAGTGCGCGGCCAAATCACCCCGTCTTTATGCTCGTGCAAATTAATTTGTCTTAGACATTTCAAAGGCATCTCACGGATGCGTACCTTGCGGTTTTTGTGGTCACTGGGATATTTACATTTCGATATACCACCGATATGTGTGGCTCTATCTACAGATATCCGATGATGAGTTGGCTTGAAAGAGCGCTGCTTCATCTCTTTTTCCTTTGGCCACAAAGTGCGTTTTAATTAACCCACGAGGCGACCTGGCCAATTACTTTCTGCCTGCTTCTGCATTTTTTCTGTTACTTATTTTTTTCGTCGAGGATTTGCAATGACTTTCACTTTCTCGCCCGGCCCGGCAACGTAGGGGTTAAGGGGAAGAGCACAGGCGGCGGCGGAGGGTTAATGAGGATGCCGCATTGCTGCACATTTCGTGCCGCTTCATTGTGATTATCTTGTTGAAGAGATTCAAACTGTGGCAGCCGCTTTCGTGTAATTTATTTGTTTATTGTCTTGGCCAGGGCCAGGCCAGAAACACACACTCCCACTACCCAGCACACACGTTACACATCGAACCATCCAACAATACATTATCCACAATGTACAAGCCACCCACCCGGGGAGGCAGCCAACCTGAGCCTTCAATTTCGGATGGGCGGCCTGCGTGACTCTTCGTGAGTCCATATTTTGGGATAAGTTGAAATTTAAATGGGGTTTCAAACAATTTCAAATTCTTTAATATTATAAATCGATAGATAGTCATATATAGTATAGTATTATTTATAAGGGACGAATAAGATTATAAATAAAATCTTTAAATACAAATACTCAATTGTACACTACAAGGGAAATTAGAAGAGGTATCCCACATCAAAATCTGGCTACAATAGTTCAAGTTATGGAATATGAAAGATCAGTTTTGTGGTCCTATTCGGAAAGCTATTGAAATACGAAAAAATTGAACATAAAAATGGTCTAAAATTTGTAGCCTCTGTAAAAAGCAATGTTTTAATGTACAACTTTAGAAAATTCGATCACGAACTCATAATGGTATCCCACATCAAAATCGGACTACAATAGCTCAAGTTATGGAATCTGAAGAATCAGTTTTGGGGTCCTATGTGGAAAGCTATTGAAAATACGGAAAAATGGAACATGAAAATGGGCAAAAATTTTCACCCTCTTTAAAAGGCTATATTTGAATGTAGAACATTAGAGAATTCGACCACAAACTCAAAAAGGTATCCCACATCAAAATCTGACTAGAATAGCTCAAGTTATGGAATATGAAAGATCAGTTTTGGGGTCCTATTCGGAAAGCTTGGAAATAGAAAAAAATCGAACATGAAAATGGGCAAAAAGTTTTACCCTCCTTAAAAGGCAATATTTGAATGTAGAACATTCAAAAATTCGATCACAATCTCATAAAGGTATCCCACATCGAAATCGGACTTCAGAAGCTCAAGTTATGGAATCTGAAAGATCAGTTTTCGGGTCCTATTCGGAAAGCTATTGGAAATACGAAAAAATCAAATATGAAAATCGGCTAAAATTTAGACCCTCTTTAAAAGGTTATATTTTAATGTATAACACTAGATAATTCGATCACAAAACAAAAGTTATGGAATCTGGAAGTGCAGTTTTGGGTACCCATTCTAAAAATCAATTGGAATTACGAAAAAAAATAGGGGAGAATCAATTTATTTATTTGTTGTCATTAATTTATAGGTTGTTGAAAACCTCGTGATCACGCGGCCATCTCGAAAAAAGTACAGGAGTCCGCTGCTGTTACACTTGCACTTGCCACTTGCTACTTGTACCGCTGCCTGCTTGTTGTTTACCTATCGTCTCGTTTTGTGTGGAATCGCTCAGAGTTGTCCGTCCAACGGAGCGTCCGTCTGTCCAACTGTTCGCCAGTCCGCCCATCAGGTCGGTTGGTCCGCTTGTCGCTCCGTTAGCTCGTTAGAGCTGAAGATGAACAAGTTTTTCCTCAACTGAACTGGCACTCTAGACTTATTTCTTCATGAAGCCAGGAAGCCAGCGATTTCTCATCTTTGTTGTTGCTTTCCGCCTGATGTTGCTCTGGTTGTGGATGTTGATGTTGCAGTTAGTGCTTTCCCTTGATGCAGAGCCACCCGCAACCTCTGGCCCCTGGAAAACCACACACACAGATACTATACACACCACTCATGCGAGGCGGCTTAATTAGCTCCATGGGCTTTTCTGGCCTTTCTGGCGTTTCTGGCATCTGTGCTGTGGCATCTTCGGATTGGGATTGTTTCGCTTTCGTTCTCACATCCCGCCGCTAATGCTATTTTTTCCGAGTGAGTGAGCTTTTCCAACTGGCGTTTTTCGCACACCAATTTTTCACTTGATCAAAAGAAAGTTCCTAGCGATTGGGTCCTCAAAATTTCGCTTAGCATGAGAGGTAAACCAAAAAAACAAAACGAGACGGAGTGAAAGAGCTAAGTGCATTTCCTGGAAATAACGTTTCCTCTGCCGCTGCCAGCAGAAAAGCCAGTTCGCTTTTCCTCACTTTTCCGCACTTCGGCGGCTTTCAACTTGTTTTGGGTTTCGGTAACTTTGGAGTTGTACAGATTGGTAGTTCTAGCCTCGAAAGAAGTTCATTGATTTCGGTTTGCTGTTGGTAGATGCTTAGCAGATCAGATGTGGGTTGCAGCATGATGAGTTCGGGTTTTCAGCTTAGAGATAATAAATATTAAACATCTTTTCTTTTTTGGAAAAATTTTAGTTTTATGCTTATACTTTTGATTATTCCAAATAATTGTTTTGTGTTTTTATAAGCTGACAGTAAAAGGAAATAAAACTTTTCTTGCTGAGTTTGCTAAGTCAGGAAGATTTTGCTTCTGGTTGTAATTAAACAAAAAAATTTATGCAAAAAAAAATTAGCATTTATTTATTGGTTCATATAAAAGTATAAAATAATTTAAGATAATATTGTTTGCCTAACCTTTTGAGAGCATTAAAATAGTAAAAGGAACATATTAATTTGATCTTATGATGCAATTTACTGTCTTTATAAAAGAGCCAGTGGCATCGAATTTCCGTTTATAAGAAGCAACCGATATTCCTTTCCTTTTTATGATTGCCATTAATTTGATTAGAAAATATTAAAATACATTTTAATAAAGCAAACAAGCAAAGTCTGTGAATCAAATTCCCAACGAAGCCATCTTCTGTTTGAATGCGTTTGTCTCTCCACTTGGCTGCATCTTCCACCTTCTCCGGTTGAGTCATGCGATCTGCCAGAGAAACAGTAGAACGCACCAGAGAACTTGATCCGATGCGGAGTTGGGGCCTGGCTTTTGGCCAAGAGAGTCAAGTTGAGTTACGCGGGCACTAAGTAGAGCCAAACTCGATTTCAGTTGGCTTTTTCTGCCGCAGCAAGTTAGCAAGTTAGCCAGTTTCTTCGTTTTCGTTTGTTTTCGGTGCCACATTCCCTGCTCGTTGGCCTGGTCGCTTCTCACATGATTAAGCCAGATTGCTTTCAGCTGCCAGCCGGATCGCAGTCTCCTCAGCAAATCTGCAAAGACCCTGCTTCTCGGTTTCTTCTGTTGCAGACTGCAGTTGTTTGCCTATTTATAGCGCGGCGCTTTGGACTTTGACCAGATCTTCGATCCGATGACGCAGCGTCTTCGGTCTTACAGGGGAAAAAAGAAAGAATACTTACAGATCCAAGTATTACAATTTTGCACATTTTTTTTTGCTATATAAAAACAATATTTTATACAACAATAACAATATTTTTATACTTTACCCTTACTTCAAATATTTTACTTATAATCGATAATACAATTTCTTTCCAAAATACTGACAATCTTAAGCCTATCAGATTCTGTAACTTATATTATTTCCAAAGTCGTTAGAGCCTTAAATTAATTTTTTACGAACTTGAAGAATTTATTTATGTGCAGGGATTTGTGCTTTGATTTACATCATCGCCATCCAGCGGGGAGTACACACATGTGGTTGCCTCGAGTGGAGTTCAAGCCCCGAGAGGTCGTAGAAATCGCAGCGTCCATTGCGAAATCTTTAGCACACTCGAGATCTGCATTCTTATGGGGAGGCAACGGCAGACTTCTTCTGCCCCAAAGACCATTGCGAAATGCAAATATCAACAAATGAGCAAATCGTTTCGTTATTTGTTTGACAGCAACACAAACGTTGCATCAAAGTGGGTAAATAAAGGCTGGCGGAGGAGATGTCGATGGGGATGGAGATGCCACATGGAGGAGGAAAGTATGGGAGGCGATATGATGTTACCTTGGAAGCCCCGTCGTTCGCCTGATCAGCGGTTGACCCAGTCGAGTGGTTTTGGGCCAGCAAACGCATTCGGCCCGGCGACTTGGTCTCGAACTCAATTGATGCTAATTGCTAATTGCATAATAGGTTCATTTGGTCTCGGGCTTCCGCATTGTGCCATCTGCTGGGCACCGGCATGCAAATCCCTCGCAGATCTTTAATTAAAGCCATCACAAACACTTTTACGAGTGCAAAGGGAAGGCGTTTGTATTATGAGCACCGCGTGTGGATTACTCATACGCCCCATCGTCCACGCCTAGACACGCCCCCTTCGCGAATCAATGGCAACGCCCCCCGACGCTTTCGCGTGGCTTTTTCCTGCGTCATGGCGAATGAGTCGGAAAACTCCCAAGGAGGCCAACTCAAATGCAGAGATATTTATGGCCCAGCATTGATTTCAGCCATTCGATTCGGCTCTTAACTGCGTTCTGTGTGAAGCTGTGCTTGATTTACCAGTTGATTGGGCGGGGAGAATGTAATTTAAAGCGACAACCCCTTCGATTAATCGTAAAAATCGAATCGCTAGGAGTTCGATTACCATTGCAAATAACAATTTGTATACCGAACAGGCAACTAGTGGAATTCTAAACTGATGTTTTGTGTGTAAACATAGAAGCGTGGGTACTTAAAATTTTTTTTGAAATCTTTACTTTAAGACTATTAATATAGGATTTTTGATTATTTTATGTATCTATATTATATATATTTATTTAAAAATCCAAAATTATTAAAGGTACTTGATGCATACCTACAGTATTAAGACAAGCGACATTTATCATATTTCTACTGAAATAGTAAATAATTTTTAAAATTCCTTAATTATAAAACTACTCAACACAAGCGAGTATGGAATACAACAAAATAAAATCCATGTTCTAATTTATTTTGAAAAAGTGCATTTAATATTCACTTCTGCAAGTGTGAATTTTTGTCTGGCATTCCTTTTCCATGGCTTGTTAATTTCACTTTGCCCGGCCAACGAAAAAAACCAGGCAAAAAGAATCGGAAAGCCTTTTTCAAGTTCAGGGCTAGAAGCAGGAGGGCAACAACCAGTACAACAACGCCCCACAAGAGCTGCAATTTTTGAATTAGCCAAATTACTATTATTTGCCGCAGCACATAGATACAAAAGCCGAAAACACACATGCAGAAAAACAAACGCATGGATACAGATACAGCCTTGTCTGTCTGGCGTTTCGCCTTGGCTCTCAAATTTTTGGCCCTGCAAACGTGGCTGAATGATTTAATGTCCTTTTTGGCAGCCACACCCCGAAAATCCCACCCCGCAAACCCTATGCAGTTGTTGTCTAGACTGCGGCAAACTAACTTTATTTCGGCTTTCCTCTGTTCACCATTCTCATTTCTATATTTCTCATTTATTTCACTATTTTTCGGCGAAAAAGTGAGTTTATTCCCCAGGAGCTTAAGGACCTTCCCCCAGTTCAATTTATAATGACGCGACATTTTGCACTTTGCTCTGGCTTCACGTTTGCGTGACTCTACGTCTTTGCCATATATACACAATACCAGAAAAAAAAGGAATTAGCAAATGATAAATTTTTCCTTCGCTTTTATTTCACTTTTAATTCAAAGCGGATTTTGGCATTACCTTGGCGGGGGTCTCTCTTTGTTTTGGCTCTTGGAAAATGGCAGTCGGAGGGGTTCAATGGAGTTCAGTTTTGATATTTGCGTGCCTGGCCACAAAAAGTTTCGCAAACGGTTTTTAATGCTGCACACAACGATGCGCATTGCCGATAAGGTCGCTCTCCCTCTCAGAAAGGGTTTTGCCTTGCATAACACCATCAATCTTTTGACCAGGCCAACAGCAAGGAGGATAGGCTTTGCCGCAGGCCATATATCATTCACAGTGTCTGCGCGGGCTAACAACATGCAACAACAGCAATTAAAGCCAATGAATTGACAAGAAAACGCCGGCCAGGCCAAAATCTAAAATCGGAAACTATTGTTATCTCCCAGAGACAATTGCCGCCTTTGTCTTTTGGCAAACTCAGTTTCAGATACAGATTCAGGGTGAGGCCGCCAGCGAAATGTTGGCCAAATTGTGGGGTACTTTTCTGCAATGATTTGCAATTATTTGTTGGGTGGTTAAAAACAGAAATTTGCATATTACCTTAAGTAAGGGAATGAATGGAATTGTTACTATGACTGAATGTGATGAATGAATATCATTCAAGCAAGTATTTATAAACCTTGCAATGTGTTTATATAATCGCCATAAGAACTTAAAAATTGTATGTTTTTGGCTTGTAAAAAACCTACCTAAAGTTCTTACAAATATTTTAAAGATTTCTAAAAATCAGACCCTCTAACAACCAACTATTTATGAACATTTTACGATATAAATAATAATATCCCCATTATAACAAAAAAGTTTTTTTGGTTGTACCTTTGGGTCTTAAAAATATTTTAGAGATTTCTACCAATCAGTGTTCCTTCCTCAATTTCTAATTCCCCATCGCTGATTGAAGGCGAACAGCTAAGCAAACAAACCGAATTAAAATATGTATAAATTATAAATTGTGCACAAATTGCAATTAGGGTCAAGTTTGAGTCGTCGGCTGCTTGACCTGCTTAGAGTGGAAGTACCCTCGCCTCGGGTTCCCAAATTAAATTACAAAAACGGAAACAGATTAATTTCGAGCAATTGAGCCACGTAATTAACGAGATGAGATGATGACGATGCTGTAAGATTGCGTTTTGCAGCGCCAGCAAATGATTCTCGACTCTGCAACTTCCATCTCCACACGAAATCTGCAACTGAGTTGCGGGCCCATAAATTTTGCGGTTTGTTTGGGGCCTTGGCCATAACGGTTTTGCTGTTTGCTGTTTTGGATTTCGGTCTCTTATTTTTGCCAACTCAATGTTTGTGAATGAAATATTTGAATCGGCAGTGGCAAAAGGTTACGAATTCGACAGGGCCTGCGGTTGAAATGCTCTGGCTAAGTGCGGTAAATCATGTGGCACGAAGATTGAATTTTAATTTTACGGTTATTGAAATTTAAAGTTCGGATTTTTAGGAATTTTAAATGAAGAATTGGGCTTAAAAATATTGCGGATTTCAAGCGAAATGAACTTAATTTTTACTGATATAAGATGAATGAAATGAGACACTCATTCCCCCTTCTCTAGTAGTAATCAAATCCGGCAGTAGAATTTCTAGTAATAACCCTACCATATCCGTATCTAAAGTGTAAACTTCTTGCATAATTTCCATGGAAATGATAGACCAAACACAAATTCATTTTCCACTATCGCTTACACTTCTCTCTGGGTTGTTTTGCTCACTTTCGCTGGCGAGAAAAACGAGCAAAACAAACGAAATAAATAAGGCGGCAATAGAAGCGATAAAATAAAATAAAAAATGTTAAAACGCTTGGGGGCCCAAGGTACTGGACCTGAGTTCCCATTGCCACCCGCCCCTTTAGCCTGGCCACGCCCACGCAGCGTTTTGGCGATTTCATCAAAATGCGCATAAATTTGTGGCCTGCACTGTGGCATTTGTGTGAGTTTCTGTCGAGTGAGACGTCCGCGGCGCCCACTGTCCATGTGGGTGGTCGACGGTGAAAAATTGGAGAAAAGACCATTTGCATCTTTCTCTCCGGTTTGCAAGTGTGTAGATCTTTGGACACTGAGAAAAATGTGGATAATTTTATACGCTTTTTTTAAGCCAGTCGAAAAAATAGAAAAATAATTTACATTAATATTTGCATGGTAAAAATATTTTTATTTTTGTATTATATTAATGCACAAATTAATTATTAATTTTTAATATTAGTAAACTACAAAATATTATTACTAAAATAATATTTCAAAATATATTTACAAGCAAGGATAATTTCCTTCTTGTCTTTATTTTGAAATTAAATTTATTTTCAACATAAACAAATATAATATCATGTCTATAATTTTAGTAAAACAAATTATTATTATTTAAACCTAATTAACAAAGTATTATTAATTTTAAAAATATTTAATGTATATATACATATATGTATGTATATTTAAATATGATTAGCTTTTTCATTTCATTTGTATTATTGTTCTACCATTGATTTTACTAGCATTGCTTACATTAAATCCATAAAAAAAACATAAATTTTTCTCAGTGCACCTGAGTGCTTGGCTTCGATTTCTAAAACAAGAAAATTTGCATTTAATTGGGCAAGTCTGCTCTAAACACGCGGTGGGGAATGTGCGGCGAGTGAGGTGCTACAAAGTGTATTTATTCTGCTTTGAAGTGACAACCGCTGACCGGATGGAAACCCCTTTTCCTTTGAGCCTGGGAAAAACGCAGCTGATGAGATTTGGCTGACATCAATCAGCCGGAGATCTTTGCATTTGTCTGTTTTCCTTTTTTTGGGGGCCGGGGTTTGTTTGTTATTTTATCTGCGACACGATGACGTTTTCAAAAGACCAAAAAACTAAAACCAAAAAAAAACCGATGAGTGAAAGTACATTTTCGTATGTGGCGCTGCAGTTGTTGTCATTTCATTTCATTTCTTTTGGCCGGGCCGTAATGTGTGTAAAGTTTGCAACCGTCGACAGACGACTTCTCATGGCTGTTTGTCTCTTCGGCTTTTGATTGTCTGGCGATAGCCAATTGAGATTTTCATTTGTCAGTCAAAACAGCCACGGCGAAACAAAAGCCGCGACCGACCAGAGACGAAAGACGAGACGCGTCTGTCAATGACACAGAAAGAGAGTTTAAATCTTCCAAGCCTGAGCATATGTACTTGTTACTGGGATCTGTTGTTGCTGTTTTTGGTGTTTCTTTAAGCCATTGCACCGGGTCTGATTAGACTTTTGTTGATGTTCGAGTATCTGCTTTTCACTTTCCCTCTCGCCGGGGTCTCGTTTCTCGGTTTCTTCTGCGTCATCGACAGATTTCCAATTCTTCTATCGGGGGGCACGTGCTCAGCCACTGGATGCAGAGGTGTCTGCGGGAGAATTCAAAAAAGGTTGGTCGAGGGCTAGATTACGAGCTCAGTTTTTGACCGGAAGTGCACTTGTACCGCGAGCGTGCATCACTCCCGCTGAGAATATAATAGGGGAACTATTTGGTACCTATTGAATCTTGGGTATTCCAGGCTTTCAAGAACTTAAAAATCTATAAGAATTGCGAGGTATTTGGTATTGCTTTGGTATAGTGTGGATTTAAGAAACTAGTTTTTTTTTTGATCGAATTTCATTTCATTCCTTAAGGCAACCTAGAACTATATCCTTCAATATGCAATGAGTTAATGCCAAAATTAAAATACATTACTGGCTTTATGAAACACCAACTTTTGGGTAACAAATATTCGGTAATTCACCTGTAGAGTTCTAGTCACCTTCCTCTTACCTTTTGTGTTGGATAGTTTTTCTCTTTTGCCCAAGAGTAGTCAAGCTCCGTTGAACCTTTGGCATGAAACAGTGACCTCAGTAAATTCGTTTTTAATGATTCCGAAACTTGTCCTTCAAAATTAATTACGCCCTTTACTTTACCACGACTATATATATATATAGTGTACCTTGCCCAAGTAAGCCTCACTTTGAATGTTTGAACTTTACACTCTGCACATAAATCTTAGCTAGGCTCAGCTGAGCCGGCTAATTACGTTGGCAATCTTTTAATTATGGTCCAACAATTTCGGAAAATGAAACAAAAGCGACCCACAAAAAATTTGTTCGTCTTTCCTACAGTTTTCTACCACTCATTACCAACGATTCTTGTCACTAATCACACTGAAGAACTAAATTAAAAAGAGACACAAATGCTAAATAAAAAAAACATCAACAAATGTAACTGGGTCAAGTTGTTGTTGCCTGTGCTGCCGTTGAAAAATACAAAATAATTGTGGAAAATCTCAAGATCTTTTTATCTGCGGTTTTATTTTGCCTCTCGTTTTTGTTTGTTTACGTACGTTTAATGCGCTGGCGGTTGGCCGGATCGACGAACTGGGGAACTGGGCCGAGTTTCAATTAAGTTTCCAGCCCAGAGCCAAAAACTCACGCCCCCAAGTCTGGATTCTGCCGTCCCGCGCACACCTTACGCACTTGAGAAGCGCGGAGAAAGGCTTGAGAACTGTGGGAATGCCCAATTAGGGTGTATTAGGCAATTAGAGGTAATCAGCTTTTCTGGTAGTTACCTTTTCACAATTATTCTAATGAATTCGAGGCTGTGTTTCCGCTTTTGGCTATGATGATTGATAAATCCTGACTGATGGATCTGTACCTCAATTATAGAAAGTACTTTACAGTAGAATAAAAATCATATGTTCGTCGTATTAATATAATTCCTGTATATAAATATTTGGACAAATAAAACAAAATCTTATAGTTTGAAGATTTTTAATGGATCAATATTATTAAATCAAAGTTACCATACATTTTTATACACAGATTACTAAAGATAAATGAATAGTTTCTATTATTGTAGTGTAGTTATAAATGCAATGCCTTAATGTTCGTGTTACTATGCACAAATGAAATAGTTAATCAAGATGGCGTTAATTTATTGAATTACAGATTGCTTATTTAGAGATACGGAAACCATTTCCAAAAGCATTCGATTGATAGCCCCCTTGTAATTATCAGCCGCCGAAATAGTCGGGGAAAATGGGGAAAGGTGAATTCGTGCGATTTTCGCATCGGACATCCCAAGCGGTCCATTGTCCAACTGGACGGGAGTCAATAAAAATTATTTCGCGAAAGTTGTCGCACAATATGGCAGCGCAGAGTGTTTACCTCATTTTCATTAAGTTGTATTTTTAAGTTTTATTTTCTCCGACTTTTTATTAGATTGTAATGTTTAATGCTGCCGTTGCGGGCTGCAGTGCCGCGAGTTGCCAGTCGCCACATTTCGCAGCCATAATTCAACTAATTAAATGCACATGAAAAATTCAGCACTCGAAAGGCAAACTTGACAAATGGTACCAAGTCTTTAGCCGCGGGGAGGGACCTCATAAATGCCAAAGCCAAAAACTAGCGATGAAACGCACTGAGAAACGTTTCATTTTGAAATGTGCAACGAATTACTGAATTTTTCAGTAGGTGAAAGAGTTTGGAGATTGGAAATAGTTTGAATTAGTCATGGGAAAAAAACAAGACGAGAGAGTTGTGGTAGGTCGTTGGGTAATATTTACGTACTATAATCTACTTATTTATTTCTTTTACAATTAAAACTGATCAAATCGCCCCCAGGTCACTTAACACTCAGTTCATTAGGTGTGCATACATTAAACTTTAACTGCCTGAAGACTCTAAAATTTCTCTTAACTGCGGATTGAGATTTCCCCCAAATATCTACCGCCTTACCTAATCCCAACCAATTACCCGATTATTGTTAAATCTCTGGATCTTCGCTGGGCCACTTAATGGAATTAACCAGATTAGCCATGGCAGGGCTCATATGTTTTCGACGCTTGTTAATGGCGGCCAAAGCCGGCGAATCGAGGAATGGTTTTCCCAATCAATTAGCTCTGACCTCCAGCTGCCCTTCGGACCTGCACTCGCCGCGGGAGGTTTTCCCTCATTTTTTCCTTTCTTTCTCCCCCCCAAACCCATTGATCATTGGCTATCGATTGGCCGCGATCGCCGACACGATATTGCCCTAGGTTTTCGGCTACCGTTCCGACTGTCCACCACCAACGACCCAAGAAACCAAAACAAAGCGCATAGCAAACCCAAACCCATACCCAAACCCAAAACAACCCAGCCAACACCAGGCCACTTACACTTACAACTGGGCGCAACTTTCACTAATTTTCAATGCGAGCAAACTTGATTGGTAAATTGCGGCAGCAGGACGCACTCCGTTTAATATTTCTCACCCATTCTCGGTCCCACCTGAGTTGCTTTTCCACCTCGCCCAATGCCCAATCAATTGGACACTTTTCCACTTTATTTTCCACACTAATTGGAATGGACACGCGGGATTTCAGCATTCTTCCCGATCCGTATGGGCCCAATTTTAATACTCTTTATGGGCTTTAAGGGAGAACTATGGGAGTAAAATGTGCATTCCTTTAAATATTTCATTAAATAATTGGCTTATAATAATGGCCTATTAAATCTTTATTTGATTGCCAATAATTATTATTTATTTTTATAATGTATTTAAAAGTGATATTTAAAAAGGTTTTGTTTAATTTTAAAGGCTTTATTTATAGAATCTTAAGCTTATGAGTGTTTCAGGTTCCCCAAGAGAATTCACTGTACTTCAGAAACCACAATCATCCACTTATTTTTGGCAAATATACAAATCCACTTCCCAAAAGTATAAAGCCCCCATATCTCGCACAGAAACAATGGGAGGCCCGAGAGTTAGGGTAATTAAAACTTCCATCTGATGAAAACCAGACCGAGCCACTTCCTCTGTGGCCTTCCGCTAGTGTCGCAGCTTTATCGTTTTATTATGACACGCAAATGGCAAAATTAGTAAAAATATCTGGAAATTGTCGGCTGCTGTTATAATTATAATATAAAATGCGCCCATAATAGACTTGTTTTTCGCCCCTGGCCAATTTGCAATGTTGGCCAAATCTTTTGGCGTTTTATTTTCATTTAATTACTGCTGCCGCCGCCGCCGTCGCAACAGTTGCTGTTGCATTAATTGGCTTGTTTTGCTTAATAATGATTATTGGTTTTTATGACTCTTTGATTATGCGATGATGCATCGAAAAAAGCCAGTCGGCGAGGAAAGTCTCGGAGCGTTGTTTTTTATTTTCTTACTTTGTTTTTCCACCGGCTCTTTGGCGAGGTGTTGAGCATTTTGTTGGAGTTGATGGCCTGTCAGTCAGTCAGGCAACTCAACTGCCGGACGGACATTGTCGGTCTGTTTTAAAGCGCCGGACCGCTTCTATGCTCGTATCTGCCTATGCTGGTAGTGCCGCTGCTGTCTTAATTATGTAATGTGCGCTTTGGAAGACAATTTAAATGGCCGCCAGTTGTGGAAAACAAACACGAACTTTGGTGGCCCAGAAACGCCAGGAAGACGATGGAAAGCCCAGAGATAAGTCGACCGCTGAGGTGCTCTTAAAAGAGGCTTTCAAGAATTAAAAGTTAAGAACTTTTTTGAAAAATAATGAGATGTTGTCAATAAATAATTCTTAAAAGATTAGAAACTGCGACTATAATATAAAAAATTAAAAATTACTATATTAAATACTTCACAATACCTATAAGAAAATAAAAATCAAAATAGCGTGGATGAAAAAAAATGGAAAATAGCTTTATATAGACAACTACATTTTTACAAGAATCACATTTTCAGAACAATAGAATCATTTTTGTAAAAGGAATTGAATATAGCAATAGATATTTCAAGAAGAACTGTATATTCAGCATATTCCCAACCATTTTCCATTTATCGAAAAACCCCCAGATTTAATAAGTAAAGACCATTATGGTAAAACGCTCCCTAGCTTTATAGGGTATAGGTCATAATTATATGCACTTGATCGGCGGAGAGCGTGTGAGCGAGATGGAGCGGTAAAATGTGCAACTCAAGTGGACAGCCAAGTGGACAGCGAATTATGACTGATGACGCAATGCGGACTCATCGATGGGGCCGGTGGAAAAACCGTTGCAATGATCGCGGACCCAACCTGCCAGTTGCTCCTGGTTGAAGCTCTTGACCCCGTTCCACGCCAGCATGACTGCAGATGGAAGACCAAAAACCAAAAATAAAAACAACCGAAAAATCCGAATCTCGAAACGCTTCAGAAACTTTAGACGCCCCCGAAACTTGTGTTGCATTTTAATTGCTCTGTGATTAAGCGGCAATTACATAAAATTAAAAACAAAAGTTGATTTCGAACTAAATGATTACGGCAGAGGCAGTCCACAAAAAGACCGAAAAAAGAGGAGCACTACGCAAGAAGAAAGTGAGGAGAGCGAAGAAAGCTGGAGAAGAAAACGATTAGTTTCGTTCGCTTAGCAAAATGTTGAATAATTGCTTATAATTATGATAATTCAACTAAATACCTGCGCGGGCGGTTGCATCAGCGCAATTTGCACCACTAACCCACCGAGGAGCCGCCGGGGAGCCGCACCACTTTAGCACGCAAGTCGCTGCACACTTGGCTGGTTAATTTATGTCATGATTCCGCACATAAATTCCAAAGGAATTTTCCTATAAATTACGGGGGCTTTTCCCCGACGCCCAGCGATTCGCTTTTCTTATACATATGTAGTGTGTAGTCTGGGTTTCTTTTAGTTAGCAAAGATGTCAGCGATTTTGTTTTTATTTCAGCCTCTTTGGCTGTGCGTTTTCCTCCTTCTTCTAATTTCCCTGTGCCACAACATTATTACGAAATGAGACTTTTCTTCGGTCTTGTTTTTCTTTCTTTCTTCCCGTTGCACATGGGATTTCCCTTCCCCCGTGTTGGAAAATCGGGGGCCGAAGATCCCAGTGACATTTCCACAGGCAAGGAGGCCTCTTCAGGAAAATACTTTTTGGCATGCGCTGACACGAAGAAAACATTAAACATTCTCTTTGGGGGCCACGAAGAAATGGTGAGGGCACCGCCGGGCTGCATCAATAAATTTAGCTCATAACGCTGAGTGACAGTAATGTGTCATCAGCCGGTGGAAATAGTTTCTAACGAAGTGGGAGTTGCTCTACGGGCGGGTATTTCTGTTGCATGAGAAATGAGTTTGGCTCGCCAACGGGGTGGCGCATCCATGTGATCCGATTTACACGGAATTTACGATGGATTTGTGGCGGCTAACCACGCTGATTCATTTGGCGTAAATATTTATCCAGGGAGAGGCGCCAATCAATTATTGAGGTATTTTATCTAGCTGGCGGGGTATTGTTTTAAACTTAGATTTCAAAATTAATCATGATTGCCTAAAATATATTTAATACTTATATACCTTTTATAATGTTCCAGATAACGACGCATAAATAACGATGGGAAATAGACAATTCGATGCCCTTTAGGAATTGCCCACTGTAAGTATCTAAACCTATATTAAGATTCGGTTAGTAGAAAAGCTTTGTAGAAAAAGCTTATTTTTAAGAGTTTACAATAAAGATATCTCTAAATTTTAAATTTATTTAACACTCTACATTTAAGTTACTTTTATAACTTAATATAATCTATAAGATCATTAAAATTTGTAGATGCATTTAAAACATGTGTATCTTTAAGATACTGCTGAATCATTGATTTTGGTCCTTTGAGAAACTTTTATATCTTTCCACTTTATAGTTTTATGAAATTGGTAATCTCAAGGTCATGCTTCGTTAAGATACTCATATCACACTGAATTGCATTTGTAATACCAAAGTTACTCAATTTAAATTGAAAACTCCCACTCCCTCCACATTTTGGGAATGCATCCCTCGGATACCCATGAAAATGATTTTCATTTCACCTCGTTATAGCCGTAACTTAAGATCTCGCCCGTTCACCTGCTCGGGTTGTCCGCCAACTAATGAAATCATCAACCTGTGGCCACACAATCCATCAAATTTAAGTCCAGAAAGAGACAGGGGCCAAAAGTGTTAAACAATTTTCCGCACACACAGACGCAGAGTCCCCCCAGAGTTGAGATGCAAATGAAGTTTTCGACTTATGCCGAGTCTCGTTTTTGAAGTTTTTTCGTTAGCGGCCGTTAGCAGCCTTTGAGTATGAGTTTCGCTCGTGTGCATAATTTAAAATAATGACGGCACATGAAACTTAATGCGTCTGCCCCGAAAGAGATCGATCCTATGGAAACGGAGGAGGAGGAGGCCAGCCCGGGATGCCCCGGCGGCAGGTGGATCAAATGGAACCCGAAGCTCTCAAGCGCCCAAGCTGATGATGCTTGATGGCTGGCTGATGGCCGGGAAAAAAGCACCCCGGCACGCATCTTTTGGTCACGCACCAAAGGTGTAACAGGTGTCACTCTCACTCTCACTTTTCCTCCGCTGGTTGGCCTACATACATAACAATTAGCTAACCAAACGAATGGCCGAATACACACGCAATTATCGCATCCTTGCCGTATCTGTGATTTGTGATCTGCGATCGCTGATCACTGATCGCCGCTGTCACCGTCTCCATATATATGCCTTTTTTTCACCTTTTTGTCACTTTCCTTTTGCAATGCAAATTTCTCGTGCCGACTATTAATTGCTAATGGCAGTCAACGGCCAAAAAGAAGAAAAACCAAACTGAAAATAAAGGAGAAATAACCGTTAAGACAAACGCCAAGAAAAAACCAGCCATAAAAATCGTCAACCAAATGCGGCAGCCCGGCTTTAAGGCCCCCTCATCCTTCCTCCAGTCACCTGAATTTTCCTCCTGCTGCCCACGATCGCGGCTCATTCACAGTAGGCTGCTACCGCGGCTTATATGCAGATTTCGAGAAAAGTTTCTCTGGCGGAAAATAGCGCCAGGGTTTCGCAAAATCCTGTTTTAGGATTTTTGTTTAGCCACGGCTTTGTGCGCGACTGAATTTATGAATATTTATAGACCTTAAAATTTAATGCGCTGATCGCCAATCACACAAATTAGCTTGCATAAAGACGTTCAAATGGATTTGACACAATTTTCTGGAAACTATTTTGCTAAAAATCAAGTGGGAGAGAGGGTTTTCTACTTTTGTTTTTCTTTTTTCAGCTAAAAGATTTCAGAAATATTAAATGCTTAAAATAAAGTTCCATAAAAGGGAGCAGTTCAACAAAAGCATACATAAATTACTAATATCCCTTTGAAAGCATATATTTAGTTTATTATAAACTACTTACTTAAAAAAATTTCCAAAAATGGCTATCACCTAGATAGGTAGGAAATCTAAAGTTACTAAATACCTAATATAATGATACTAAATACTATCTTAAGGATATTTAGAATATAAAAACCGATTTTTATGTGAAAATGATTAAATATTTAAACAAAATAAGGATCTCTGTATAAATGAAATAATTTTTTTACACGCAATAAACTTCAGAAAGAGTTAAGTACAAGTCCTTAATTTAATTTGAACTATAATTTTCTTGAGCGTAAATGATCTGGAGGTTGAAGTGGACTCCGAACACCTTGGTCCTGGGGCTCTAAAAATAAAACTTTCTTTGCTAGCCTGGCCCCCGCCTCCCCTGACTTGGATCCACCAACCCCAGAGTGGCTATAACTCCCTCTTTTTGGGCTTATCGACGATCTTTAGACGTTGGCACGTTTCGTTCATTGCCTTGGCTTCAGTGGTTGTTGTTGCCGTTGACGTGTTGCCAAATGGCCATATTCGAGCTTTTATTGTGGCTCGTATTAGATTGCCATGGCCAATGCATAAATCTGTTATTGAATGCGAGCCCGAATTGGAATCGGAATCCGATCAAGAGCGTTTCCAAGAAAGCCAGTGGAAGGCCAAGAGGGAGAGATATTCGGCCCGGGGCAAGCGGTTCGGTCATATCCATTCTTAATCGCAAATATTTGGAATATTTCATGGAGGAATTCGACTTTGTGTAAGGGCAGTTCCATAATATTCCCTCTAAGATTTGTGTAATAAAGACTTTTAGTAGCAGATACAAAGCAGTAAAGCTAATAACTTGCTTGGTGAAACTGCCCCATTAATGAGCACTTTGTTAGACCAGACAAGCAAATAATGATCCATTACCAAGCAATGGCTGATCAGTATTTAAATAACAATGGAACCATCCGCATGTGTGAAATATCAACCGCGTAACAAGTCTCTGGTCAAGTAAGGACCATCGCGAAACGCCAACTAATGGAACTCGAAGTGCCCCCAATTACCAGGTGAAGTGTATGTGCTAAAAAGTACCCACTTACATATTTCATTTTGGCATACCTCAGAGTGGAAAGTTCTGGCCTGCGGTGAGTCACTAAGCTCCAATGAGACACGGGAACAGTGCTTAAAAGTCAACAGCATAAATCCAGGCATGAAAGCGATCTCCTATCGCAGTTCTGCCTCTCGTTCTAATAAGCCAAACAATAAATCATCATCGGAGCTTATATTTTTAGCAGATTTCTTAGCCAAAACTCTGCTGACTCACGATCCCCGAAGAGCTCCAGGCTCCATACATGTGTACCCTGCCATGGGTTCCCATTCCCAGACCCCGAGTGGAACGGCGCTTCGCTTTGAGACTTCAGCGTGTCTTATACCATGCTCCCCGTACTTCTTGGATGCCCACTTTCCTGTTGTTCTTCTTAAACTAACAAATTCTGGCATGGTCCAAAAAAGAGAAGGGGTTCTGGAGGGTCCAAGGGGGTGGCATGGCGGAAAACAGGCTTGGGCACATTGCTGGACATCACGCAAGGAGGACCGAACCGCCGCAGAATCGGTGGCATCGGAATCGGAGGAAGGAGAAAGTCTCCACGAAGGGCGGCAGGAATCTCCAAATCTGTTTCCACGTTCTCAAAGGCACTCGGAGAAATGTATCTTAAAAGTGCATTGGTACATATATTACAATAATATAGATATTTAAAAAAAGAAAAAGCATTGTATTATAATCCACAACATTTTGAGTATTTGAAAATGTGTTATGTTTTATTTAAATATAATTAAAGTTTTTTTTTCAAATCATCCTAATTCAACAAATTTGCATTTAAAAAGAAAGCCAAAAACTAAAAAAAAACTTGCAACAAATTGTCATAAAATATTATATCCGAGGACCTGTAGCCAAATATTATGGCATACTGTTGAAGTGTGCTCTTCGGCCAGCAGCCAAGACACACGGAATTCTGTTTTCCAAGTAGCCCAACAACGAAATTTGTTATATGAGTTACATTAGTGGGTGCCTGTCCCCCTTTCCACACCCTCTCCATCTAGTTTTTAGGGTTTTTTTCTATTTGGCCAGCATTGTTTGGCAAGCGGGCAGCCACATTTGCAGCAGCAGCAGAATTGACATTTCCTTTTACAACATCCAACAAGCTCTGCAAAATGAAAACGATAAATCAGCAACAACAGCGGCGAGTTTTCCATGTGATTGTCACGCTTGAAGGACTTTTCTCGTGGAAAGCGCCAACAAAAATCAAAGCAACAAAGGCGAAAATGAATTTGTTGCTTTTCTTGTTGGCCGCTGCTGTTAACAGCATTTGTTGCAGTTGCTTTTTATGAACTAGGTTACTATGTTTGTTGAGTAATTGAGCTTGGTTTTTTCGCACACACGAATGTGTCCATTGTCTGTTGTTGTTGTCGATTAGGAAGCTGCCACACATGCAACTCGGTTTTTTTTCTTGGCAGGAAGTGAGATTTTGGGGGCGGTGGGGGTGGTTTTTTGCTATCTCTGAGTTACGCTGCCAAATAGTTGTATCCCTATAAGGCAATATCCTTCACGGAACTAATTTGTTTTGTGTTAAAGTTGAATTAGGCGATTATATAACTATTTGGCATTAAAAATGGCTAATTAATGTACGGATATGAGCAAAGCCAACATCACGTATGAGCAATATATGGTTCATATTTAAGCCAAATTGTGGGCATTAAACACAAAATTATTTTAATTATTATAAGCAATGTCAAATTTAATTAAACAAATTACTTTTCGGGATTGGTAATAATGACTAACCATTTAGCTTTTATTAAAAAAGCGAGCGGTTTTTAATACCCTTTATTTTCATATAGTAACGAGCACAAGAACTAGTAACTTTCTTATAAAATTAATCACAAAATATGTGCTCTTAGTTTAATACATTCTGAAAACGTATATATTTTTCGTTACTAACTGAGCTGAAAAAATATAAATTAATTGCAGGCCAACAGCTTGACCCACCTTGCTTCCTAGTCCACTTCTCACTTGGTTTTATTTTTATCCACTCGGATTTTCCACTCCTGGCTGCCTTCTCTGCAGTCACGTTCCAGCTTCTCGTTTTATTCGTCACTAGCCCCGCTGCCCCCACTCTCTCTGGCTGTCTGTTTTGTGATCTAATTACTGTATTTGCTGTCCGTTTTGACTGCTGCTTTTCCGGCCGCCCCCTGGCCTTTGAAAAGCCTGTTTAAATTCGTCGTGCTCTGCTAGTGACTCCTTTTCTCCAGCCTCCCCATCAGCTTCCCCTCCGCATCAACATCATCATCATCATCCCAACTAACCAGATCCCACTGTTTTTTGCTCTCTTTGGGAGTTTGTGTATCACTTTGGCGCATTTGCTTTTACTTTGGGGCTAATAAAAAAAATATTTTACTCTAGTGACAAAAGTTCTATTTAGGAAAATTTTACTTTAGTGACGAAAGTCTTAAAAATCATTTTAACTTAAATGTTTCGTTTGAAACAGTAACTATAAGAAAGTCAATGCTGATTTGTTTAAATGAAGATACGTAGTGCCTTTCGTCACTATGTCACAATGCCATTCACCGTGATTCCTTCGAAGGTGCACTGATTTGACTTTGGAGATACCCACTGCTACCCTTTTCCATTTGCTTTGGTCTGATATTTGATTATGACATCACTTGGAATTGCAGGAGCACTTTGACATTTCTGTTTGCCAAGAGAACCCTCCGCACGGAATACATTATTATCGTGGGGAACTCTCTCTCCCATCGCCGTGGATTCCATTAAACGGATTTCCGTGACTGGATTATAAAAATATTGGAATCCATAAGGAAGCCGATTCCGATGGTGATGACGATGCATGCATCAATTTTCACTTTCCACGATACAAGATACCTAAATACTTACTTATATAAGTGGTGTAGGTTGGCCCAGTCAACGGAAAAAAAGAAATCCTTGTACGTGAGGTTTGTCTTCGAGGTCACTTGGGAAACATCAGCCACATCTTAACTGCCAGAAATTTCACCTCAGCTGCTGTAAGCCAAAGATTGAGATCCCAGGCAAGACAGAAATAATACACAATTATGAGGTAAACAAAACGAAGTAAAATTCGGGGTTTATATAAAGCTTACCATTGCGAATCGAGTATTATTTATTAATTATTATTCAAACAGTGTAAGCCAATCTTTGCGATCTTTTGTTTCGTATTGCGTGGATTTTGCAATTCGAGATGAAAGTTTGTCGCATGCATTACCGAGATTACATCACAGGCGGCGAAAGAGACGGCTATAGGGGGTGGAGAAAGAGAGGGAGGCGGACTTTGAGGGGGAGTCGCAGGCATTCCCAACTGAGGCAGTCAGTCATTCAGTCAGTTCAGTTGGTCAAACATGTTTACATAAACCTAATATAGGCACGGACAAATGTACAAACAGGACGAACAAACATTTGGCACTAGAGCAGGACGGCAGGCTGCAGCCGGGGAGCGAAAGAGACGGCCTGAGAGAAAGAGCCCGACTTAGATGGACAGCCAGTCAAATGGTCTTGTTAATTTCCATTTTTCTATGCAAATTCCAACTTCCTCGACTCACTACGAAAATGGCAATAAATGCAGCGGGTTGCAGCCGAAAAAAAAAATGGAAAATATAAAAAATTTGACTTGCCATAAAAATTGAAATCCAAAATGTGGCAACAGCAAAGGGGGCTTGTGCCACGGGGGGCGGCGTGGCGATGGGACAGTGGGCGTCTGTTAGGCAACCTCTGTGGGGGCACGGAAAATGGGGAAAATGGAAAATATGCCACAGCCACATGACACACAGACGCAGACGGAGACGGAGAAAAGTCAACGTGCAAAAATAACAAACAACTGTCAAATGTCTGACAAACGAGACAAGGAAAAAGACAAAACTTGCGCACAACCACCGGCAGCAATAAAAACACGAGGAAGACTGCATTGGGGCCCAGGATTAATGGGAAGCCAACCGAATCCAAAACGCCGATCAAGTTGCACACACAGAGTGTGGCAGTTATCAAATATCAGTCACTCAGTCAGCCGGTGTTTAATTAGTTGCAATTTCACGGAATCCAAAACGTTGTCGTGGTTTTTGCAAGCTCAAAAAGTTACTCACTTACCTAAATCTATTTATAAATTAAATAAATTAATTTATAGTACAATAAATGTGGGTACCTATAATAAAAATTATCATCAATTTTAAATAGATAAATGTTTTTTTTTTATGTTTGCAAAAAGAATATAATATAAGAATATATATATCCCCTATAAAGTTCCTTTAAAATTTTAAAATACTCGGTTTAAAAATTGAATTTAAAATTTTATGGAAAGTAACTTTTACGAGTATTTAAAATATAATTTACTAAGTGATGATAGGGAAAATAGCAATAATAAACAAAATATTCAAAAATAAATATAAAAAATATTAGTATGAATGTAGGATCCTTTATCTTCCTTCTATAAAATTATTGTTCAATTTGTTTAAATATTTTCCTAAATTTGAAAGGGTCACAACAATATTTTATTAAATTTGAATTTGTAAAAAATACTTTTATTCTTGTTTAAGTATGTTTCAATAAAAAATTACGAAATATTCGCAGAATAATTTTTTTTAACCAAAAAACCAATATTGTTTTATGTTAAAGTCAAAATAATGGCAACACCTTTTAATGAAACGACTTTTGATAAACGCTTCCCGTAAATGTTGTCAGGAGAGCCTTTAAATCGGGTTTGATATCCCCAGCAGCGAGCAAATAAATAAATCCAGCCATTATCACTTTACGCCGGGTGTTAAGCAATTTCAGTTGATTTTATTACTTTTTTGCGCTTTTCCTTTCTGTTTTATTTGCTGGATGTTGTCTCCCTGTGTTGGCTTTCACGCAGCAAACTTAAGCCCCAAAACCGAACCGAAGCTCCAACCAGGCGGAGCAATCAATGTGAATGCTCCTGGGGCTTGCGGGGTGGAGGGGATGCGAGGGGGGGCGGCACGGGGAGCGGTACGGCAAGTATGCAGACGCAGACTGGCGAAAGAATGCTGAAATTGAAGATGCGCTGCACTGGATGCTTGCATAACGAACCTCGGTGGTGTGTGTGGATTGCTTATTGTGCTGTGGTGTTATCAATGGTTATTGTTAGCGGCTTCTGTTGACAACTGCATCTGGAAAATCGGGCATGTCAGCTGAGTCCTAGAAGTGGAATATATAAAATATACTTGAGTTTATAATGATTACAATCCATGGTCCCTGCCTATCTATAGATACATTTTTCTTCAGTGTTATTATAATTTTAAGTTTTTTATTAAGTTTAAACATTCTTACAAAAATCAACTTTACAAGAAAAATGCTTTCAAATTATTTTTTTTTCCATTTTACCTTTAAACAGACTTTTAATATTTAAGTTCACTATAACAAACATATTCCTTGTTCCCCCAAAATTTTATACCGAATCAGTAATACCTACATCCAAAGCAACTTTTATAATAGTTTCCAAAAAAGGTCTGCAATTTCCCAGTTTTATTTAGACATTTACCTAAAAAGTTTACTTTTAACAGAATTAATGATATTTTTTCATATATATATCTCATTGATCGTTTCTTTAATAGATTTACCATGTTTTAAATTTATAAGCATATCAAATTTTTATGTTACCCACTGAATATTTATGATCATCTCACTGATTTAGTTTTTATGACTTCATGTCCGAACAGTTTTCGTACACCTGCTCTTTAAAGCAATTTGATATTCATGTTGTTAGGAAAAACATTAAATTTAATGGCTAATTAAAATTAATCAAATTAAAATAAAGTGATTTCTTATATAACACTTTTATAATATGTACTAACAATACATTTAAATAGTTGGCAATAAATGATGCTCAAAACCTAATGGGTGTTTGTTAATCTCCGGAATGAGTATTGTAAATAGTACCATTGATAAGGGAAAACTTTATTCAAGCAACTATTTAAAAATATTTATGAAAGAGTATTCGAAGTAGTAGAGATCTGTAGGATCCGAATTCCTGGTGTTATTGCATCGTCTGCCGCAATGTCTCCGCCTGGCAGACATTTCTCCGGCTGTGACTCTGACTCCGTCTCCATTTCCACTCCCCATCTCTGCGAGCAATATGCTTCTTCCGTAGTGGTCTGGAGCAGCGTTCCACGTCTATGAGATGCCATCCCGAGAGGAGCACATGGGCATGTCATTCCTTGGCTTCGCCGAGCATCTTTGGCATTTCTCAAATTTGCTTTTGTGTTTGGATTGCTATTTCCCCACAATCCCAACTCGAGTTTGTATTCCTCATTTTACTTTTCGCTGCAGATTTATAATTATTCATTGGTTTCTGCAGCCGCCATCAGTTCAAATGCAAATTCGTATTCACATCACGTATACGAGTAGTGGGCTCGATGAGAATGGCCATGTAATTATGTCTCTGTTTGGGGGAGGAAAATCCTTATTATGAGGTGGGAAAACAATAAATTACTTTAATGGTCTTGAAGTATATTCGCCCTAAGTTGCATTCTGTTATTAAGCAGATCCTAAGGGAACTCGCAAATAATTGAGTTTGATTGGCGGAGAAGAAACCTTATTAGGCGTTCGGAAGTCCCAACATTATTTGTAGGCCTTAAGTTATTTCACTTATTTTCCTCCTCACAATTGCAGCTCATTATTTTGATAAAAGCGCGCCTGTCAAAATTGAATAGGGAAAAGCCTCGTTGGCAAAGAAAATATATAAACCAGGCAAAGAAAACACAATGGCAGTTGGTCTATTAGCAGAGCGCAAGCTGCCGCCGCATAATGAAAGCGAAAATTTAAATTTTTGATACAATTTGCAATTTTTCCGCGCCACTTTTTCCCCCACCTCCACCCACTCCCAGCTCCACTCCATCATTCAGCGATCTCCTCCAGTTTTCAGTTGCCAGTTGGCAGCTTTTTCAGTTTTTTTCAGTTTTCTGCCTCAGTTTTCAGTTTCCAAGTTGCCCACAAGCGGCGCAACAGTCGACAAGTCGACAAAGAAAACAATTCATCATGTTGTACATGGAGGAACCTTTTGGTTTTCCTCGAAGTCGCAGTCCAAGTCGGAGCCCCGGCTTCAATTTATGCGGCGCTTAAATCGATTGCTTTGCCACATTGCGGCAATTGGATCGGTACTCCTCCTCGTCTGGCCCCCTTTTCCCCCGAAAAGCCCCCTTCTACGCCTCTGAGAAGGCTGCGCAAAGTCGTTGTCGTTGAACCGTAAAACTGAAATATGAAGCGGTGCGGAGGGGCTCTTGGGTGATGCTTTGCGGGTGGATCGGATCGAGTGCCAAGAGCCTGGCATCGCGTTGAGTGACCACGGACCACGAACCGCGGACCGCGGAACAGGCTCTTGCTTCATTAAGCTATTCATCCATCCATCCAGCCGGCCATTTACTCAGCCAAGCAGCGATACCCAGTTCGATCCACTCGGTGGATCGGTTCGATCGTGTTGCTTTATTTCTCTCTTAAATTTGCGCTAACTAGATGTCGCAATTGAAAGTAAGCTGTCAAATATTATCGTCGGGGGTGTAGGAGTGGGTGAGCGGCGGCCTAAGCCTCATTATAATGAAGAAAAGGATTCCAATCGAACGCTGCGATGATGTCGGCTCAGAGTGGTAGAAACGTATCGGGAATTTCATTTATAGAAAAATGAAACGACATGTGGAAATGTGGAAAGAAAGGTATAAACTGATGGGTACCATAGCCCATTTCATCATTAAACCTTTCAATTAGTAAAGAGGAAATTCATAAAAATATATTTTTGTAGAACTATTTGCAGAGCTGAACAAACTTCAATGCATATTCCATATAATCTTCCTAATAAAACCTACAATTTTCAAAAATGTAGTTAGGAAAGAGTATGTGCAAACTGAAGAATAATTCGATACAAATTCCTTTAAAAATTCCTAATAATTAAAAATAATTTCCGAAAACTATAATTACTATATTACTATAGATAAAAAATAAAATATTCATTTAAAAATATATTTCGGAACGCAATTTTCATGATGATCACACAATTCAAACAGCTCAAGTAAAGATCAGGATATCTTCAGAAACGTTTTCCAAGAAATAACAATTGGCTAATTCCAAAGTTCAACAGTCTGACCTTGGCAAAAATGAAGATCTACCACCTAACATTTGAGGTTTTTGATTTGTCAATGTCATCGGACTTGAAAGGCGTTAATTTAGCTCGAGTTGCTAAGAGCATTCATAAGATTGCGTAAGAACTCGAGTTCACCACTAGAGAATGCTGGCCATTTCATAATTGATCGATTCGTTTTTCGTGCAATTCTAAAAACATAATGACGCTCCTCAATTGAAGTTCAAGGCTGAGTCTCAAGGACTTGTTCAATTGTTTTGAGCATTCGCAAACGGCCTCTTGACCAAAAAGACCCTTGAAATGTTTCTTCAACATAGTTATTTGCAAATTAAATTACCGAATCAGAGCCAAAGCCTTCAAAGTATATGTACGGCCCGCGGCTAGACAAAAAATCGAAAAGCAGAAAAGAAAGGCTGTCCGAAGTTTCAAATACCCTTGTCAAATTTTTTGTGCACCAAAACATTCCAGTTCCAGGTGACAGGTATATTTTCGTTGGTAAATTCTTCAAACCCGCAAATTACTTTAGAAAAACCCCGGCTGACATATTTTTCTGGCTGGCTTAAATAAAAGAGCCCGGGGCCAAGTCACAAAGAACATGGTAAATCTGTCGGATTGCTTGGGAGCTCAACTGCCTGTCTATAATTGTTAATAATAATTTATGCTAATTTTTTTTAGCACCTTTTGAGCTCGGCGACCAGCGTTTCACCAATTCATAATGTTTGTGATTTGTAAGACAAACAATAGACGGCCAGCGGAGTCGAGAGCTGCTGGCGAATTCTCTCTGGGATTTTTTCCACTTTTTGGGAATGTGGCCAGAAGAAACGTGTTTTCTAACAAAGGCCGCGGCTTAATGGGTCGACAAATACAAGCCGCAATAAATAAATAATAAAAAGAAAATGCCCAAAAGGGAGGGGGTTACACACTTGATCTGCGCCGTGCGGCTGGGAATCGTAAAGGTAGAGTCGCATATATGTGGGCGATGATCTCACCATTTAATTGGCCCCGAAAGCAAACGAATCTCGCTTTTGGCCCTAAACTTTCTTGTTATGGATGTGGCGCGCGCTCTGACCGAATTCGGAAGATGAATGGTGCCACAAGTGCCCCGTCTACGGGTGGTGCTCGTGGAAATTAAAATAAATCTCTCACTCGGGCACCACCAGCCTTATCGCGTAATTTCGTTAAATCGTAATTTTTTATGCAAATTCCGACTGGCTGACGCACCGAAAAAGACAGTCAGGCTAATGCATTTCCACTTAATGCATTTGGACAGTGCGGAAAGCGAACGAATTTGCATTAGAATTGTGATTGACAGTCGGCGCACATGGCGTATACGCAATTATGGATGCGAACGGGCACTCTGACATTTCCTAGATTTCGCTTGGGCGCGAGCTCCATTTCTGAAATGCGGATGGATGGCTGCCCTAGGGTTCTAAGCGAGGAGATCTGCCAATGGAATTGAGAACGACTTTTTTGGGACCCACGACTTTACATCATCCCAAACAAAATCACTGCTAGATGGTTTTTAATTAACCCATTTTTAGTCATTTGCACATCCGGCAATTCGGGCAGGAAATGACTTCCAAGCGCCAGCCAAGATTGAAAGGCACGTTAAAAATCCAAAAGTAACTCGTCAATGCAAAAAAAATTATTATACAGTGGGGGCTCAAAAGATGGAGTTTCTTTCCTCATGTTACAAAGTAGATTTATGTATATGTTACTTTTTCAAAATTACCTACCATTATAAATGATTAAACATTGTGAATATTTGGTGTTCGATTGTGTAAAAATATGATAATCACAGCTATCCATAATAAATCAATATCCATAATAAATTAAAATCAAGAAAACTTAAAGTTCGTCAAATATAATAATTATAATTGTAGTCTATTATTATACAACTTTCTGTCAAGTATTTTTAGAAGTTATTTTAGATTGCCGATATTTTTATCCAAACCCAAACTTTTTTAATATTTTTCTTTTTCTTTTTTTGTTATTTTAAATAATCAACAAAATTAAAATTAAAAAACCCAAATCAATCTTAAATATTATAGAAAAAATAAAATCACTAAATTACTTTGTTTAAGAAAACATAGATCAAAGAATTCAGACTGATAATTTTTTAGTCAATATAATTTAGAGGATTTTTAAACCTTTTCTAAAATGGATTAAGAATGTTAGAGGCCCCACTGTCTGGCCAAAACAGTTGCCAAACACGGCTTACAGTTAACGATAATGATACGACTGCGATGATGATGTGATGATGTTATTAGGAGCAGGCCCGTTTGTCTCTCAGACAGAACGACGGCAAGATTGCGATCTCAACGGCCTAACTCCAGTTTATGAATTTTGTAGTTATTTTTGTATTTTTTGTTGGCTTTCGTACACCTAATTGATTTAATAATCAAGGTTTTACAGCGGCCTCTCCGAATTTTCGTATCGTTTCAGGTCTCCAAAGAGCTTGGCGAGTGGAGACTGCGCTCACCGCCACCACGAGTGCCGAACGCCGGGAGAAACCACTTTTTCTTGGCGCCGCGACTTCAGTTTGAATTCGTCGCTCGGTCGGTGTGGTTCGGTTCGGTTCGCTGTCGCTGTCGCATTCGAGGGTGAGTGTGAGTACTCACTGAGTGCCATGACTACCGAGTAGTGAGTGCCGAGCACTGAGTACTGAGTGATTTAGTGCGCAGGCGTCGCGTTCGAGATGCTGGGATAATGCAATGCTGATGTGAAAAGTTCATTCCCCAAATAAAAGTCCGGTCTAAAAGTGTGCAAGAAGTAAAATGTAGCCTGGCCCAGAGCAAAACAAAAGGAGCCACAAAAGAGATAAAACTCTGCGAATACGGGTTTCGTTCTTATCGCGCGTTCTTCTCGGTGTTGTATTTTATTTTTTTGCTGCCCAAGTGCTTGACCATCAAAAGAACCTTTGCACACACTCACACGAACACAGTGCCAGATCCTTAGGCCTCAGCTTGGCGTTATTTTTAGACGGCTAACACAAAAATCTGGGAAAGCCAGGCCAGAGCGGCCAAGAAACCGAGAAACCGCCAGCAGAAAGGCAACCGAAATGGGCACCAAGTCACCCGGTGGTCCACAGCGCTGCCGTCTGATCTTGCAGCGCTGCCTGGCCATTCAGCTGACCAAGCCCGGCCACACGCCCGAGGACTTTTGGATGTACGACTCGGGATATATGATATTTCAGGTGAGTTTCGATTGGTGCACAAAGAGAAAATGTAGGGAAAATATTATAAACTAAATGGAGAGTTGATAAGTGCTTCATAACTCAAGAGCTCCCAATAGTTTAGATTAAAGTATCAACGCTTTCAAGGAACACCCACAGTTGAATAGAACATTTTACAAATTAGGATCTTTGTCACAAAAATTCCCCAACTCATTGCAATTTCAACAGAAAAATGTTCTTGTCAACTTCTAAATCTTCAGAGATTTATGTGACACCGCCACATGCAAATGCCTCAGAAATAAGTTGTGCTTTGTGTATAATTACAGACCATAAAATACTCAACATTGTATTTGTGGTTTTAAAAAACTAAAATGCAACCTGAAGAAAGGGGTTTTTTAAGAAAGTGCAAATATTTTGCCAGAGGATTAATTATCAGGTTGTTACAGAAAGAATTTTTATAAGTCTTGAAGATTCTTCTGCAACACCTTTAGCGAAATTATACAACAATGATCTCAATATAGTGTTAAATTAAAGTGCTCTAATCGAGTTTTAAATGGTTAAATATGTGGGAGTATCTTGGAAATTCTTTTCAAATTCTTTTAAATTCTCAAGCCCTTCCTAGGGTATTTCTCTGAGTGTGGCCCCCGCGTTGCTTTCAGCTTCTTCTGCTTTTAATGTGCAAGGAACTGGTTTGCGAACTGGTTGTCCAGTTTGAACTGCAAAAAGTGCGTGAGGCCGAGCGAGGGAGAGGGCGACAGCAGGCCAGAAAGAGACAGCCCGTGGAGGCGAGGTGACGATGGACTGATACTCCCGCTCAAGGTCGCCGTGGTGGGGTTTCGGGTGGCAGGGCGGTGGCGGTGCGGTGGCGGTGCCGTTTCCCTTTATTCGCGACCACTTCCCATGAAAATAAATGGCCCGAAACGAGCCGGGGGAACGAATCCCCCTAACAGGTTGCCCGGTTCCGTTCTGCAGGGCGTCATCTAGACTAGACCCAGACTGCCACAAATATTGCGCTGCACTTGCCACAGCCGTATTGCACTTGCAACATTTGCCATTTTCGTGGCCCTTTCTTTATTACCCGCCGCCCTTGTTATTGATGACATTCGAAAAGAAGCCAAAGTCTCCGAAACTTTTGGCCAGGAAGCCGTTTGCGTCCCCTAGATAATACCCCGAAATACTTGTGTGTGGGTATAAATAACTTATGAGTTCATGGAACCCTTAGGCAGCCGATCGAAGTTGTTCATTTGGTAGCATTTCGATGATATTTCAACTCGTTCCGCAGCGGCTGAAAGAGAATTTAAATTTTAAATCAATCCTTTTGTTGCGGCCGCTGCTTCCGATGTTTTCTGAGCTTTTTCGGTTGCTGATTTTTATTGTTGTTCTTTCCATTGTTTATTGCACAAATTGCCCCTCGAGGTGACGTCACTGCCGGCCTGACAAGTTCAAGTTTGAAGTGTTAATTGCTGTTGTGCCACATGATGAGTAAAAATGGGGAAACTTCGAATGGTTTAGCTAATGGTTTTGCATACCTTTATGACGCCAGTGCCTTTGATATTTTTACAGACTTATAGCTGGAATTTAAAGTGAGAGAACTATAAACAAATTTTGTTATATAGAAATATAATTATTATAGAAGATAAAGAACGTTTCAAAATTAAACTAGCAAGATTGGAATATATTAAAATACATTTAATGCTATCCTCCAGGAATTTTAAAAGGGATATTTTATTATTAAAACAACTCCTTTAGATGCCAATCAAGAGAACTCCATTTTCTTACTAGTCCAATATACCCATTTGGTATTTACAAGATATATTTTTGGTTTTTAGGGGACATAATCCACCAACACCTCTCTGTGAATCACTTAATTTACTCACAATGCAGGCTAATTTCAATTTAATTGCTGGGCTGCCAAAAGTGAGGAACATGAAAAGGCAGCGCCGCTTTTTGTCTTTTATATTTTTGTCAAGCTCAATTTCAGTTGTTCTCGTTTGTGTTGTTTAGTGCTGTTTTTCTTTTCCCTTTTTTTTGCAAAGCTATTGGGTTTGCATTTTGCATACTAAAAAGTGTCGCATAAACATTCCCTTGAGTCGATTTTTCAGTTTTTGTTTGTTGTATATGTGGAAGGCACAACATAACAATCGCTGGGCACTCAGTTGCGGGCTTTTCGAATGAGTTTCTGAGTCTCGAGCTGGGCTAATTAATATTACGTGCCTCTGGTCGGTCTGTAAAGTTTAGCCGAAGATAAGAACCAATGCGGAGCGTGCCCTGAATAGAACTATGAACTACATAAACGAGGGGCAGGCACACGATGATTTAGGGGCCAAAAGCATTTAGGGCAGAGCAGGCATGAAAAGTGCGTGAACTGATGGAGAAAATGCGGAGATCATGAATGGGGAAATGCTCAGTGATGAATGGGGAAGCCGAAAGAATTCGACCCGGGCTACGATAATGCAGCCGAGTATTTTATCGTAAATTTCCGCGCTCAATGAAGTGTGAATTATGTAGATTGAGGTGCCGGCGCCTCGAGTTGAGGAAGGGAAATGTACGCCCTAGGGCGGGTCTTCGGCACAACCATCGACCATATCGGATGGGCAAGAGTTTCCGGTGTGGTTGCTCAAGTTTTAGGGCGTGCCATAATTTAAAAACTTTTTGTAGCCACTGAGAATCGCTTACGAGACAATTCGGGAAGGTTAAAGATTCAGAATGGAGGTACAGCTCTTCTTATTACTAAATGAGCCTAGGAAAAAAGATATTTATTAAGCCCATAAAAAGAGCACAGTAGCACATTATATAAATTGCTAAAAACCTTGAGGGCCTCACCGAATTACGTGTAAAATCAGATATGCGACTTCTGGAGTTCTAAATGGCAGTGTCAATGCTAAGAGCGTTTTTATGATCTCTAAAAACATATTTATCTCTCGGACAATTTAATTTCTTTTCGTTTTGGATGAATGTATTTAGAACATTTTGAAGCTCATTAAAGCTATACCATTCCACAACGAGCAACTACCAGTTTTGCCTGGCTTTCAAATAAGCCATATTAATTTGTAAGCAAAAACAAACATTTTGACACTAACTAAAATTTTACAGTCGCACGTAAACATAAAAACATCGATAAATCATAAGGAAGTCTTTGTTATTTGTGCCATACATTTGTTACTTTCCTAACGACCATATGAAGAAACGCAATGAATATAATTAAAGCGGCGAAAAGCATATATTTTTAGCAATAATAAATGCGCTGAAAACAGACAAAGCCCATAAAGTTTCTCCTATTTGAGCGCTGAGTTCGGGCCCTCGTCGCCGTTTTCCCAGTAAAGCTCTAAATGTCAGTTCCACCGGGGAGGAAACTGATTTAAGGCCGCAATGGCAGACTCAATTTCCAGGCATTTAAAATCTGTTTTTATTATTTGCGCAAATTTGTCAGGCGTGCGGCGTGGTTTGGAGCTTGGACTTTGGCAAAAAAAACCGCAGAAAAACTAAAAAATTAAGAAAAAACTAAGGTAACGAACAACAAACAGGCGAAGACCGACTTGACTCCAAACTCTGATCTCCTGAATGCCCCGAGCTGATCTCTGAACTGTTTCGTTGTTTCGCTGTTGTTTTATTTGGCTGTTGCTATTTGCTGTTTTTCTGTCTTTCTGTGCCGTGTTTAGTGTTCGGTTTCAGTGTTTAGTGTCTCGCTGCACGCAAATGACTTCACCTAAATCAACTTGTTTTAGTTGTGCTTTCGGTGCTCCGAGCCAAATTAATAAGCCTGCAACAAGTTTTGAAATAGCTCAACGGATGCGAACCGATTGCGTCATGTCTAGAGCGCGGGAGTTTCTTTCTGCCAACCTGAGAACCGCCCGAGCCTGAGATTTGCAAGGCAGGTCCATAAAATCGCATACAAAACTATAAAACCCAAATGAACTGCGGGCAAAACTGGCTCTGGTAGTATCACCGAGAAATGGAAAGTCTGGGAACGGAATTGCTTGATCGGGCTAGAATGAAGGCGAACCTGTGATCGTTAGGAAACAAAGTCGGTTGGGAAAGGAAGGTTGAGTCGGACACGTTGAGGTTGAGATGGTGATATGGCCTACAATGTGATATCCTTCACAAGCTTATGGGATTTGACTGGCGAATCATTAATCTCATAGCATCTGTCATATTTTGTTTTTCATGTTTTACAATGTGATATCACCATGCAAAATAATAAATGATGATCAAAAATATTTTTAAAGTTGTTATTAAGTTATTGTCTCAATTCTGTTTTTAAAACAGAAAAATTCCATAACAAAGACTTATTAGGTACAATAAAAGTTAAATATAATTTTCAAAGTAAGCTTCATAATTTCAATATAATTATAATATTAATAATATAATATTAAGAGTTATACCACTTTTCTTAATCAAGATTATTTTCAATACCAACTGACTTGACTGAGTGCAATTAAAAAGCAATTATTTATTTGTCATCTTATTAAGTGGCACATTTTATAGCCTATTGATTACGGGCACTTCCTCTCGTAATTTAAAAATCTTTTTGCTGCAGAACTCCATCTCCAGAATCAATTTACTCGGGCTGCACAGTAACATTCACCGGTTAGGATGGTAGGCACAAGACTTGCGAGCTTGGGAACTCCGAGACTCCGATACTGTTCAAATACAATTTCATGCAATCACAGGGAAAATAAAGAGGGAAAAAAGAGCCAAGCAAATTGATTTATCGGCACGCGGCTCCTACAGTCGCGGAGAAAGAAAGCAGATTTGAATTGTTATTAACCCCCTTGCCCGTGCCACAACTTCGATGGGTTTGATTGGGCTTAATGAAATTGAATCGATGGTGCAATCGTTTAAGCGCAAATTTACTTTTTGTCGTCAGTGGGTTTAATTGGCTGGCGTGCGCCTTATGATTGCTTTCCATTAATTTCGATTGCAATCATCGCCGACTAATTTGATTGACAAACATTGAGCTGAGTCGGCTTGCCCCTCCACCTGCCGCCTTTGGTTGCCCCTTCGATTGCATAATTTCTTCGACAAGGTCGCCCGGGGCCATTGGTGTCCAGTGGCAAGCAACTTCAGTTCAAGTTGAAGCTCTCGTTTCTCCTTTATTTATTTATTTGTCTTCGGTCACGCCAGGGGACTGAGATTGCAGCACCAGCCAAAAAACATGAAAAGCCAAACACTGGCCCACGTACTTGTAGTTCAATCTTCATGCTTCTCGCCGCGTCTGTGAGATCATGTTTATTTGGGAGCTGAAGCTATATTTTTGGAAGTCGTAAATAAAGAAGGCAAACGAATATGAAATTATTGTAATTTTACTTTAATGGATTCAAAACAAGTGCGAGGAAATCGATCATGAGGTGATAAGAAATGATTGACTAAAAAGTGATATTAATCCTTTATAAAACTAAAATATTGTAAAGAAAATTGAGGTTCCCCTGTAAATTATTCTTTTTGGATTATAGAACAAAATTGATTTACTATTTAAGATAGTATGTCATCTTAATTAATCTAGAAATCGATGTAATTAATGAAGATCTGGCTGATTCACCAAGATACATTCTCTGTTGTGAGCTTCCGCGTGAAAACTGAATTTCTCAACCTATTACAACTGAAACTGGCTAAGTTAAATTGAATAACCTACCCAAAAGTAATTACTCCATAATGATCCTATCCTCAAGCAGGGCTTAAATTGAGCTGTACTAAGGCAGTAATTAAAGCCCAGCTTAAAGCATTTTCACAATACACTCAGGCCCCTTGGGCAATCCGATTCTCATTAGTAACTTTGACAGCCATTTCGCGAAACTTGGTGGGCAATCTCTTGGATGAATACCCCCTGATCGCATGATTTGCCAGATTGATTGAATGACAAGGTTTGTACAGTACAGTATGGGTAGTATGCTGCATTTAAAGCGAGTTGCGTGCTAAATGCTAGACACACTCATAGATACGGCGTTTAACTACCTGCAAGTGAATGACAGACACCGCAGTCGCAGTACAAAGGCCCCAAATAGACCCCGATGCCCCCTGTGTTCATTTTGGCCAGACATTTCAGCAAGTGCCAGCGAAGCTTCAACGCCGAAATACAAAAGGCAGCAACAATAACAATAAATGCACTAACAATGAAAGCAAAGCACACAAAAAATACGAAAAAAACTGCAGAACCGACTACAGGTGCAGTGGTAAATCCAGATATTGGATGGCACGGGGGGCCCTGGGGTAGAATTGGAGCTGACTGCAGCCGGATTGTTCCCACAGTGCTCCCAGACGCCTTCGTCACCAGCGTCGCCGCCCGTCAACCTCTAATAGACTTTTCACGCTTCGGTTTTAAATTGAGGTGCTGATTTTTACAGCCGATACCTTTATATTCATCTATGTATATGGTATAGTATGTAACTGCAGAGCGTATGGATATGCATGCCCACTGTTTGTGGTGCCAAGAAGTATTTGTGTTTATGTAAATAGAACGTTTCTTGATTCAAGAACTAGAACTGAAAAGAGTTGTATTTATGCTGTGCGCATGTGCCTTGCCGATCTTGTTTATCTTACACGACTAACAGGTTCACTTTGCTTTCGTATTTGGGCCTACTGGTGGGTTTTCTTTAAGTAAGTAAACCTTAACTTCTTTAAAACATGTTTAATATTTATAAATGAACCTATTAACATGTTCTTTTAGAGCCACAATCAATGTTTTAGGGGTAACACATCGGATAACATATGACATTGATTGGGAAAGCCCCGCGTTGGGCGCCAAATATTCTTATTCTTATGAATCTCTAAAAATAATGTATTATTTCCTATATTTTTACAACTATTTAAAGAGCATTTTCCCCAATTGCAGTCAAAATATCAGGTATCCTAAGGTCTATAGCATCTCATATGTTTTCCTCCATTTCCCTTTTAGGTTTTACTTTTTAGAAGTTTTAGCAATTGCAAAACTTTTTCCCACAAAACGGGCATATTTATAGGAAAGAGTTTTAGAGAGTTTTTTAGCCTTTCCAGTTGAAAGTTTTTATTATTAATTGCAACAAAAATAGCGACCGCAATGGGCTGCCAAAAAGTTGAAATAGTTGCAGATGCGATGCCTTGCTAGATATCCAGGCCGCAATCCATGGGATCTGTTTTTGTTTGGCAGGCAGAAAGGCTTGCCGTCGTGACAGGACTTTTGCCAACAGCTGTTCGTACATACTACTTGTGTGTATTTTGCCCGGGGAAAACTAATAAAACAAATCGCATGTTTAGCCAAGAGTAGTAGATATCTTGGTCATTGAACCTGGCATCCTGGCAACCCTCGAAAGCTGACCAAAGTCAATGCCTGGGGGTGGCGCGCCCCCCAAATCCGATTTGGAATTTTAAGTGCAGTGCAAATCGAGTTCGAGTCCGAGAAAAACGCAGTCAGTCAGCCGTACACATCATATTCAGAGCGAAGGGATGGGCCTTGGTAATTCAGCCGAGGAAGTGGGCGTCACTCGGACATGGCCGTGCAATTTGTATCCTTATCAGGACTAGCCGCATTGATTGGAACGCTGTTCGTCCCGTAAGTACAGGACGCCGGGGCTTCCGACAGGCACTACGGTTTATGGACTCAACCCCCGGCTTTGTCTGGCACTTGACCAGAGCCAAATAAACAATGATGACAGGGATAAGGCACAAACAAAGGAGCTGCAGCTGTCCTGGGGCGCTCATGTACAAGTTATGGACGTGAGAAATCCTCAAATAATTGGAAACGAGCTGGAAGTGTAGAGGAATACGAAGCGTAATCCTAAAAGTAATCAACGGGGAATAAAAGATTAAATAAATTGCATGGCCAGACACTGTAATAATTAACTCAGTTAGTCTTCGCCTGGCTTTGAACTCCCAAAGTTATCATTAACTCCTAGCACAAATGGGAAATAAAATATTAAATTATTAAATAATGAGCTATTAAACTAATTAGCAACCTATAATTTGCTCGTTGCGGAACGGTTTAACACGAACTTTGACGATGAAAAATAATCAAAGCAATATTTTAAGACCATTAAGAAGCCATAAATTACGGTATAAATGCTATCGTAATAAAAAGCAAGCTGAAATTTCTTCAACGAAGAACATTTTGAACTTTGAGGAAGAAAAACCATTATGATGGTTTTGTACAACCATTAATATTATGAATTATGTAATTATTGGTCATCAATCGTCATCTTGAATGCCCCTGCAAAACTGGAAAAAGTCTTGCCATAAAAATGATTAGATAAGTTGCCCTTTAAAGACTAATTTTTCCCATGATAGATATCAAATCGTTTAATATAAAATTAACGATTTTACTGCGCTTTAAACCGATTCCCAGGCAATAGAGGCGTTTCCAAAAAACATAAACAACCGAATATTTAATACGACCTCGACCTGGGCATCATTTTAAAATATAGCTATGGTAGATATTTATAGTTCCAATTAAGTTTATCTGTAACTAAAATACTCACCCCTAGTCATGGATTATGTCCCATATTAACGTTTTAAATCCCTGTTTTGCATGATCTTGGAGAAATGCAAAACATTTTCATTTTTAAACCCGGTTGCTTGCTGAATTAAATGGCGCCTTTTAAAGTCAAATGAAGGGTCCGCCAAACGAAAACGGCAAAATATGTGGTAGGGGCAGAAAAAAATCACAAAGAGCCCAAAAACGTTTTGACTTGTGCCTAAGAGCTGCGGTCTTGACTCGTAGCTGCAACTTGATGTTGGCTGGTGGAAAGGTCAAGGATTATTATACTTCATCATAACTCTATTAAGCCCCAAGTCCGCAGCGGTTGGCAATCTCCGGCTTACGGGCTGCCTGACTGCGCATTTGTTTGTATATTGTTATTATCTTTTTATGCGGCACACACGAGAGATCTACAACGGCAGCAACTGTTGCAGCACAGCAGCAACATCAGTGGTACGGCAGCAGCATCGGCAGTTCAGCGGCAACCTCCCCACATGAGGCCGCCTGCCAACTCGCGGCTCGATTCACAAACTCCACTCCAACTCCCGGTGATAGTTTTGTCTTTGAGCATTACTTTTGTGGGAGTTTTGTTGTTTAGTTTTCTATTACATGAAATTAAGTAAAAGTCCCAAAACGAAAGCCGCCACCCGAAACAACGAAAAAACCAAGCCAAACCAAAAAAAATATAATAATAAAAGACATGAAACGACATCAAGAGCAGCCAAAAAGCGAAACTTCAACTTCAAATTCAGCCCGCGGTGAAAATGACTTTCATACGCGCGACTCACAGGTCGGCGTGAGCATTTGATTTGATTATTAAAAGTTTTGCATTACTTCCGAGAAACGAGAGACGCAGACACCTCGCAGCGCAGGTCCCAAACCAGATCCCTTTGATCGATGGAAAGCCTCCATAAGTAGGCTGTTGCTGACTGTCTCTGGCATTTTGTCTCGTGTCTTACAGTGATGCAGCACTATAATTATGGTCTTGGTTGCGGGATGAGCTGCACTCTGGGAAAAGGTCTTGTAAATAGCAAAGCAGTGCTTACAATTTTCGAAAAGATTAGATCTTGGGTAATCGAACTCTGAGTTCCTGAGATATAAGCATCGTATTCGTCTTCATTCGCATTACACTTTTATATGTTTCTATTTAAATTATAGTATTACCTAGCCAACACTAATTTGTAGTGTTGTGCAGTAAACCATTTTTAAATCAGCAGTCCACAAGTTTCTAAGCTGTGTGTATAGCATCTTGTTTTGCGTATACTCTGCCGTCACACGCACAGAATGCAATCGTGAAAATCACATATTTTTGTTAGAAAACACATTGGTGGTGTTCCAAAAGCTAATTTTTTAAATGTAAAAGTTTATTATTTTGTATAAATCTCATTTTCTTATATTGATTTAAGTATGAGTATTCCGCTTAGAAACATAAATTGTGATAATCCAAAAATGTAAGCAAAAATTTAAAAATTCATTTCACCGCTATCGCTTTTATTATATCAACTAGAAAATTATCTCGAAATATCACCAAATTCCTAGAAACTTTTTTTTTAACTCATAGTTTCTCCCAGTGCACGTTGAGCGCCATCTGGCGGCGCGTGACAGCCGAAGCCAAAGCAAAAGCCTGACGGGCAGGCAATGACGAGTTAATTTCTTCGCCTTCTCATGCATTAATTGAGCGGCCCCGGGCGGAAGGTTGGTCTGGGCATGGATGGGCATCTTAGCCATCGAGATGGAGGCGGAGATGCAGGGAGGGCGAGAGTCATCCATCTTATATAAGCGGCATACCAGAGCCAGGCGACATTAAAGCCCAAGAGGAGTGACCACAAGAAATGGCAATACCTGGGGGAGATGGGAGATGCCCACCCCGGGATTCCCTCGATGGCCCATCGACACAAAAGGTCAAATCGCTCAAACTGGATGATGTTCATTAGCGACACAGAAAGCCACAGAGCGTGAAACTCCGGCGGCTACATCGATCTCTTGGCCTTTCTTTGCCCATCGTCCCAGTCCTCCCTCATCCTCGATCCCTTTGGCTCCATTGTCCATGGCTCTCTGCTGTGACTCTCGACCCTTTTTGTCCGTGTTTACATCAAAAACGTGCCTCAAGTGTTCCTGTCACTGCACAAATTGGACATTTATTTGCTGCCCCAGTCACCACTTTTCCGCACCCCTCCCACTTTTCTCTTATTTCTTTCTGCCTGTGCAGCCTTTCCATGGAAACCTCTTGGCCAGAACGTGTTAAGGATTTCGTTTCGTTGCGATTCGATTCGGTTTTGGTAGCCCCAAAATAAATTCCCAGCAATGAGACAGCGGCTTTGGGTTTTTGGTTTAACTTTTTTTCGGCTTTTATTTTCGTGGCGCCACCCCATCCCTGGCCTCTTTATGCAGGGGCGTGGCAGCGATCCGCTTTAGCTAATTGACGGTTGGCAGCCATCAGGTTAAAGCCGCTGCAGCAGCGGTTGCCGCTTGCAACGCCCACAGATGGATAGCTCTTTAAGCCAGACAGCACCACACCAATTATGCCACGCGGTGCTCTGCAATTTGTCAATTAGCTGATGAGATGCAGACTCCCACTGGAAATGGATGTAAGGACCAGTAGAGACACCCCCTTTGTCTGCTCTGTTGGGTTTCCTCAAAGGGTTGTTCACTCTTAAGGTATTTCCAGGTTTAATGCATTTCGGTTATTGTGTTAAAAAATGGGAAAATATTAAGAAGAAAATGGGTTTCTTTTATTAAAAGTAATTTTAGATTTATTTGTTGTTATGAATTTTTATTATATCAGTACGCGATTATTTATTGGAGAGTCCTTCCTATCATCGTTTTTATATATATTTTTTTTTCTTTAAAGGCACTTTTCTTTTTTATTAGTAACCATTTACTGACCTTTGTTTTTTGTTTTCCATTTTTTTTGCAGAACTTCCTGGCTGCAAATGCGCAATGCTGGTGGAACGGGCCTTTGACTGCTGCCACGAGGGCGTTAAAGTACGCAGGACATGTGGCGCCCGGAATGCTGCTGGTTACGGCCGAGCCCTGTGCCCTGGAGGTCCTGCGTGGAGCCTTCGCCCGCAGTGTCCTGAAACCGCCAGCCACTTATGTAATCAGCTCAGTGGGTAAGTTTCCCCCCAGATCATAGCAAACATAGAAATTTTTTAATTTCGGGAAGGTTAGTCAAAATTCACAAATGTTTTGAGGGGAGAAAGGGGCAGTGCAATGGATGATTCAGGCCAAGAGAAGTTCGTTTCTGGTTCGCGATACGATCGCCAAAGGGAATTGACCAAAAGGCGGCTACTTTTCTGGGCGAGACGTCTTCAGTTGATGCCTCATGAGGTGGAAAAGATGTCGGATGGGGAGCTCAATCAGAGATGGCAAATCATTAAAAGGGAGGAAGACACTTTTGACAATAGACAGGCCTTGTTTGATCGCTGGAAACAGCTGCATGAGCTGAGATACCTTATGTACGAGGAGCAGAAAAAGTACAACGAGCGCTATGGTCTCGATGGAGCCTCCATCTGGTGTATTCTGGCCATGGCCCAGCAGGACCTGGAAAGGAAACTCCAAATAGATCGTTTACGCGGCAGTTGCCAGCGTTTTCCCTCGCCCATGTGCCTCATGGAGGAGGAACGACAGAGCGGAGGCAAGCAACTTCGACTGGAACCCCTAAAGTCCATCCTCATTGGTTATGAGTCCGATTCAGAGGATGAGCTTAAACTGAAGAAGGTCACTCGCTATATACCTACAAGGTGGTCAAAACAGGGAAACTATGAGCACCTGAATTCCAAACCAGAAATCCACGATTACTGTAAAGAACCCATTGAGGAATGTGAAGTAAATTTGTCAAAGAAAAAATGCAATCTTTTTGGTAAAAGTGAAGACTCCTTTAAAAGCCTTCGGGAGCCTCCTACAAATCTGGGCTTCTGCCCTCTTTGCGCCGAAAGACACCTGCGATTGCCGCCTCGCTTCTGACCAGGTGAAAATAAATCAAAGAGCCCAAGACCTGTATTGAGCCCTGTCCACTTTGTTTTCAATATATTAAAATACACAGAGGGAAAAGAGTTGTTTCCAGGAATTTAATATACCCCCAAAGATAAACACATAACATTTCTGTTCTTTACTATAAAATCAAGAATACTTTCCTCAAGTCCATAAATACAAAGCATTTTTCCTGCCCAGACCGTTGTTTTTCATATTTTTCCTGTGCAATCGCAGCGACATGCACTTCATCAAATATTGATGTGTCTGGCCTGGGTTTATGGTCTCTGGTGTGCTCCTCTGTGCCTCGTTAGCTGTCAATTAAGTGGACACCTGTGCAGTTAATGCGATGCTGCCGTTGCCCATTTCCCATTTTCCACCTTTTTTCACCATCTCCCCTCCAGTTTTTCACACTTACCACTGGAAGGGGGGAGGGGCCAAAAAGTCCATTGAATTGATAAATGACCGGCCAGCCGGAGATCGTCGAAGTTGTGGAAACTCTGCGGCCTTTGGCGAACTCTGTTTGGGAATTAATAAGCTGCGATTTGTGGCCACAACTCGTTGCAATATATTTATTTTCTTGGACCAGGGGGCAGTTGTGGGCTGTCGGCTTATCTCTGTGAAATTCAATTGAGGAAATATCGCTGCACAAACAAAGAGCTGCCTTCAAACACACGCAAAGAACTGCAGACTGAGTGCAACATGTGGTGTGTGGCCTGCAGAATCCGCTCCATGTTTGCTAATTAACAACTGCAATGGCGTAGAACCCATTAACTGTTAATTACCATAAACACGACAATTCCATTGGCAAACAAGGAGACCGGACAATGCGAACCCATTAGATACATTCTCGAAGTCCTCGGGATGCGCAGGAAAATGCAATGCCAAAGGTGTTGAAAATATCACAAGAGCACTCTAATAAAATTTGTTTTTATTTTATATTAGACAATTTGGGAACTATTAATGATACCAAGTAGCTATATAATTGTGTTTTGTTTCAAATGGTTAAAAATATGTCACATAAAATATTTGTTCCATTTTTATAATATTTCTTAAGAGTTAAGCGTGTTCTATTTTTTCTGAATTTTGTTTATGATTTATAAAAATCCAATTAGCTATGATTAGAATTATGTTTGGGATTTTCAAATGGTTAAAAATATGTGATAAAGAATATTTTTTGATGAATTTTTTAGGAGTTAGATTAATTAGAGTTTAGTGTGTTCTATTTTTTCTGCATTTTGCTTATGATTTATATAAATCATGAATAAATTCCAAACGATGTATTTATTGAAACAGACATCAACTATACCCATAAATATTGCCTTTATTTCTGCCAAATTCATTTCAAGAGGCACTTCACCAGTGATTTATTATATATGTTGTGACCACACATTGTCGGCCAGTTTTATGGGCAATGTTTCACAATTAACCAGTCTTTTAAAATGTATTCGCTTTAAATAAAAATAATATAAGAGACTGGCAGCTGGGGAATTGCCAATATGCATTAAATTCAAGCGCAGTCATAAATAATTGCCGCTTGTTTGGTCGCCACTTAATATACTTTAACATTTTACAACTCTTTGGAGTTTAACCAACTGTAAAGTTTTGACAAGGAGTCAGTTTTAATGCTTTAAAGACTCTTCGGGAGTTTTCTATCGTCAGTCATTTCTGCAAGAAGTAGCTGACATTTATGCCATAGAGGAAGAGATTTATTACTTGCCGTTGCAAATTGTTGGCAAACAATTACAGAACGTTGGTTAAATCGCATTTAACCGTTGCGAAGTGGGAAATAAAAGCAGCCATTGAAATGGCAGTAACAATAACAATATAACAAACAACACATTGCATGCAAAACAATCAATCAACGGCAATTTCTCGCTCAATTAGACAGCAAACATGCCAAATAAATGCAAAAGAAACGAAGAAAAGCGAATTAAATTCAGCTTCGTGTTAAAGAGCCAACTTCGAGGCTGCAGTTTTAGTGGGTGGGAAAAGCAGGGGGCAGCGGGGCGGGGTCGGGGGAAAATTGTTGGAAAATCAGAGGAAAATGCCGTCGCTTGCCGCTTGGCAATTTGACAGCGGAATATCGGTGGAAGCGCCAGAGAAGCAAAACTAGACAAATGGCAAATGCAAAATAGCTGGAAAGCGAGAAAATTATGCAGTTTCCCAGATGCCGAGAAAAGTAAGGAGACATCGGCGAGGAGGGACCGATGGACGGCCGGACAGATAGAGAGCTGTCGGTAACTATGATGGCGAATAGAAAAAAAAATAGTAAAGAGCCGCAAATCAATTTCATCACGATTTCTCGTCGCTCGGATCTTGCTGAAAGTGAAATGTGGCCATGACAGTGGGGACGGAGAGGAGCCACAGTCATCGATGGCCGTCCATCAGATAATTGTAACTTAATATTCGAGCCATTAACAAATCGCAAATCGGTAGAAATCAGCCAAGTCAACAGCAGCCGAGCGAGCACATTGCGAAAATCGAGTGTCAGTCAAATGTTGCTGGTGGCAACCACATGCAGATGGGATCCAAACATGAGATCCACGGTTGCACTCGCACAGGGGAAAACCTTTGAAAGCTTGTAATCGAATGGAAACCTATACTTGTGGTCATTTGGTAACTTTTATACAAATTTTCATTTCATTCTGATCATGTTGTTTGCTATGCGCCGATTTCTCAATGTGATGTTAACTTCAGAGACTCTGATAAATCTTATTTTTCGAAAACAATTTAGTTTTTGAATTATGAGTAAACAGTATTTTTTATTTTAATTTATTTATTTTAAATTTATTTGTCGGATGGCAGTTTGACAGTCCAAATTTCCAACTAAAAATTTTCGACATATAATAAAATAAAACTTTGATTTTAAAATTTGAATTTCAGTTATAAGACAACTTAATCAAATTCTTTTAACTAAGGGAAATTTAAGCAATAAAAAAAATGGACCAGTCTGAAAAAGAATTGTTTAACATTTATAACTTTGTAGTTTAAAATCGTATCAATATTTATGATTACAAAAAGACCACTTTTAGATGAGAAATATTAAATATTAAAAAAAATCGAATTCAGATCTTATTTTTGTCTGTGCATTAATTTATTATTCACCGTTAAGCTCTTGGCCAATTTCTTGATAAGTTTGTTAACCTTTGTGTGGAGGGGGAGAAATTCTCCAGAGCGTAACCAAGTTTGCCAAAAAAACGATATAGAAGAGCGGGCGATACGAGAGTCATTGTCATCGGGAGTTGTCTTTGCAAGTTCATCATCATCATGGTCGCTTGAGCACCGCCCCTTTCGCCCCCTCGAGGAGCATTACCCCAGCGATTATTGTAATTTTATTGTTCTCTTTCTTCCGAGGCCTGGTCTTCTCCGCCGATTCCCCATAACCCTTTGGCTAATGAGGTCAACCCATTTGATTTCAGCTCTTGGTTACGCTCGGCGGACTTTTCCCCCATTTGTCGGGAAAGTGTTCTGCGGAAAAGCTTTCGGTTCCACCATTGTTTTTCCCTTCAACGCACCAAAAACGGCTGGCAATTTAGCCAAATGCGACACGATTCTTGGGCTGACATTATCCCATCATCTGGGATGTGGGACTCCCAATTGGAGGTTGCACAACGAAACTCTTGGCAGGCTCCCAGGTTCAGGTCCACTAACCCCAAACTCATTGACCTTTAACACACACACTCACTGTGCAACACAGCACAGGAACGGCCAAAAGTGTCGCCAACAATTTTTTGTCTTTCCTCAGTCTGGGCTTTATTTATTTTCTATTAAGTTTTTTTTTCGTTTTGTGGCCAAATCGTGTTGCTCCTTATTTGCCAGGCTATAAAGCCGGCGGTGGTGGCCCAATGTCCGACTGTCTGGCATTTTGTTGGTGTTGCAACCACGTAAATGTCAATTTGCATTTCGTGAGGCGTTGCATAAACAGCAACTACCAACTCCCCTTAGTGTCCCCACAGCCATGTTTTCAATTTGTTACTGATCTGAAATATTTTTATTAACAGACGGAAACAATTAGCGTCGCCTCAACGAACGCAACAAGCGCCGGCCAAAAAGTTAAAGCCATATAGCTCTCTTTCTATTTATTTTTTCCCCTTTTTTGCGATCTGTGGACAGGCGTATCTGTTTCCTCCTGCCAGCGACTGCGTGGCCTCCACCGCCCCCAAGCGAAACGAGAAGAAAACCCAAAATGGGAAATTGAAAACGCGCAAAAAACGTTTCAGACACAAAATCGTGATTGCCTTCGTTTGGCCGCCAGGCTTTTTTGTTTTTTTTTCTGTTGCAATGCTCTACATGTGGAGGAAAGGGGTGGAAAGGGGAGGCTATGAGGTGGGTGTAGGTCAACATTGGGGCGAATTTAGGGGGTGGTGATCCTGACTACTTATGTAAAACTGCCTATCAGGAAGAGCTGTTCGGATTTGTGTGAAATGTATGTCAGGTCAGAGAAAATCAATCGAAACCAATATCTGATTTGGATAATTACTTAGATTACTTTTTGAAAAACTGTAACCCCTATACATTTATTTCTAGTGACTCAGAACGAACCGATCCAAAACCAACCAGGGCTGAATAAAAAAAAATATTTTTCAAAAATTGAGATGATAAATCAAAATTTTGATGATTTGTTGCTTCGATGATTCGATTATTTCGTGCTTCGATAAATCTATGATTGATTTGATCAAAATCTTTTTTACGTATAACTTTTGAACGGAGTTTAGCATTCAAGCAAATAATGTATCATTCATTTCTTATTTTCATTAAAAATATAACTATTATGATATCGTAATATCTTAAGTTTGTACTTTAACACTTTAACTGATCTATCTCCGAATTATAATTTTTAAAGCTTTGGTAGTCAGTTTTTTGATGTCTTTTAATTGGTATATAACTCGTTACAATCTGATCATCACAGTAGATTTTATTTTCTCTCCTGGTGGGCTTCGTCTCTACGAAACTACCTCCTTAATTTTAGGAAACAAAAGCTAGCCCTGACCAATTGCCATGACTAATGCCTTGCTGACGACTTTCCTAATTGTAAAATCTCAATAAAATACTCTCACTGATTTACTGATTTTTAACTTGGTGGCCCCTCGCCGCTTTTCCGAAAACCCTGTCGCGCTGGAGTGATTGATTAATTGCCAAGTGAAAACGAAAGACACAGTCTCTGTGTCCCAGATGACAAACTCCTGCCTGCAGCTGGAAAAGCTCTTTTTTCTCCTTCGGCTGCATCTGCATTTTTACGCTCGGGCCGAAAACGCTGAAAACCAAAAGACCGAACCGAAGCAAAACGAGACTTGCAAATGATAATAAATATGAAAAAGACGTGAAAACGATTGCCGCGATTTTCCCACCAACGCTTTATAGATGGTGTCTCAAAGGCAACCTGCCGTCCACCCCCTCCGCCTGTTTTCCAACCCCCTGCGATTCCCCACCCTTTCCGCCTCCTGGAGCCGCCTCCTTTTTGCCGCAGCTTCATCCGTCTTAAGTAGAGTGAAAGTGTTGCGTTTTGGTTTCAAATTGTGGCCACAGTTGCAATTGTTGTTGCCTAGGCCTGTGTTATTGTTGCTTTATTTTTTCTAGTTTTTTTTGGGTTTTGTTTTTTAAGTTTATTGCTAGTTTTGTGGCTGCTATTTTGGCCGGCGGACACATATCCTTGTGTTCAATCAAACCAAAGCGCCGTCAACGCGACGGAGTCTACATTTTTTTGGATCCCGGATTGTTGCCGTGGCTTTCGGAGTCAAGTGTTTTGTAGCTTGAAGGTTGTTTTCCACAGCCTCCCACTGAATGCAGGCCCACCCCCTTGGCCCCCCTTGCCCCCCTTGGCCGCCTTTAGCCCCCCTCCACCCCATGGGGCTCAAACATGCGGCAAACATTTTTAGCGCTTGTAGTTGCCATGAATTTTTATGCAAATGAAAAATGTTTCTTGCGATTTCCATTTTTTTGTTTTTGTCTTCAGCTGCTTTGTTTTTATTTTTTTCTTCGTTGGCCATTACTGTGATGCAATTGCCGCGAGTAACAATAATCTTGATGTATGATTTTTTTTCCTCCGTGGCTGTCTCTTATTATTAGAAAAGGAAAAAACGTTAAAAAATAAAGAGGAAATCTTGTGCGCCTATCGTGTTGTTGGCACATTTTCGCTTATGCGAAGGGGGGCTGCATTTTCTGTTTGATCTCATAACCGCCAGCGATGCCACGGCAGCATCATAAACTTTTAACGCTGTCCATTTCGAAATAATCAATAATTTTTGGCTATCGATGGCAATTTATTACTATTTTCCCCCCATCAGCCAGCTTTGTTTTCGTTTTGTTTTCTATGTGCTTTTTTTTCTGGCCGCCGGCCAGTGGCCGAAAGAGAGGAGCAAATAAATTAACACTTCCTTAAACGATAAACACCGAAATCCCCGGCGATACACTCGGTCGGCGGCGGAGAAATGCATTGGGAAATCAAAATGAAATGCCAATTGATAATGCCAGTGTCGCTGGTTCGGTTTTTCTTCTTTCCAGTTTGTGGGGGCGTCACGAGTTTGCCTTTCGATTCGTTTATTAATTTTAATTGCGGCGGGGTGGCAACGCCTGCCGGCTAATATCCAGCCCACGGATAAGCCGAACAAATTGCGAACCACACTCCCCCATCGGAGGATATATACCTATACAGAGTGTATTATACGCCGAACCATCCAACGAAAGTGGGTTGCGCGTGCTCGAGGGGCAGTTGGGTTTTCAGGGGAGCCGAGACTGCCTCGAAAGCCTTGATCTTGGCCAGGTTTTTCGGTGTGGGCAGAGTGCGGTGTGAGTTCATTAATATGCAACATCTTTTGTGCTGCATTTGTGGAACTGCAACTGCTGTGGGGGAAAAATGGAAATTTGAGGCCCCCAAGAAGAGCCCGCTGGAACATGTAATAGCATTTCTAGGGCAGATAATTTAAAAGACCTAAATCCATTAATTCACTAACATGAAATTGAATTCATTTCTTTGTATCATATTTTAATTCACGTTTTTATAAAATATTTTTAAAAAACAGTTGATATAATTTTTATACGAAAATAAGATAATCAGACCGCTTAAAATTATTTTCAATGCATATATAAACCCATCGTTATTAACGCTTCTTTGATTATTGTTATCCAATTTAATTTATTACATTTTCATAAGAAAATTGCCAGGGCGCTTTATTCTATTTTAACTTCAAAGAGTTAATATTTACATTTTTCCTATTTTTTTTTTTTCACTTTACAAAAAACTTATTTATAAATATAATTTATTAGAATATAAATTATTATAGCACTTAGAAATTACACGTATTTAGAACATAAGTAAGCCATTAATTTATTCAACTCAACTGCTGTCAAGCAATCAAAAAGGTGTTCATAAAGATAAAAATTTATAATTAGAATCAGTAAATACCCAAAAACATGCATTATTTAATAAACCTAATTAGTAATCAGCAGCTTCAATGATTTAACATCCGAAATATATGAAGGCATAAAAATGTTTACTTAAATAAACTTACGCTCCACGAGTTACAGACTTAAGTTCGGAAAATCCCCGAAGCCATAAGTTCAGCTTTAATAAATATTTGTATTACACGAAACATTTCCTCGACACATTTTTATTGGTTTGACTTTCCCATTTATGGCCTTTTGCCGATATTAAATTTCGCTTTAAAGCCCTGACCTTCCCGCAGCCAAAGCCATAGCCTTCGAATATGTAACTAACTGCGCCCAGTGCCAAATGGCATTTCGAACTCTGCCCCTCGGGCCACAAAAGCATTTCGGATGACTCGCAGCATCTGGCGGCCGCAAGAGCCCCCATATACGTAGATATATTACTTGTGTTTGCCCGGCCATCTCTCATATTTGTTTATCTAGCCCCAATTTGGCTACTGCACTGGCAAATTTATGAGCAGGGCGTTGCTGCCAAGCAGCGCCGAATGGCAAATTGCGGAGTGGCGAAATCAAATGGCAAATGTATAATAAAGAGGCGAGTGTGCCAGATGATAAGCGCTGGCAAATAAATCGCCGAACCGATCCCAGCTCGCGGCCAAGAAGGGAGTGCAGCACCGCAGTTGCATCCATGCAACCGGCGGACAGCAAATGCTCCGGGCTGCGGCGAGATGGAGATTGAGTGCAGCTCCAAGTGACGCCGCCACAAATGCGGCCCAAAGATTAATCGCTTAGCAAATTCGCGATGTGAAAGTGCGAGAGAGAGGGAAAGGCGGATTTCTGGCGACGGTTTTCTGCAAGACCTACCAGCTGCCAACATCCCCGCGACTGCAAACTCAAAATTGCAAGCTGCTAACTCACATGAAAAACGAAGGAAAACCAACTGCAAGCTGCGTTGGATATTGCCGCTAATTGTCCTTGACGACAGAGCATCCCACATGGCGTTTTATTTTGTCTCTGGCCGATGGCGCAAATTGCTGCCGGGTTTTGCTGCACTGAGAGAAATATATTAAAGTGGTTGAAAACAGCGGCAGAAGAGGGGAGCTTACAAAAATAACAGATATTGAGGAATTTATACCTGTTTGCCTAATTTAAATATAACCATTATCATTAAATATCGTAAGCGTACTCCTTCCTTGTATTAAGTATAAATAATTAATGTTACCAAAACTTTTACATGAATTAAATCTACTTAAAAATACCTCTTTTTCCTTTTTTATCTACTAATATCTAAACCTTACATTATGGTCCATACTCTCTAGTTTTTTGAAATTTTGGTCTTTGTATCTAACAATACAATAAATGTTTCAAATCAATACTAGCAATTCTGTATATTACTAATGTGAGTCCTAGCATCTTTAAGATACAAATCTGTTGTGATGTTCGTACTAAAAACTAATTTAAAGGGAATAATGGCAATCTGAATGCATATTTCCGAGTAATTGAATATTTCAGTAGGTCACTAAGGTATAAATATAAAAATGGCGACAGCAAATATCTTAGGTTACCTTGATTTTCTACAAGACCAAATATGTATAAAAATACTGGATCGATTTGATTTATGTTCGATTTAATATATATTCTTATTTGATCCTTGGAAAATCTAATTTTAGTAAAACAACAAACCCATTATCCTACATATGCATGTAGGTGACATTATTCACTGTGTAATTTTACAGCCGCAGGCTGCAACGGAAAGTGAAAACTTGAAAAATTGATTATGCAACTGCCGCAAGGACGTTTGTGGCCAAGAGGCTTGCCTGTGACTGTGCCTCTGCCTGCATACGTCTTGGCCGGGCCAAAACGGAGGTCGTCACACACTTGGTCTGATTTTGCAGTCATCGCACACCTCCCTCCCCCCTGTCTTATGTCATTGCCTGCGTCTCTGTCCGCCCCTCTGTTTTATTATTGCAATTTTGAGGCATGCCACTAGACACTTGCCTCGGGGGCGTTGCTTGTCGTTGGTTTTTTGCCACTTTTTTAGAGGTTAAGTTGCAAGTAGGAAGCGTTCGTGGAGGCGCATTTAATTTACGGGCACGATGCGGCACCAGCAGGTAAAAATAATAAAACGCCACCAAGGTGTGCAGCGCTCTTCGCTTTGTTTTGGTTTTTCTGGCCGATGGGAGCGTGTTTTAATTAAGTATACGCCGCGTGAACGATGCGACTCGCCGTATAAGGTGATGCCAGCAGATGATGCTGCAATCACAGGGAGAAAAATGTTGTCTGCAGGGGTTACTAGAGGTTCGTCTAAAGCCAAAACCGTCTTAATGAAGAATTTTAAATATTATTTATCATATTAAATTTGCTAATGTGTTATTCGAATGCAACATTCCCATTATTATCAAATATTTTCGTCTGTATAGAAAAGTAAGTAATTAAAATTGTAAGTAAAATTTTACTGCTACTCTGAGATTGCAAAAAAAAATGACTACTCTTTAGACTTTTAAAGATTTTAAACCACCATTTTATTTCGAAATCCATGGCATCAGCAGTCATCTCATGCATTATCCAGCAGACTCCGCTTGACCTCCGGGCATCGGAGAGGTCAAACTGAAAATCCAAACTCAATTCGGCCAGGTTTAATTACCCCGTCACTCGAACGTGGCCAAAATGCCAAGCGAGCCAAGGCAAGTCTCCCAGGTGGCCACCCAAAATGCCAGCGAAAAGTCGAGTTCGTTGGAAAAAATGCGAGCAAGTTTAGGTGACCAAATGGGGCAGTCGTCCGGCCAGTGATTAGCCATATAAGCGGGCCAGTTGCACATGTTGTCTTGTTTTCATTCACTTTTTCTGACCACACCATTTTCCCTCCCCTTGACATTTTCCAGGTGACATTGACGATTGCATTGTGACGCCAACGGTTCAGGGACAGTTCACGCCGCTTCCAGAGGCACTGTGCGATGTGATCATGGACCTCACCGCCGAGGGCCAGTCGGCCACCATCGAGCATGTGCGCGGCAAGCTGGGCTCCCGCTTCCCCCACATGACCACGCCCGCCACCGAGGTCATCTACGACTCCCTCGCCCAGCTGATGCAGGAGCAGAAGATCTACCAGACCTCCAAGGGATACTTTATCTTCACGCCAGAGTGAGTTTTACTTATAAAACAGAAGAGAATTCAATAGACGTCGGTTTTATGGGATCATCTTTACGAAATTTGATTAAAAGTTCACGTTATTATTAAAAATCGATCGATAATCTTATAATATATTATATTATATATCATTATGATATATTGCTGACTAAAAAATCAAGGCTAGATGCAATTCCCACATATATTTAACAGCCTATTTATAGATTTTTGAGATAACTATAACCTTAACATGACATTGAGATAACTTCCAATCTTCTTCAGACGCCGACGCAGTCGATCAAGGCCGCGCAGCAATCACCACCAGCTAAATGGGAGCCTGGCCTATGGCCATTTGGCTGAGGAGGAGCAGCAGCACGGCGACGATGTGGTTCCCCAGGAGGCTCGCACTATGCTGATGTCGAATTCGGAGGCTCTCCACTCGCTGTACGGCGAAATATCAACGGAGCGGGACGGCGACCTCACCCACCAGTGCATCCAAACGAATCTGGCGGATGTGATCTGCGGCGGTGAGTGAAGCATCTCAATTAAATCAATCAATGTAATCTGCAATCGATCAATAAATAACCAACAGGCAATCCCAATGACAAAATCATCTATCCAAGAGCGGCGAAGCGACGCAGTGCATCGTTTCCGACGCCGCGCAGCTTGGAACGCCGGCACAGTTTGCGGCTCTTTGGCTCGTCGAAACGCCTGCAACGCTGCGCCTCCACGCGAAGTCTGTCCAAGACCTACGCCCAAACGCTCAATACCACGGACAGCAGCAGCTCGGAATACCAAAGCACAGATTCGTCATCACCCAGTGAGTTGAGGCGTCTTTAATATGTGTAGTTACTGTTCTTATCAATGTTTTCTTTTTAAAATTTAGAAAAAGGATCTTTGCTCTCACGCCTGTTCCGACGCAGCGGTCGAGCCAAGCAGCGACAGATTGAAACGTATTCGGCCCAATTCCCGCCAGCCGAATGGTTCAACACCAGAGCCGTTCACCTCCACAGCGTGGGCACCCAAACGGCAGAGCACGTAAGCAGTTTTCTTAACTTAACCTTAAACATTTTACCGGCATGAACTCGTCGTATGCGGGCGGTTTCTAGGAAACTCTTTACAAAATAAAACAATCTATATCTTTAACACAATTGAACTTTTAAAATATTGTTCTATATCAGTTTTCTAAAGAAAGTAATAAAACTTGAACATAAATCTTAATATACCGATAATTACTTTTAAAAAAATTAAGTTGAGCTTAAACTCAGGCTCATCCTTTTAACCTACAATCTTCAACGAAATCAAATGCACTAACTTTTTTTAATCTCTCTCCACAGGACATGCCCGTGGCCCACACGCTGTCCAACTCGACGTTCTACGACGGCTCGGAGCTGAGCCAGCGCTCCTCGACGTTGCCCCGTCGCCATCGACGCCACATGTCCAGCGAGTCGACGTTTCTGATTTCCTCCAGGGACTGCTCGCCCATCCGCCGCCGATCGCCGGTGTACTGCAGCAGTTCGCTACCTCGTTCCACGCAGTCGATACCGGCCACCACGGCCAAGACGAATCACTCGTCCCGCTTGAGTCATGGCCACGGAGGATCGGTGACGCCAACGCCGCCAAAGACGGCACAGAAGTCGGTGATCGGGAAGCACATCTTCGAGAGCTCGCCATCGCGATCCGCCACGCTGAAAGCGACGGCGGCCAAGCGCCACACGGACGGACTGATCATCAACAGTTGTCAGGACAATAAGGCCACTTACCGGAGCAGCCTGCAGAGCAGTGGTCCCTCGAGCCTGGAGTCCTGCAAGACCACGTCGATGCTTGCCAGCGGTCCATCGAGCATCGACAGCGGCAAGGTGTCCTTTAGCCAAAAGACCAGCGGCCACTCTAGTCTGGACTCGCAGTGCTCCACCAACACGGCAGTGATAGCGCCATCTACGAGCAGTAATGGTGGGAGTTCTCGTTCGATCCTCCTGCTAAATGGTTCCCCTCGGGGGACACCACGTCATCAGGCCATGAGGGCACGCGTAGCCGAGGCACAGGCGCAACGACAGAGAGCCAGCACACCCAGTCGCATTCTGGAGGAGATGGTCTATCCCGCAGGCAGCATCAATGGTGTGCCCACCTCCAGCAGCAATAACTCCATCACCCTGCAGGTGACCACTTCGAACGGGAATCAGAGCATTCCCAGCACCAAGATCTTTGTGCAGAACTCACCCGTAAGAAGTGTTATTACCCTGGAGAATGGCAAGATGCTGGAGAACTCTAATGTTTTCATTATAAACAATGAAACAATGACCAATGAGCGGGGCGAGATTATCAAGAAAACCTTGTCCAAGCAGACTTCAGCGGCACCAGTGGCCACTTCAACGCCGGTGAAGCCGGAAACGGTTTCCGAGCAGCCACTCAGCGAAACGGAGGCCAACTCCGAGACCTGCGACTCCATATCCTTTATAAGCGAGAGTTCCCCGGAGAACACTTGTGCAGTGGAGGCTGAAGCTCCAATTTACGATGGGGGGAAGTACGCGAAGAATACGAATAACGATGCCACCATGAACAACAGCCGGAAACTGTGCCTCCAGCTGGCCAATGGCATTGCCTACAAGAACAACGTGCTGAAGAATGAATCCCAGCCCAATTCACCAAGTGCAGATGGTCCTCTCAAACTGGCGGCCCTGGCCAAGCAGGATTTTGAGATTGCCGGCTCGGTGGGCAACCTGCATTTCTACGAGAAGAGTTCCAAGGATGTGGGTGCCTCGCAGAGCAACAACATGATGATGAACAGCAGCACGGACCTCAAGAATCTGTGCTACGAGTCCGTGAAGTGCTCCATGAATGGGGACGAGCTGGCGCTGGCCCATTTGCTGCAGAAGTCCAGCAATCCCCTGGGTAGTGAGCCCAATTTGGCTCTCAAGGATCTGGCCAATGACAAGTCCATTGACAAGGAAGCCATCGACAGGCGTCTGAGCTTGACCAAGGAATCCTTGGAGCAGGGCATGGGCAGCGTGTTGGCCAATGGCGGCGAGGAGCTGTACAACTTCCCCAGTCTGACCGACCTGTCCTTCAACTTTACATCCCTGGCGGCGAGAAAGATTCTCCAGGGTGTGAGCCTGAACAGCATTGATACCCTGGTGGAACTCAATATGGCAGCAGCGGCGGCGGCGGCAGCAGCGGTCAACAATGCGCAGGAAAAGCAGCAGAACAACCAGCCGGCTGCGACAGGACCAACTGCATCCGTTTGCACCGATTTCGGCATGGTCTAAAGCAAGACCCAGGGACCTAATCTATGAAAAGGCATCACCTCCGCCCCAACAGAGATCATCGCTGTGGGTATGCCGGAGCATCTTCGCCTCTTAGTTTAATCAAACGAAAAACCATAGGGTCAAGATAGGAGTTATCTACTCTACGCATTTGGCAAGCAATCTTGTGTGTAATTTATTACAATTTAATTTCCCCATTCGATAGCAGCAATTTGTATGTATTTTCTTTAGGGTCTTATCGGAAGCAAACTTTTATTTACAGTGCCAAAATACGTTTAGATTAATTTTAATACTTATTATTTCATATGCCAGTTCGTATTTCGCTTTCCACCACAGAGACACCGCCAAGCGGCTTCTGTTTAAGCAATCCGATTTATGTAAAAATCCACAACAAAATACTATGCGTTATCCTTACTTTTGTGTACATTATTCAAAATAATTTTTTATACACTAACAACGCCCAAAATGCAATCCTATCTATGCAGACGCGAGCCGTAACAGAGATGTACTACGAACATAGAATTTAGCACTTAAACAGAAATACAATAATTTTGTACAAGGCCTTAATTAGTAAAGTCAGCAATAATACAAAATAAGTTGAATCACTAATAAAAACGATATAAACGAAAAGCTATGACGTGTTTTCAGGGGATAAAAATCATTTGGAGTCTTTAATAAAAATGATGAAAATTTCGAATCTATGTTCAGTCTTAACAACATCCCACCAAAGAAGTAAAATCGATCAACTGATCATTGGTATTATTTCCTTTCATTTATTGAAATTTTTAAGTCTTTTGCTTTTTCATATACATATTGTTTTGTTTTCATATACTTCGTGTTTGTTATACTCGTATTTAATATTTTAGGTTTTGGGTAGTTTTGGCTCTATAAATATGAATAATTATAGCTAATTGCTTTTAAATTAATATTCAGGGTATATACACACACACGCGGTATACACGAACTTCATTTTTAGTTACACAAACATAATGTCGGGTAAAGAAAATATATAATATACATAGCGCGCACTTAACGTGGGGAGGGTGTTATTATATGCTAGTAGAACTATATTCATAAATCGCCTTTGTAATTCGTAAAGGATTAGATCGAAAAGGGGATGGGCAAAGAAGTTGCCCAGGGGGAAATTGGTGTTTTCAAGAGTCTGGACAAAGATTAGAATTACACAATCGATACATACGCATAATTAGAGAATAGTTATCATAGATCGTGGGCGTATAATATTATGCGGTTGTATATACAATTAGTTTTAGAAACTTATTTTTAGTGTGTAGATAGCGTGAAACAGACAAATGTTTAATTTATGTACATTATAATATTAGCAGAGAACGAAGGAACATTTAAGAATTCACTATATACTCGTAAGCTGTGTGTGGGTTAGGTGTTGAAGAAAATGGCGTTCGGTTCGTTTCGATTCGGATTATACAGATATTCCATTCTATATGCTATATAGATTTAATAATTATCGCTTTGCTCAATAACTAAAATGTACGGTAGATGACTTAGACCTCCGTCGACCGTCCGTTCTCATCCGTGCGCGAGGCCTTTCGCTCGCGTCCCGGTATTCGGCCAGTAAGTGGCTGCGCCTGAGCCTGGGCTTGGGCCTGAGCTTGGGCCTGGGCTTGGGCCTGCGCCTGGGCCTGTGCCTGAGCTTGCATTTGTGCCTGCTGCTGGAGCATTTGCTGCTGCTGCATAATGTAAGCGGCCTGCGATTGCTGAACGAAGTTGGCATGGGTATATGCCTGCATTCCCGGAGCTGCGTACACATTGCTGGGCGTGGCGATCGCCGCCGTTGGCGGCATGTTAAACCGCATCTTGGCTGCAGCTGCAGCATTTGCTGCGGCCGCAATTGCAGCGGCATTTTCCCTCGAGGCGCTGGAGGTGGTGGTGGACTGGAACGAAATGCTCATGCCGCTGTCCAGGGAGCCAACGCTGCCTCGCCGCTGGGGTTTCTCATTGCCAACTGGAAGGGGAGACAAGATGGAGTCAGTAAGGTCTACCACGACTAGTTAGAAATAATAAACTAAACGTGCTATTCTATTTAACATATCACTTTATTTAGCAGTTTAAATATGAGGTGAACTCACATTGCTCGTGCATGTCGAGAAGGCTGTTGCTGAGCGCACTGCGCTTCAGCTGTTGCGAGGAATCAGCGGAATTGGGAGCCTGCTCGCCAGCTGATTGGGATCCTGGCTGATAGGGACACGAGCAGACCTCCACATCGGCCACGCCACTGTCACGATTCTCCGCATTGCCGGGTGCCCGATTGCGCGCCGACTTCTGGCGCTCCAGCTCGGCCTCAATGCGCAGCGACTCCATCTCGTCCATCTCGCTGATGGACTCCTTGAGATCCTCGGCAAACTTGCAGCGATCGTGTTCGTTGCGGGCATTGAAGGTGATCAGGATCTTGCCGTCCACCTTCTGGGAGAGCTGAATGCAGAACGGATAGTTGGGCATGTCCAGAAGGGTGACAACGGTGCCGCACAGCGGAAAACTGTTGCGGAATGTGTACGTCACGGAGGTTTTCTTTTTGCTAAAGATTTTGGTAATGACCAGCAGATCGTTGAACAGGAACACCTCGCGCTGATGCACACCAGGTCGCTCCTTCTTGTTCACGTCGGGAATCTCGTACAGGCGGCAATAGCAGACGAGGCGGCGATGGGGCAGGGCTAGATTGGGTTTCTTGCCCACAATGGTGGCCTGGACCTTCATGACCTGGGTGACATGATCGCTGCCGGGCTTGAATTCGTCGGACTTGACGCGATCGTAAATGCCCATCAGCATGTCCTTGTCGATGTCATGACAGTCGTCGATTCCCCGCAAATTCTTGATAAAGTCCTCGACGCGCATGCGACGTTCTGGCTTAAGATTGGGCGTGTGCAGATCCGTGTTCAGCATGATGATGGCAAAGGCCAGGACAAAGATCTGTAAATAGGTTAACGAGGATTAGAAAGGAACCAAAATATAATTAACTGATGGACCTACCGTATCGGATGATCTCAGTCGCCCCACGATGTCCGCGTTGCATTCACAGTAGCGCTGCGAGAAGATCTCCATCAGGCGCTCAATCTTCTGAGCCTCTCCAGGCATGCGGAAGTAGGCCTGAAACTTTCGCAGGGCCACATCCACCTGGCGACCAGACAGATCCAGCTCCATGGCAAAGCAACTGAGCACAGCCATGTTGAACTGGTTCTGCAGATTGCCGAGATACTCGCCGATCATTTGCCGGGACAAACCCTTGCGAGTGATGAGGAAACGGGCCACGCCCTGCGGTGTGTTCTCGAGGAATCCCCGCCTGATCAGATAGGTGATGCCCTTCTCCGGCTTTTTGTTGAACAGATTGAGTCCGACGCGATACTGCCGCTTGCGTATCGTCTCCGACATCTTGTAGTTCTGCGCCACTCCGGCGGCAGCCGCAGCCGCCTGCAGTTGCTGCTGCTCGTGCTGCTGCTGTTCATGCTGCTCATACTGAGCGGCACTCGTGTGCGAGGAGATAGCATGGTCGTCGGCTGGGGGCAATCCTCCCGCTGCCGTGGCTGCTGCGACGGCAGCCTGCATTTGTGCGGCATAAACGCCGGCTCCTCCTGCCACTCCCATGCCGGCTGAAATCGCACCCGCTGAATCCGCCGAGTGCGTGGAGAACTGTTGGGAGCTGTTTAGCGCTGTTCCCCGCTTCCAGGTATGTGGTGAGTTGCTGCGATCCGAACCCAGATCGCTGTTGAGGTTGCGTTCCGCCGAGGTCACACTCGAATCCGATCCGGAACTCTGCACTGAGGTCAGGCTGCCGTTCTCAGCGGTCTTGCACAGGCCATTGGTCCTCAGCAGGGAAGGAGGTGGCGGCGTCTGGCGTTGCAGCAACAGAAGCTGTGTCTGCTGCTGGGCCGTGATGGAGCTAGTGCGCTTGGGCACCTCTGGCGGCACCTTCTTGCTGCTGCCACTGCCGCTGCCACCGCTACCGCTGCCTGTGCTGCCACTGCAACTGGGCGTGGGCGTGGTGCTGCCGCCCTTGGGTCGCATGTATATTTGGGCCGCCGAGTAGTAGGGCGTGTGCGGGGAGTGGCCGCTGGTGTTCACCCACGAGGCATTTAGCGAGGTGTCCGCCGAACTGGCATAGCTCAAATCGTGCGGCGATCCATGGTAACTAGTGTAGTAGGCCGCCGCCGTGGGCAGTGCCTGGGCATTATAGTAATGCGGCTCGGCCGCGTGCAGAAGATTCACATGCGGATGGGAGGCCAGAGCGGATGTGCTGACGGTCGAGCTGGATATGGAGGCGGGAGAGGCTCCTGTAAATAGGGAATCGGTTAGTCAAATGCTACAAAATTTAGTTGGGATCTGTTGCCCTCAAGCACAATAGTGTTCCGAAAAGAGTGCATCCTGTCCTAGCCTTTTTAAAATTTCAAAATTCATTATATTACTTTCCTAATTGAGATACAGAACATGTTTATCGTCACTGCTTTGATAAGAGAAAACACACTTCTTGATAAGAGATCAAAGACCCTTCTTCGAAGCCTAAAGTATTGTTTGATAAAACAAACCTGAGACGCAAATTTTGTCAGTGTCTGGTAAATTTGACCATTAAGAATGCAAGCAAGTATTCGTTTCGTTAATGAAGTTCTTTAAATTTTATATATATTGCAAAGTTAAGTAACAGATTGTTTGTAAATGATTGCCTTGTTTTTATTTGTATTTCAAATTAACCTTGGTTCTTCCCTGGGATCATTAAACTCACATTTGCTTGGAAAAGTCACCAAAAGGGTCACCCCAAACAGATAAAGAAAGCCAATAACATAAAGTTAATTCGTGGAATTTTTAAGTATTTTGGGGTACTTTATAAAAAAAAAAGGTAACAAAAAAAACATTAATGAATATTTTTTAAAGGCACCCGCTTTTATTTAATTTAAGAAGGTTTGCTTTTAATCCATGAGTAAGTAAGGCTGATCTGAGAACTTTAATCTTTATTACCTGAGCTAATACAACAATTTAACAAGGAATTTTATCCTTATCTTTCAAAAAACACGCTTAGACGTTGCAATTTTCGTCACACTATTTGACATCCGGTGGCAGACACTCTTTATCTTTACAACTCACCTGACTGGCTACGCGGTATGGGACTGCAATCCAGCTGACGTCGCTCCCGCATGGAAAGCGATCGTGTGGGAGGGGTCCGGGACAGACCCGGAGAGGCTGCTCCCGCCGGACCCGCCATGATGGTGACACGTGGCTGCTGCTGTTGCTGCTGCTGCTGCTGTGCCGCCAACTGTTGCTGCTGCTGCTCGGTGAGCTGAGATTCCGTGGCGCTGCCGTAGGCCGACGAGGAGGAGGCACCCTCCTCCGCCAATCCCAGGCTACTGGCCGTCACCACCATCCGTCGACTCAGACGCTTCTCGGCCTTGGCCATTGCCGTGATCGAGGCGAACTTCTTGACCATCATGTAGTGACGGAAGGCCCGCTGAATAGTGACCGCTGCGTTGCGGGCTCGAACTCCGCCGTACTTGCGCTCCAGAAGCTCGATCTGTTTCTCCAGCAGATCTTGGGAGAGTTCGTAGCTAAGAGATGAAAAGGTAAAAGATATATCCGATAAGTATCTTCAGGTATCCGGTGTGGTGGAATGGTAAGAGCGCGCTCGGCTTGGTTGGCTGGAAATTTGCGAATAACTGACAAAAGTCTACGCCGGAGACCGAATGTTTTGCCCCTGCCCCGATAAGATAGCGCACGAGTGTATCTTTGAAATACAATTCTCTGGCGTCGTCACTGTCGCCCCTCCGGGCTATCGACCTGATTAACATTCGCCTCTCGAGAGGCGGCAATATTACTGCTTATTGTTGTGCGCCTCGCGCCACATTCAATCGCTTATTTCGATCGATACTCCATCTCCAGACAGTCGAAATTAGTCAGCATGGCCCTATATAGAGTTACTATTCGGGGAAATTCCTCTATTTGCAAACTTATGATTCCCTCCCAAGAATTTTCAAAGGCAGCTGCCCACCCATCTGATTTATATTTGCCAGCCCCACAGATGATGTACTGCAGTAGGACAAATATTTACCCGAACGTCGCTATCTCAGGACGGCGCCAAATCTAAGATACCACCTGTGTATCCACACCCCAGCTAGCTAATGACTTTTCAAGTCCCCAACGAGCGGACAAAGTCCGAACTCATTCAGCTGACGAATAGTCAATCCCAGCAGGCACACTTTTACTTTTACAGATAACTAATTAGATAAGCGATGAGCTTCTGTTGCCACCCCTCAGCTTGATGGATTGTTTGCGCAAAAGATGGTGAAATTAAATGGCTTAAGTAGGCAATTAATGCTCACCCAAAATCTGTCACTGTTATGAGGCATATCACTCCTAAGTTCAATGTTAGGCAAATTCCAAAACTAAGCATTGCCATACGTTTTTTGTTTGTATACAACACAATCTTTAGATAATGGAATTTTAATCAGAAGAATTCTTCGCCAACTGATAAGGATTTGACTGTGAATAAGCTCCGACCATAAATAATTCATTGCAGATTTTTTTAGACATATCTCTAAGAACTGATTACTGGTGATATGATTAAATAAATTGAAATAGCTAATCAATTCGGCAGACACTTTCTAGAAAAATATTGCTAAATATAAGCAGTATACGACTATAAATAAAATGTACATCTTTGAATATATTGTATGGTGGTGTTAGGTAAAATATATTAAATTCTTAAAGGAATGATAAATCTATGAGTTATCTAAATTTTATTCGCTTAGGGCTGCCCATCTAATTACCATTTTAAAACCATCTGTTTGTCATTACTTTATAGTGCCGATGCCTTCCATATCTCCTTCTAAAGAAACTTCCCCTCAGAACTGCACATTTTGATAACGAATGCTTCCCGGAAATCTTTCTTGTGCCCCCCTTATGCACTTATGACGGAACATAATTCCCTGATCACTCCCCCAAATCCACATATAAAGTCAACATCCCCCAGGACAAACACTTACGCTGACTGAGCCCGCGTTCGCTTGAGGACATCTCCGCCATTCCGGATGGAGTTCTTCTTGTGCATGTTCTGTTGCTGCTGCTGTTGCGCCTGGTGCTGCATGATCACACTGGTGGCTCCGGATCCCAGGCCGGTGCCCACTCCACTGCCGGCGATGACCACTGCCCCGCCGTGACCATGATGATGGGCATGATGCCCGTGGCCGTGGAGCATGTGATGGTGATGATACTGACCACCACCACCGCCAGCCGTCGCCGTGACCTGCATGTAGTGACCTGCGCTGGTCTGGTGCAAGTGCTGCTGGTGCTGCTGCTGCTGGAGGTGCTGTTGTTGCTGCTGCTGATGGCACGTGGGATACTGCTGGATTTGGTAGACCATCTGGGGATGCTGTTGCGCAGGATAGTTGATGGCGGCCGAGGAGCTGTGGGCGCCGGGGGCGTAGTGATTCTGCAGGTAGACATAGCCGCCGACGCTGCCGCCATCTGTGCAGGAGGAGGCATTGGCTGAACCCGGCTGTTGCGCTCCAGCCAGCTCGTACTGGGTGGAACCGCTCCGCTCCAGGCTCTTCTGGGGAAAGCTGCAAGTGGAAGGGAAAAAGTGTCTGGTTAAAAAGCTGTTGCTATCATCATTTCTCAAGGGGCTATTATATAGCTTAAGCTCTTGTTTCCTGCTAATATAATCATTATCAAAATTGATAATCAAACATTTGCAACACAAGTGTTCCCTCTTGGATTACCAATGATTGGTTTTTAATTTTGTGTATTTTAAATGAGTATAGAAACACTATTCCATATATTAAAATTGTTCATTGTCGTAATTTAAAGTAAGTTCTCCAATTTATTAAATGGTTCTTATGACACATGCACATTATCATAATTTAAAGTAGGTAATCCAGGCCGCCCAAATTCCCCATAAATAATGGCTCCACTTTGGAATTTCCAATACTGATATCAATACCAAGCCTTGTTTTTTGTTTATCTAAGCCAGAAGATAAGGGAACTTTCGTTTTCTGGGTCAGGCAATGGGTTCCTACCTTTCGCCAATTATAAAACCCGATATGCAAATGATCATGGTGAAGAGAATATCACAAAACGCTCAAGATTTATGCACTAGGCGGTGGTGTGGTCTTTCAGACACATTGGGGCACAGTTATGAGATGGAAGAACCACAAGATCGCCGCTAGATCGTTAATTAATACGCGGCTCGCGATCGCTTTACAATGATATTTAAATTAAAAGTCGGGCGGTCAGAGGAAGCACTTAAAACCGGCGGAAGGGAAGAACTTTATTGAGGTTGGTATATATGTTATGGGCCAGGGTAACGTCCGATCCCGGCGATGTTTGCGTTTGAACTAAACCGAGCATTCGACGACCGCTCGACAAGGTGATCGACGATCCACAAGAGTAGAGGAAGAACTGAACTGCGCAAGCGCGTCGGCGACGGATCCTCTCTCCCTCTCACTCTCTAGCCGTCTCACTTCCTCCCAAAACGTGTTTCGCATGGCTCATTAAATTGGTGTGCGTGTGGGTTATCATCCTACACGTATATAGCAGGAATCCCACACAAAATGCATCTGTTTTGTTTTGCCCTCGTCGGGTTACCCAAAAAGAACAATTGTACAACCCCTAACACAAGGAAAGCGTATAAAGTGTATAGAAATCCTAAGCGTAAAAGGATCCATTATTAGAAAGAGACAGTTGGGCAGGTAGAGAAGGAAAGAGACAGTGAGCACTGCCATATGTTGAGAGGAAAGTGAAGGAAATGATTAGCCCACGATGACAAACTTATTGATCGGCGCAGGGACCCTCGACCATTGGGGGTTAATAACAGAGATTTTTGGCACTGATATATTTAGGATACATCTTTTTTAGGGATAGATTGCAGAAAGATCAACAGATGAAAGCAGGAAAAGGAAAAAAAAGAAGAATTTTTAAAATCAGTATTGCTTTTGTAAACTTTCTGGAACTGCCTAGATTTTTTTAAAACAAGGAATGACTCTGGAGTTATATATTTGAGTTTTGTTTGGAACCTTAGTATTAAGTACAAGTACTTGTAATAATATATTCCCCATATTGTTTACGTGATTTTCACGGATTTGTTATGCTTCAAAATGAGATTTATAAAATCTTTACCAACCGCGTAGAGCATTACTCTCCCGTTAATCTATGCACCTTAGCACTTAATTGATTTTCCCTTAGCTAAGAGACTAGATAGATTACCCTGAAATCATAATTCGATTTGCCAGAAAGACCCAGATAATTCATTATCCACGTATGCCCTACGAATGACTACTAGAAATCTCTTCGCAGCGGGACCTGACCAGAAGATCGACATACGAAATTCGAGGGCAGCTGCACATTTGCACCTACCGGGAGTTGGACAAAAACAGGATCAGCAGGATTGCCGAAGGATAACGAAAACAGAAAATTGAAAGGGGCATCCTTGTAGTCCTCTCCCTTTTCCACTCTTTTTGCCAGTTTTCCAGCTGCACCTGGCTCGGCTTTCTATGGGTTTCTTCCACATGTATACATATTCCATCTCCTTTTTTCAATTTCTGAAAGGACAACAACGGCAGGTAGTTGTGCCTGTTGAACTGGCCTGTTATTGTAGCCACTTCACCGCGCATCCCTCTGATTTTTTAAGAGTCCTGCTTGCGAGAAGGAAAAACATCTGCCACACGTCGCCCTAATTGTTTGCCGTTGCACGTTGCACATGTTGGGGCTAAGTTTTCAAGAGCCGTCCCCGCCTGTCTGTTTGACCATCCCAAATAAGAGGCTAGTAGCTGTGTATCTGTATCTGAGTATCTGAGTATCTCGTATCCCGTATCTTGTATCTCAGCTGACACTCGGCCGTCGACGCTCGCGAGCCAAAACTGCAGCGGACTTCCTCCTGCTTTCGTATGCAACAAGTGTCCGAATCGGTTGACGTGACCCAACCGCCGATGGCCTACTCGCCGTAATTATTATTGATTTTACATTAGATTTCTCGGGTTTTTTGTATGTGCATTTTGAAAGGGGGCTTAGCGCTTATGGAGTGTGCCACAAGCGGGCCAGACACCTGGGGTTGGGGAAAAACTACAAACAGACCGCTGCTGCATCGCATTCAATGTATTTCCATGAATATCAACATCAATATTAAAAGCTTATTAGGCACTCGAATCCCGGATTCGTCGCCGGGCTTCTCCTCCCCTCGGTGTGTCCTCCACCGGACGGTTGGCCTCCAGTCGAAAACGATTTCTTTCGAAGGGCGATCCCTTGTTTTGCAGTAGGAACGCCAGAGGAACACCCAGGACCATCAGGACAACGATGGCGTAGATAATCAGGAAATACCTCAGATCGAAGGATTTGAACTCCTCAACCTTTTGCAGGTTGTGTAGTATAGTTGGTTCCATACTGATTTTCTCTTCGCTCAGCGTTGCAAGTGACAACAAACTTTTTAAAATTTAGACAAAACAATACGAAATTGACAGATGGGTTTGGGAAAAGGTGATTGTAAAAGGTTATTTATTTTAAAATTAAATTAATTATTTTAGTTATTTATTATAAAAATAATTATTAATTACGAATTACCGATTTTATATTTCCTACTTGTGGGTTGCATGTATTTTACATGTTCCACTTTACATTAAGTTTTAAGCCTAGGGATAGGCAACAATATTTGTTTCGCTAAATGCTAGTTTCTGATCCTAACATCCACACGAAATCCACAACAATACTAGCCAAGTTTCAAACCAATTAGGCTAACTAAATAGAAGTATTCAATTTAAAGGTTTTCCAATACGTATAACCCTAATTTGTTTAAATAATCTTTTGTAGATTCAACTGTAATCCAATTCCATTTTCTTGAAAGTGAACATGAACAAAAGTAATCAATAAAATTCCACGAAGCAAGCATCCCATAATAAATATTTACAGTACACTCAGATACCGTGCGTATTAATAAATAAGTGAGTGCGGTTTATCTCGGCCGATACTCGCTGGCTTGGCCAAGAATAGTCAGCCCATAAAGTAGCTGCAAACCCAAGAACAATGTCGGGGTTCCATAAAGATAGCCGATAATAACAAATGGGGGCGATAGGCACAGCACTCGAAACAATTTATAATTCATTTAGCAAATGAATATCTTAAATAATATAATATAATACAAATTTATAATAATAAGAAAAATTCAAAATTTTATTGTGAAATAAAATACGTCACTATTAAGGTTTCCTAAGATGGGTCTTTTCGTATTTTAAAATTATGTACTTAATTTTAGCAACCCTTTCTTATAGATTTTCTCTATGTGCCCGCCCAGCTGGATCGAATTTGCTATTTGTATCCGGTGCCCGGGATCGCGGTGGGTGATCGCTTGCTTACCTGACGGCCGTCACATGGTGCGAGGTGTGCGTCTGGGTCTCCTTGTGCCGGGTGGACAGGCTGACCACGGTGACGTGCCTGGTGGCGGTGCGCACCACCCGGCGCACCCGGCTCCGCCCATCGCCCACGACCACCACGATGGGCGGTGGCCGCTTCTCGCTGTCGCTGCAGTACTGCAGGAAGGACTCACTGCCACCCAGATCCGAGTTGCTCGAGTGGAGGTGGTGGTGGTGGTGTCCTTGCGAGCGGGACGAGGAGGCGGAGGAGGAGGACAGGGGCGCCGGAACAGGCAGCTGCTGGCGGCGGGACTTGTGGTTGTCGCACCTGGACATTGTGGTTTCAGGTATTCTTCATACGGTTCGGGGGGTGAATGGGGGCGTTGGCGGCTTTTACTTTCGCCTTCACCGTCATGCAATCGTATTTTTATTATTACTATTGCAATTTCCCCTTTGTGTTAGCTATTCTTTCGCTTCGTTTGGTTACTACTTTCGTTTATTCATTTGCAAATTGATTTGTTTTTTCGTCGATGTCGATGTTGTTTTCATTGATTGGGTTTATTAATTTATTTACGAACAGCTTCGCATCATTCTTTGCCATTTTATCTTTGGTTTAGTGTTGAAATTCCATGTGTCGGCGTTGCGCGGCTACATTCTTTTTGTTTTCTAGTATTTTCTATTTTGCTGGAGCCTAAGATAAAGCATTTTGTTCGATAATTGTTGCAATTTGTTCACCATGACATTTCCCACAGCCAAAGCCACAATTTTGTATTACTGTTCACGTATTGCGTATACGCCCCGTGGAGAACGAGCGTTTCGGAACGTCAGCGATTGAGAATGCCCTTCAAAGCGCGGTTGTCGTAAAAACAATTCATAGAACACGGTTTATGACTGGCAATTGCCGGGGTTAGAAAGTCAGTATGACAGAGAAAATGAGAAAAAGAGAGCAGCAGAGAATTCACAGATCATTCGGGAAACGACTGACTGTTATATACCCCAGATAAAGAACATGTTCGAAAAAATATCATAATTTTCGTTCAAAAAATAATGTTTTTGCTCTTAAAATTGGTATAGCACAGCATACACCTTATTCCACTGCACTGATTCACCTTCTCCCATGAATCACTTGTCAAATAAGGATAGAGTTATGGATTTAATTAAGTTCACATATATGGGTCGTTGGGGATTTTAGTTAGCTGTCGAAACATTTTAATTGGAAGCAATTTCGCATTCCAACTGAGTCAGCAGCTCTTTAAATGTTCAATTTCGCAAATAACTATTAATCATTGTGTACTTATAACATCAATTAGGATCGCAATTAGAAGATTTTCGAGTACTTCAATAGTATAGATTATATTTAGATACAAAACCCATGATTTCGGAACTTGTTTGGGGAATCCGATACTACGATCATGGAAAACTTTCTGTAGCCCATCATAGCCCACATTTTGATGCACCTACAGTATGCAAAATGACACTTGCAAAAACAGAATGGTTTTTGTTTACTAAAGCCCCAATGGGAGAGTTGCAGCCTGCAATCGCATTCAATCAACTGTGCGGCTGTTCCGCTTTTTGGGTCAGCGTCGATTGCTGATCGCTGATCGTCGATCGCAAGTAAAAGTCGCAACTTGTCAACTGCAGACTAGAAAAATAAAAATAAAAAATAAAGAAGAAAAAAGCGAAACAGCAGGCCGGAGAGAGTGGAAGCGGGACTGGCGAATAAACAATATTCAAATTGAATATGTCAGACACGCAGACATGGGGCATAACAACATCGATTTGGCACCGAAGTAGACAGTTGCACAAATACGAGTACGTTTACAAACCGATAGGTTCCGCGGCGATCCAGACACTCGGGGGACCTCGAAAACGTGCCTTGGGAAAGTGCGATCTGGCAGCGGGCCTAGGCTCTACTTTATTTTTCGAGAAGCGATCACCCACGATCTGATTAGCTGATTAGCAGTCTAGTGACCTGATCCACTTTGCACACAAAGGCAAAGGCCGCGTGATCATAAATCATATGAAAATTTATGTGCGAAGTGCGTGAGAATTCGCAATGAAAACAATGAATAGAAAGGGAAATACACACGCATGTATAAAAAGTGTTATTGTCCCAAGATCAAGATCTCTTATATGGCCATGAATATGTATGTATGGAAATCGCGGCTTAAAGCCCCCACACTTTCTTTCGTAAGGTGGTTTTTGCTGTTCATATATCTCGTCGTAAAGTTCAAGAACCTTTTTCGAAAGCCTGAAGAGCTCGAAAACGATCCCGAGACATCTCTGTTACAATTGTGACAACACTTGCCACTGTCTCTGGTTTTCGTTTCGTCACAACCATATGTACGCTCTATAAGTATGCCATCCATAAGAACCGAGTGAATCGAGTAAAAAGCTGTTCAAACAAACGAATTTCGCTTAATCTCACGACTGGGGAGCCCAGCCTTGGAACAAGTCATGGAATTATTGGCCAAAACGAGTCGCCTACTGCCGATATGTGAGTATAAACGCTTCAGGGGAGTTCTCAATCACAATCGCTTAGAATGCTGCCGGGGCCCACTCACAAAATACAAAAACACCGAACAAAAAAACTAAAACATACGACTCACAGGCGCACAAAAAGACCAACAACTAAGAGCTGAATATTTGTGTTATTTAGCAACTATTAGTGTTTGTGGCTTTTCTAGTTGTTTCTGCTGCCAGAACAGTTCCAACTTGTTTTCCCCCCCTTTTTTTGTGTGTTTCATTCGCTTCTGAGAAACTTTGGTTTGTAATTGCAATTTTGTCGAACAAGTTTTTCGTTGTTTTAAGGTTTATAAGAAAATTGTGTTGTTTTTCTGGTTCACTTCAGATCACAGTGGGTTTTCGGTTAATTAGCAAATTACGGGTAGTTTTTGTTCAAGGAACTTACTAGTGCAGTTCTAGATTTTCTAGTTTTTTGGAAGTACCTTTGAAGGTCAAAAATATTAATTATTATTGGAATTATGAAGATATATTTATGCACACTTTAGTAATTTCTGGCTGAAATCATTATATAAACTTTTTTTGTTTTCTTAATATTAGTCGTAGCACTCTATTTTAAATAAAATTATATAAAAAACACATTTTAGGATGAACTTTAATCTTTTGCACGCGCTAAGTCACTGAAATTGATAGAACTAATTGAGTGCTAAAAAGTGTACTTGCTTGAACCTTTAAACCTACATTTTACAATTGTCATTCAGAAATGCTCAATGTTATTTGAAATTCAGGTCCCATTATAAGCGATGTCTCGTAGACCAATAAAACCTAATAAAGAATATCAAAAACGTTCTGCTGACTTTGTTTTTGGTTTATTGTCGCCATTAATTTTAATTGTATTCCGAAGTTGAGTTTGGACAGAGCTTTGGGGCTCTGGGGCTATATCTAAGGCTGCATCCGCTCTGGAGCACGACATGAGCAGCGGCTTGGGTTGCTTAGTTGCAGCTTTTGTTGCAGATAGAGCTGCCTTTGTTTTACAGGTGTTCCACTGCTCGAGCGGCAAAAGCAGCACAGGCAGCGGCGAATGCAGGTAGGAGAAAAAGCAGCGACGGCGGCCAACTGATTGTGGCAAAGCTGTTTTCCAGCTTGTGTTGTGTTGTATAATTATTTAATTTATAACTATTTGTTGTGCGCTCTCACACAAATACTTGGAAACAATCGACGGAGTTTGTGCAGATAAAAGAAATATTGGTTTACTATTTTAATTTAAGTATTCTTAAATAGCATTGTAATTTACTATAAGAGAATTAATTTTATTAAGCTCTAAATAAAAAATAAACAAACCACTAATTAATTTGTTAAAGTCAAATATTTTTATTTTAAAGTGATGCAATAATAAATTTGGTAAACATTTTTCAAGATAAATATTTTTTCCCAGTTTTAAAAATTCAAAAAGTAAAAAAATGTAAATCAAGGCATTCTATAATTATTGAATTTATAATGATTGATAATTTCTCAGTGTGTTAGGGATGGGCTGGGGGAAGTGGGCGGAGTGGGGGGCGGAAGAAGAGGAAGGGGGACAGCCCGTGCTCAATGCTTTATTCACATTCGTGTCATTAGTAACGGCGCACGTAACGCAAAGCACGAAAACACTCCCTCTCTCTCGTTCCAGTCGTTCTCTCACTCTCCTCCTCTTCCTATCTGTCTCCGTTTTCTCTCCCAGCGGAAGAGGAAGTGGAAGTGGAAAGGCAATGTGCAACAAACATCGAATGCGGCGACGCAGCGTAATTGGGTGCAAGCGATTATACAAGCCTGGCCGAAAGGCAAACCAAAAGCCAACAAACGCAGCTAAAGAGCAAACGTCACACAGCAAACTCAAAGGCAAAAGCAAAGTGATTCAAAAATCGAAGCAAAAGCAGCGAAAACGCACTGGAAAATGCATCACCATTTTTTTGAACGGGAGAAGAGGTGAGCAGGAGAGAGCTCAGAGATTGACTCCACTTTTTTTTTTGGATCAATGGCTTTTGGCTTTCCAAGCTTTGTTTACCTTTCTGAATCAGCTGACTGAGAAAATAAAGCATCAAAAACAGTTTGATATTAGGAAAACACCTGGCAAATCTTTAAAGGTATCTGAAAGATACATTAGTCAAATAGGGTTACTGCTATCTGTAGAATTTTGGAGATCCATAACTAAAAAAAATGATTTATTTTGTTAAAAAAACTCTAACTAACTAATCTCTGGGAATCCTTGGTACAAAATTAGGACGTGTGAGTTTTATTGGTCCTAAACAAAAACATATTCATAGTTCTCAAATGTGAAGTGCGCTACGATGAGAAGTTTTGAATGCTTTTAAAGTATCTTTATGAACCATTTAAATCACTGGAAGTGTTTACGGGCGTTGCATTTTAAGTGCCAGCAAAAGGTGATTCAAAAAGTAAGACCCCTTTATGCTAAATCGGTGAATCAGCAATTTTGGCGGTCAACTGGGGGAGATTTTTCCAGGGAATGCCTGGAAATTTTTTCGACTTTGAAGAACAGAGCGCCCAGACAATTGCTACGAGTTCAATTACAAAATAATAGAAATTTCCAGTTGGATCCACACATGAAAATACAAAACACACACGCGATTTATGTGTTGTTTGTTTCGAGTTTTTTGTAGTTTTTTTTTTTTGTGTTTGCCGAAACGTAACGGGGCAGTGGCCGTGGATGCCGCTCTTGCCACCGATCCCGCTCTCTGCTCCCGTCGCGCTCGCTCCCGCCACTGTGTTTTATTTTATTTAATGTTTTTTTGCTGTCGGCGGCACTATTGTTTTTGTGAAATACTCGACGCTGGGAGAAAGGCGATTTTCTCTTTAATTATATTTTATTTTTTACATCAAAAAATTGTGGCTTGTTTCCGTTTGGTTTTATTGTGCTTTATTTGATTTATTTCTGTGGCTTGGCTGTGACACAATGATGTCAAATTAATAAACAAATAGCAACACAAAATGCTCGTGCGTGTAGGAAATTTGGCAATTTTCGGGTTTTTTGTTTAAACCACTTTTTTTATTTGTTTTCTCTCCATTTAGCACTCACATACACACTTTAATTTGCATTGAATTCATAAAAATGCAATTTCGAAACTTGTATATTTTTCGATATTTTTTGGTTTGCCACAAAGCGTTAATTAAACAATATATTCGGAATATATTGAAACACACACGATCGGCGACTGCGACGCGGGCAGCGCTGCGAACGGCGACTGCGAAAGGTGTAGCCAGCGAAAAACAACAAACAGCGCGGCAGAGCGACGTGTGTGCGGCCTCCACGGAGCTTTGAATGAAACTGAGCCACAGACCGCTGCGAGAGCCTCCGAATGGAGAGCGGAAGGTGTGCAGGTGTATGGGTGAGAGCAGCAACAATAGCCGCTGTGCTTGTATTTGTTGCTGCCTATTGGCCAAGTTTGTGGGCCACTCAAAAGACTGGCTAATACTGTTGTTATTTTTAGGACTGAGGGTACTAAGCTGTTATTTTCCACTTGATCTACTTCAAAGATCACAGCCTGGAAGCGATACACTGACAACAGGATCAAGTTTAGCTGCAAATGCAAAATTCTGGCCTGTTATTATGGCCAAGCTACGAATTTGCACTTGATCCGTTTCCAAGATGAATATACCTTAAAATAAAAAGGTATAAAAAACCCTTTCCGAATTATTGACAAGCTTGCTTATACCACGATTATTTTTAGTAGTTATAATTTTTTCTATGTCTGATTTTATAATCAATTTTGAAATTGATAAAATACATACATACATTTAAGCGTTATAAATATAACGGTTATTGTAATATATGTACGAAATAATTTCCATTTTTTAGCAGTGATATAAAATATGAAAAACAACACGTCCACCAGAAAACTGCTGAAACAATGTACGTTTACAACGTATCTAAATAAAAACGTTAACCATTCGCACACCTGCAGCTAGCTCTCTCACAAATTTATAAGCGTTGACGTGTGCTGTCACAGTGGGTCTAATTGTCATTATATAACCCAGCGTTCAACCTGCCATATAACTCGCCTTGTAACTGGCCGTGTAAGCCACCATGTAACCCACCGTCGAAGTGCAGCAGCCACTAGAAAGTAAACCGCTCAATTATGCCCATTATTTGCATTTTAAAGCGAACGAAAATGAACCCGATTCAAATTTAAAACGCTTCGAAAAGACTCCAGCGCGGGAGCTCCAGCGCCGTGTGTTTTCCCACTTGACTCCATTGTCAAATTGGGTAATTGCAAAACAGATCCGAAAATACGCACACACATAAATCGACAAACCGTCGTAAAGAGGTGTAAATTTGTATGCAAACGACCGTATCTCACAGATACAAATCCGCTCGCAGGCCAAACTCAAAATTGGAAAGAAATACAAAGAGCGCCAAGCTCGGCTCTCGGAGAATCGAGGCAAAAACAGCTGCTGCAGCTTGCAGGTGAGCGAGAAAACGAGAGGGAGAGCGAGTGGGAGACCCTGCATTAAAAGCGTGTGCTGTGCCAAAAGCAAAACATGAAAGATGGTCTTCGGACTGGAGGATCGAAGATATAGTACCCTAAAACTACAATCAGTTCGGTTTGTTTAAAGGCTTACTATGGTTAAAGTAAACCTATTTTTTATATAATAGGTCATGATGATACTTTCTCTAAGAACATGTTGCAACCCCTTATGATCTTTTCCTTTTTGAGATTAGTTGTTAAATGTGGTAATAAGGTAACTTTCATCAATTATTTTATATTAAATCCACTAATTTAGCTTTTATTTTAGGAAGGGGTTCACAGTGAAGACACCTTTTCTAATAATGTATAGAGATACATATAATAGTCACATAAAGATGTGAATTTTTTGGTTAGACCACCAAAAACAGACTGTTAAATATGAGTGTAGATCTAAATAAAGTCCCTATACCATTTTCAGATAGGCTGCATTATAAAAGGATAGCAGTAACTAATTGCTTTGGAAGTGCAACCACAGAACGTGGCACAATTTCGACCAAAGAACCATAATACCCCCGCGTGGAGGGTATATCGACTGGGGCTGCGCTCGTAGTCGAACAATAAGCTGGGCTTACGTTACGCTCAGGTGACTCACGAACCGAGCGAACCGCACTAAACGAGCGCTGAAGGGCGAGCGGGGGCGCTTTACTGGCGATGTGTTTTTCCTATATTTTTATTGTTTTTACTGCTGACGTCTACATGTGCCATATGGAGAGGCATGTGCGCGAGTGTGCGGCATTACGGCCTGGTAGTTCACTTGGTAGTTGGTAGTTAGTCGCTTGCGGCGGCCCGCTAACAAAATGGGCAGCGTAATGCCTCACTGGCTTCACTCCGCTCCGCTCAGCGGCTGAGCCAAGCGTTAAGCCCGATGACTGTATGGCTATCCAAGTATCCGAGCGTTCGAGTATCCGAGTATCTGGGTATCCGAGTGCTGTGTGTGTTTCAGCCAACAAACCATTTATATCCGGACCTGCGGCCTGTTTTGACTTTTCATTGAAACCTGCTGCTCCACAGAAAACAATCAGTGTATGTTTTTAATGACCCATTTTAAAGCTTTTTATTTTGGGAAAAACCTAGACCTCAAAAGTTAACCTGGTTGGTTAATAACTATGAACTACATTTTACTAAAAATTATCTGCGAATATTCATTTATATATAAAAAGAAAACTGATATCTAGACTATATTTTATTGAGCAATATTTTAATCTATACAAATATACCCAAAAGTGGAAATATAAAGTTAAGTTATAAAGTCAGTTAAAATAATAACCAGCTTTTAAATAAGTGATCGATCTTGAATACATTTTTATCAGATATTCGCTAACCCAACAAAAATCATAGGAGTTTGTTTCCGGTTTCCTGTTTTTAATATCAAACATATACTTATTAAATGTTGCACTTTCAAATTTTGGCAATAAATGTATGCCGTGTGTAAACAAAAGGAAAGTTGTATTGATTTGAAATTCAATTTGTATTTGATTATATCAAAACAAGGGTGACCCCGTTTTTATCTCTCTGTAATGCGGACTTCGTCATAGCTGCGGCATCGTTAAGGCCCAGGTCGTAAACGTATGCACACATAAAACCAAAACTTTGGCCACAGTTGTTCCCTGTACACAGGCCCCCTTCTGGGTCCAAAAGCTGGCTGATATTAACGCATTAGGTACAAGGTACACAAACCCATTTGCCATACTTGTCTGGGCCGAGTCTCAGCTGTTATGAAACAATAAACAGCCGTCAACGATGATGACAGCCCCCAAGGAACAACAAAGGCCCGGTGCGGCGAGGGTTGGCCAAGGTATTTTAATTAATCCGAAGCCCTCGGCAGGGGTTGCAATTCGCGATAGAAGGAATCTTTATAGAAGGTAATTTATTTTCTTTGTGAAGCCATCTAATAAAGAGAAGCTCACGAACACAATGGGGCATACGCAGCCAACAGGTGACTGTGAAGGAAATTATTTGATTTAATTTGTTCTCAGGGTTAATGAAAACCCTGGTAGTAATCATCATTAAATGCATCACAATAATTCAAGGTAAAATTAAATTAAATGGATTTAAATTTTCCAGAGTACGTATACAACAGTCACCGTGCTTACAAATGGTTTTCAACCAATCCTTACCTTTTAAAATGAAAATTGTCCACATTTATCTTCCGACCAACTCCTAAAACTCCCCTCTGCTGAGTGTATCTCACATGTGAAACGCATTTTATATTTCATTAGTAAACATCGCGAAAGCTCTGTCGTGTGTAGTTACTAACTATGCGATTACCTCGTTTGCCCCCCACCACAACCCCCATTTCCCACCCGTTGTCTTCGCTCGCCTGACCTTAGGCATTTTGAACCCAATTTGTAAACAGACGAAGGGCGGGCAGATGGGCAAGAGGAACCCCTGAACAACACTATTCAACAGCAGACCTTCAGACCGCCCCAAAACAGAAAACCCAGCAAAACGATTGCAAGAGCTTAGGGCCCCGTCTCGATCTCCAAAGCCCCGGACCCAACCCCCTATATAGTATGGCCAACCGATTCCTACCTTCAACTTGCTGCTGGCGGGGCCATTGAGTTGCTCATTCGGTCATGGCTACAAGGCTTACCTACTGCCTATATAGCCGTAGTATGGAACTACTACTGTACTGCCTACTGAGTCGCCGGCCGTCGGGCTCATTAGAAAGTGAACGCCGCTGAGACTGAGAGACAAATGCGAGACAATGCGCTTGGGTCTCTGGAGCGCGGCTAATGAAGCCCGGCAGGGCCGATATCGGGCACGAGATCGGATCACGATCACGATCATGATCACATCACAATCGAGGTTCCCTCGCCCCTGTCATTAGGGCTTTTCTCCATACACTTGCAAACCGTACTTTAAGTTAAGACCTATCACTATTGGTTTCACTTTCACAGACTTTGGCTATAATTCGCTTCCAGGAAATCTTATAGTTTGACCAAATGTACTTATTTTTAAATTTGCTGTCTTGCTTTATCAGCCAAATCAATGAAAGTGTTATACAGAAGAAATAACGAAACTGTATAATTCAATTACAGGCGATAAAATCAAAGCACTGTGCCTTATTCTTCAGGAATATTAATAAGTTTTAACAAATTTCTTGGTTCAAAATAAGTATAATAACAGAAAACGCTCCCCTTAACTTTATTTTTGAATTTTAAAGGATCATACTAATTAGCTAAGATCAAGCCCCCAAGTTGAAAGTAAAGTCTACATACTGCTAAGACCAAATTGTATGTCAGATAGTGCTAAAAAGCTTTCTCATTACTTTTTTAAATGATCCCTATATCCAATTAAATCTATTTATATTAAATGATCCCCAAATCATTTAATTAAAATCGAAATACGTATTAAACCACACCTTCCAAAGACACATGATCGATCTACAAGGGTATACCTATCTTCGATGTCCGAATTTACCAACGCTTTTTTGTGTTTTCATTCAATTAAATCAAAAGTATAGCGCACGAAGATGAGCCAGTGACGGATGATGAGATACAAATGAAAATGTCGAAAGAAAGAAAACATGAAAGAGCTACGGCTGAGGAAGAAGGGGGTGCTGTGCGATTCAAAAGATACAACAAAATTATGTTAGTGGGAAATTTTTGTGGTTTCATGAAGTACAAGTACGAGTAGTACTCACACTCATTGGAATCGGAATCGCACCGACTTCACTTTCACTTGCACTTCGCCTTGCCCACCGCGCTTTACTTGCTGTGTGGTGCTGGCCATGAATGAAAAAAAATACAAAAATCCCCTACCCTCTGCACTACCACCCCCTTTTCCCCTTTCGCTGGACAGCCCAGTGGTTAAGTTTTTCGTTTTTTCTGTATTATATTTTTGTGGAGCTGCTTCCATACCGCCACTGGCGCCTTCATCAATCAACGAGCGCCGGCTCTGAATCGCTCGATGCTCAAGTGGCACATTGGGAAAGTTCGCCCACAAGGGTTCTGCGCTGCTCGTTAGGCTCTAAATCACGTATCACACGCCCACTGAAAACAACCACCCTCACACTGGATCAGCAGAGAGAAAATAATATAGCTCACATAAGCTCATATTCCATATGAATAGAATCATATTTAATCAGAAAATACAAAGTAATATGAAGCATAACAGAATTACTTTTTGATTATATGATAAGTGTGACCATGCTACGAAAAATGCGGTGAAAATTAGGGTATTTAACTAATAAGGTTTTCAATAAAGAAATATTTTAAAGATACGAGCTTTCAATTTATTTATTTCGTGTTCAATTTTTGTATTAACCACAGAGTTGTATATTTTCCTGAGTGTAGGTGTCTGTTTATGATTACAGCTCTCGTGGTTTTTCCATTGATTTTAATTTTTGAATTTTTCGGTGGAAAATTCATGTTTACAAGCGATTAGCAGCTTATTATTATTACTTTTCGTCTGCCTCTCTGCCAATTGAATTTCAATTTCTCAATTTTTTCTTTGTTTTCTCGCAATCTTCTCCATACCGCCCTTCTGTTGGCTCATCTTGATGTTGTTTGGCGCTGAAATCGCTTGGAGAAAGACAAATCTCGAGAGCTTTACATAATCCAAACTCACACAAATGGTCATCATTATGCGAAATTCATTTATTCATTTACTATTTTTGGATGGTTAGTGAATGTTTCGCGGCCTTTCTTCGAATTCTCTTGTATTCTATTTGATTTAATTGTGTGTTGCCTTTTTTGAACAGAAGCTAATGAACTTGAAAGAGTCTTCAAATAGTGAAAACACTGGTGTTGAGCAACTCAGGTAGAAGACGAGATACATAATTGTTGGGGATGGTTGATAGTAGTTATATAATTTGTCTTTTGATGAGTCTATTAAAATGTCAGTAGGGTAAAAAGCTATCAACCGGAATGCGAATTATTACTTATAATAAACGATAGGGTGTTTCGTATTATATTTTTCGTTTTTTTTTTATTTTAGTTGCCAATACTTTACTAAAAACCTTTTGTTATCCACTTTTTATGACTTGATAGTCTGTTAAACTCCTCAATGGTTACATAAGTGATCACTTGATATGTTTTTTTCTTATAACTCAATCCTTCAACCAAAGATCTCATTTCTCACATGTATAACAAGTAATTGTGTACACATTGGTATATTTCTGATTCATGGGTCAATGGCTTCCTACCGATCGCTCCACTTCACCAGGTAGCTACGTACACCGCCTTTTTAAACCCTTGTAAGGTCTGATTAATTCTATAGAAATTGCATTGCCAGGCTGCATTTCGTCAGCTTCGATTCAATGCAAATTACAGAGCCAACTGAAAACAACAATGCGTCTGCGTCCGAGTCTGAAATTGCTGCTGAATTGGGCAACAACAGCAAAACAACAAAACGAAACAAAAGAAACAACTGGGGAAATCTATGCAAGACAAAAAACACTTTTCAGTTGGTTCTTAGCCTAGCTTGCACAGCAAAAAAAATGTTTTCATTTATAAATTTCATCATTCATTAAAAAAAAACAGTTAATATCCAAGGATATAAATATAACCACACTTTAAATGATGAAATATAATACCAACATTATAAATGTTTTAAGAACTTGTTAAATTGATAGTGAAAAGGTGTATCTCATTGTGCATGTATTCCCCGATAAATTGGGAGTGCCTGGGCAGTGAGGGGCGTGGCGGGGGCGGTAGGTGGGCATTCAAGAAGCGAGTAGCGACTGACTAAAAAGCCGGCTCCAAGAAATTTGGCTCATACATAACTAGGACGACGACGACGCCATCAGAAACAACAGCAACTGCTGCAAGAACTGGTTAACTTGGCTGCTTGGTGTGTGCCAACCGGCAACCGGCAACTTTCCGCCCCTCCCCCCGGCCCCCCGGCAGTGGCCCCTCCCCCTCTGCCGCCCACATGCATGACGTCAACTTCCCCAACTGGTTTCGCACTTTAATTTAGATGCTTTCATGCGGCGATGCTCACCGGGTTTTTGATTTCGGGCATGCAGCACACCTCATCTGAATTTATTTGCTTGTTTGCATTAGGCCTACAAACCCAGAAGCCTATAAAGCAGCACTGGCCCCAGGGGGGTGAGGTGCTGAAGATCCAGTCGAAACGGGAAGTAATCGATTTAGCTTCACATCAACATATGGAGAAATGCAAATCGCTTTTAACATGGGAAAAATTTCACAACCAATTTGCATTGCATTTATGAATTGATATCGCAAATATTAAGGTGATGCCTCATTTGCATATCTAGCTTCCATCAGCTAATGAAAATGTATCTTAAGATCTTCGGTTATAACAGCACAATATTCGATGGAATCTTCTTTGTACAAAACAACACGTGTTGGGACTTATTTCCCCAAAAAGAAATCGTTTTAATTGGTTTACCGAAATACTTAAAGCCTCCGAAGGTATTACCAAACATTTTTACCGTGTACCTGGAATATCAGACTGCTTTCAACGTCCACATTTCGTTTGGGCATATCAATCCACGAAAGTCTGGCATTCAATTAGCGCTGGACCAAAGTAAACTAAGGCGTCCAATGAACGTCGGAAAATGTGAAAACGTCGGTGCTGTGGGTCACGTGGTCGGAGTAATCACTGTCCGGAGTAATCACCTTACGGAATAGGGCAGCAAGACCACAGCTCGGCGACAATCCAACAATGGAGGCAGTAAAAGTGAGAAAGTCATTAAATAATCCCACGACTTTCAACTACTGGAAAAGTCTGTTGCAACTCCGACGACCGTCGACCGACGGTAATGAGGGGCACGGGGTAAGAGATTTGAGAATAATGAGCAGCGGAGAGACTGGGAAACAGAGAAATGGGCAAAAAACACTTCCCATCGCGTGGAGGGGAAATGTCAAACAGTTGATGCTATCCAGTAATCGGAATAATTCCGGGCTTCGTATTGAATAACACGCGCTTACAAGGAAAACCAAAACAAACAAAAGGGAGAAATGCAATTATTTTTAATTGTCTTTTTCCACAGTTACCCATTCGAATATATCTACAATTTAAAAAGCTAGTTCGAGTGCCGCATTTGCATATTTTTACATGTGCAATTCGGTGAGTCAGCATCGCGTTAATCTATATTTTACAGGAAGAGAAATGCTAAACCAAGACGAATAATTTTTAGGCATTCAATTTTCGTTATCCGAGTTTATTTCTATACAAATCGCTTTGCCTTCTTATTAATCACATTTTTGTTATTCACGTTTACTTTATATAGACGATTATATAATTAGCAGTACTAATGCATATCCGTATATCAAAATGTTTACCAAGTTTCGACGGTCGCGATCGGAATATTGATCGTAAACAAAAATGATAAAACTTTATATAACTGGTTAAATGTTTATAATTATTGTGTATTATCTTTGTTTACGCTCCTTATTTAAAATGGTCATGAAAAATATATACAACTTCCATTTACAACCATGCAGTAAAGAATAAACAAAGTATAAATCGATTATAAAATCACTGGAGCAAAGAATAATTTGTGTTATTCCCCACAATTGTTATTATAAAAACACGAAAGTGAATTGTAACACCTGTGCTTATCTGCTATCAGCAATAAAAGTAACCCGGATATTGTAAACCCAGTTGGTCACTAACTACAAATGTTATTCTTTGGAGGGCTCCATCATTGGATTAGATAATGGTGTCTGTGCCGCAGAGACCCATTGGCAGTTATGTACATATAATCACGTGTTTATCGCTGGAATTTCCATGAGCGTGCCTTCATTCTGAGAGTTCTGCTGTTATATCGTACCATCCACCGTCTATATAACACCAACCACCCGCTTGTATCCACTGCTCATGCAAAACAACATTATGTATTCATTCTGTATGTATTTTATGCACGAAAAATGCCAGAGTTCAAGGTTTATGTGTTGCACAGACCGTGCCACAAAAATATATATTTTGGATATCGTGGTATTTGGCTGTATGCACATGGCATGTCTTAATTATACAACTTTAACTTGCTTCTTTTTGTGGTAGAGAATAAGTTCAATTTGGTATTGGCTTGGTATCTGGTTTGTTTAAAAGCACAGTACTAAATATAATTTCACTTCGTGTACCTTAGGTCGTGTTTTCTCAGCTTGAACTAATTTTTGGTGAAGTTTTTGTTATCTTCAACTTTTGTTTGGTTGAAAACTTCAACCACTACTGGCAAAACCACCATCACCATGCGCCACCTATGCAGCCAACTGAGGAACTTAGCCGCATTTGTTGCCAAACTTTATTGCATACTTTTCGGCATTTTTGGACAATTTCCTTAGCATAACGCTGAGCAAAATATTTCTTTTATTTAAAAACAAAAATTCCAACTTCTTTTGTTGAAAAATAAATCCATAAAATATTCAGAGGTACAGTGGCTGCGCGAGGTTTTCTCATATAAAATGCAAGCGGGGGAATTGTTTGAAAATCACTTGCATACTTCAGTGCGGCAAATTAACGAACTCGTGGCAACTTTTTGTGAGTGACAGAGAGGGCTAGCGAGGGGAGAACGAGAGAGATGGACGCCCACAATTCGGAAAACTCGGATGAGCCGTGTGGGCGTGGACGTGGGCGTTGGAAGGCGGCTTCGACCTTTTGTTGTTATCAAAAGCCATGGATATGCTGGGGTTTTTTTTGTTCACGTTCGAGTGTGAGGCAAGCATCGTGTGTGGGCATTAGCCATCAAAAGTGCACTATTGATGGGGCCGAAAAAAGGGGGGCGGAAACGGAGGGGGCATGGGCGTGGGCGGGGGCGTGGCTGGGAAGCTGCAGAGCGGACCGAAACACCATTGATTTTCGCTGAGCGAGGCGGAGAGCGAGAGGGAGAGCAATTGCGTCACAATTGTCCTCGGGCAAAACTAATCGAACCTTGAACTCTGGCACTTCAGTTGCGAAAATCTGTGGGAGTGAAAAGGGGGTGGCGTGGGCAGACAGAGCTCTTACAAGTGCAAAAAGGATAATACACTCTGGAAACTTCCTAAAGGAACAGTATAAAAAAGGAGTGGGAACAACTTAGCAGCCCAAGAAGCCGAAACAGTTGCTTAAAAACCATAACTTTTAATTCAAAATTGAAAAAAAAGAAAGAAGTTATAAACTTTGCTATGATAATCCTTTACATACAAAACAAATTTGAATTAAAGCATATATGAAGTGTTAAAATACTTTAGTTATCCGTATTCAAATAATAATATTAATACGATCTTAAATTTAACATATTGTAATACTTCAAAATATATGTTAGTTGTACTAAAACAAATTCAATAAGAATGAAAACTATGGCCAAGTTGCAAGATGTTTACTGAATAAACCATGTTGGACCCATCTATTTATAATCGAGGCTTCCAGCGCCTAAACCCATAATTTCCACCCTGTCCCCATCGTTCAAAGAGGGACGAGTTCCACCAGCCAAAGCAACTTACCAGTAAATCTCGTTGGAGGTAATCATATTGGTGGTCTTGTAATACTGGGCGGCGGTGTAGCTGCTCATTCTGCCGAAGTGTTGTTACTTTCTGGGGGTGGCGATATGGGGGTTCTCAACCAGGTCCCACTAACTAAGTCCCTAGTTAGCCGCTCCTCTTCATTTATGTATTAGGTAAATATAGTTAAGGCAGAATGTTCAGTGAAACGGAATCGTTTTTTATTTTGCTTTTTGTTTGGAACTAGGTTCTTGTATGTGAGTGTGTTTTGTTTTTGGACGGTATACAAACACTTTGGCACCGATAAATATGAAGATGACGAAAAAAATCAATACGTCGAGGGTGAGGAATTTCAAAATTCACTTTGAAGTCCGTGTTTCTTTTTTTCGCGATATATTTTTAATCGCAGTTGTGTGTAGATGGCTATATAAAATATATATATTTAGATGTATATATGATTTTAAGGGACGTTTTTGGGGATATTTAAGCGGTGGCCGCGACGTCGACTGCGGCAGCGGCGGCAGACAGGCGAATACATACACGTACGCGAGGGGCGGGGGGCGTGGCGACGGTTGGTAAATTTGCGAAATTCTGCGGCACTTGTTTGTGTATTTCTGAGTTATCTAATTAACTCGACTAGTCTGGGGTCACTCCCTGCTAATTAGGTAATTTTTGACATTTTTTTCTTTTGGTTTGGAGAAATACTGCTAGGCGGAAAAGCGTCTGCGAAAAACTAACGTCGGCTAACTGACTGAAATGGAGTACTGAACTGGGTAAAATATTTCCATTACTGAAGGCGTCGACGGCAGCCAAAGCGGCTCCTTCGCTCTCCGCTCGGGAAAAGTGAGAGAGAGCTGAGAGGAAATGCGGAGAAAATAGAGAGCGAGAGTTTTCCAGACAGATGTCTCTGGTGCGGGTTGTTTTTTTTCTTCCTTCTCTTTGGAGGGGGTTGCAAAAATCACAAAATGCAGTTGGGTGGGGGGAAGTGCAGCGGAAAATGTGCCTCCAAAAAGTAACTGGCGTCCAACGTGGGGAAATTCACCACCAACTCCCCCTCAATTTTAATAGGCCTGAGAAAAGCTGGCGGGAAAACGCTTCGCAAATAGTTTTATGACGCAATTTAGTGAACATTAAAAATCGTTCTAAAAGCGACCATTAAAAGCAATTTCCGGAGAGCACAAGAGAGAGGGAGAGATTAAATTGGGGGCAGAAAAAGAGAGAGAAAGAGAGAGTCGCGTGCGAGAGGGTTGCAATTTATTAGCTGCTTTTGTTTAAATCATAATACAAGAAGGTAAACAAAACAAAACATCGTGCAGAAAGAAGTTCAAAAAATATGTTTTATGCAAAAGCAACCGCCAGGATATCCTCGAATATTCCCCTTCTTAAATATCCTTGCAAAATGCAAATAACAACGGAAATTTACCGACAGGCAGTCAACCCTTATTTGCCAGGAAGAGGACGAAAGAGAGCCCAAGAGAGGGAGAGCGCGGCATTGCCATCGCGAATGCTAAAGAATATACACTGTTAAAAATAAAGAGTTGGAGTAAACTACATTTAGTACAACTTAAAATTTTAAAAAAAAAAATTTTATTTTAAAATGATTTCTTTGATTGTTAAGCTCTAAAAGGAACCAGACTCCCCAAATAGCAACATAAATTAAAATATTTTTACACCAACTTCTGATAAGATAAACTCGAATACCGAACTTTGATTTGTATGCTAATAAAGCATTCCAGGCTGTGGGAAACTTTTCCCTAACCCAGTTCATCAACTCTTATTGAGTTATTTAGTGGGTAATCGCACCGAGCAAAATAATTGAGGTGATTACCATAGTTACCATAGTTTGGATGGTTCGACAATGGGTAGTCTCACCCCGAGGTCGCTCGACATCGTTACCAATGAAACTCAAAGACCCACCGAGGAATCCCAGGCGCAGACACAGTTCCCATATGGTTTGTGCCCATGATTGGAGAAGTGCAGCATGAAAACCCAGAAAAGTGATAGCTTCCAAATGCACCACCCTCCACTGTCTTGAACTGGAAATACCCGGCCACACATCCCATATAAATATATATTGCGTGTCTGGTGCGTGCTCAAGTCTTGCTGGCTGCTCCATGGGGAAGATCCCAGTGGGTTCAGTGGGTTCGGCGGCTATGTGGCACTTTCTATGGCCCCGTTGCATGCAACCTAATGCAGTCTAACCCACACAAAGGTCTCTTTCTCCGGCTCTTCCCGCAACCCCTGCTTCCCGCCATTTCCTGAGCGCTTCCACAAAAGAAGCAGCGCCCTCAACTTTAATTCTTGGGCGCGCTTTTCAAATGCAAGCCGAGCAATAAAGTATTTAATAATCAACAACAGCAGCAACACCAGCAACATCGACAACGGGTAATTGCAAACTGCAATTGTGAGATGCACTGAGGAAAAATGGTGTGACTAACACACCATTATTATTATTATTATTAAAAACATCTATATTTTTAAAATGAACATGACTAAGTTACGGTTAGGAATATATTTATACAGCATGCGAATAATATCATGAGTATTAAAAGGTTATTCTAAAATATATTTTCCACAACAGATTTCTCTAAATAATTTAAATATTCTGAAAATTTAACTGCCACTTCTCACACAAAGGAGAATCCCAACTAATGCGGATGGCATTTTATCTTAGTGTAGCCACCCAGCAAGCCCACTTCGTGCATTTTATTGTGTGAACAGAAATCAACTTGGAAAGAAGTTCAAAACTCTGAATGGCTTCTCAAGACATGAATATTTCAGCGAGCTGCAATGAGGGGCTCCAAGGGAGTGGCAGCGAGTGAGGCGTTTTGGGGCACAAACGGGACAGAAGACGGGGAGTTAGTGTGGGAGCTATTTGCCCCGGGGTCCACGCCCATCGAATTGGGTCAACTGACAATGTAGCGCATCAAAAATGCAACTGCCAACGAGGATACCAAAACAGAAAAAGAAATGAATAAAAGACAATTTTCCGTCAGATAAGAAGGAAAAGTTTTAATCTCGCCTCCACCTAAGACCAACGAAAACAAACAAAAGCTGAAAGATCTCAGGATGAAGAGGGATCCAACTTATGAAGAATAAACAGAAAAGAGCAGCCACAATATTTTCACATTCTTTTTTATCATTCTCCAAATGGAAATGAAACGCGGAAAAGATGATGATGATGATGATGCTATGATGAAGATGAAGAGGGACTGCTGCGCGAAAGGAAAGACCAACTTCGAGATGCTCGAGATGAATTAAGCGCAATGGCAACAAAAGATTTTCCCTCTTGGCTGTCATAATATTGAGAGAACGCCCAAGGCTGTGGGTGGGGTGTGAGGTGGACATATATCATATCGAGCGCATGGAACTGGGAACTTGGGGAACGAACTAGTCAGATGAAGTTCCAGGGAGATGACAAGTTATTAGCGGGGCGTGTGTTTACTCCTCAAACTGCACAGTGCATTTCGTGGCCCTAGGGCTTATTGGCTTCCTGTCAGATTCATCGGATAGTTAATGGTGCCTCAAATTGATGATCGTCGCGAAGAAAATGGAGAGGATCAAAATAAGTCTGGTTTTTGGGAGATCTAGAAATTATTTTTCTTAGATTTCAAGAAAATATGTATATCAGTAACTTAACAATAAATTAATTAAATTTAAAGATATACTATCCATGTACATACTAACTAAATTTTCAAAATGAAAACTATCCTCATTAATAATCCTATAAATATAGAATCAAGAATGCACCGGTGAACACAAGTTCACATACCACCCGGCCAAGAGCCAAACATCTAAAAACAAATTATTAAAATGCATAGGAGCATTTTAGACGAATTGGAGCAGTGACCGTCCCCCATCTGAATATTTATATATACAACATGTGCAGCACACTACATCATTGTACATATTTTCCCCTCATTTCGTTGTTTCATTTCGTTTGCAAAAAGAAAAAATCCCTCAAAAAGAAGAGAAAATGTCAGCAAACGCTAAAGAGCACTTCATGTACCCACGACACCATCATGCAGATGAACTGGAGGAGAGAAAATGAGACTTGTTGGGTGGGAAAAGGAGGAGCGCCAGAGGAACATGGTGAGGAACACGATGCAGAACATTGGGCTGGCGCATGGTAACACATAAAGTCAGCGAGCAAAAAATTAATGAACATCGAGTTAATGAATTCGGGAATACCCTAACTAAGATGGGGAGATTGGGTTCTATTAAAAACTAAAAAAAAAAATTATGATACGGTTTATTTAATTGGATCACAAATCCTTACTGAATGTCAAAAAACTATTGTAATTTTACAATGTTACAAAAAATGTGCGATTCATGCAATCATATACATTTCCCTGATTCACACTGGTCTCAAATTTCACAAAGAAAACGACATCGTGAGGCATATAATGAAACTCTTCAGAGGGTTGATCCCTTGATAAGGACACGGAAATGATTTGACTAATTCTTGAGCAGGAAGTTTAGCTCATTGGCATTTATAAAAGGGAATCACTTTCGATATCATTTGTAATGGGATTAGTTATAAGTTTCAGACCCAGTAATTTGTTATGTTACATTTAACTTGTTTATTTTGAAACATTATTTTGTTTGTTTTTAAAACACCGACTGACCTCCTGTTAGTCTTGTTTTCTGTCTGGGCTCTATTTGTTTGGGATCACATACTGAGCTCCCGAATCCACATACCCCACCAGAGATCTTGACATGGAGAAAAGGGAACGCGGGTGCTTAGCCTTAGAAGATGAACAAAAACAAACAGAAATGCTGTTACACAAGTGCCCGAGTGGCAGGCGCTGGCATCCTCCATGGAGCTTGCAACATTCAGGACGCCACCCCTCCAGACACCCACTTCATGCGCCACCCCCTCGTCCTCCTTGAGGACAAAGAATGCATGCCAGCGAACTCGCTCGTCAGTCACTCGGTGAAAACTCCCTTTGCTCCCCAGGGGTGGTTCATTGCAGTGCAGTTGTCTTTTTTTTACAGGAGGGGTTTCGAAAAAATGTCTTTTGAAATACCTTCTCAAAAATGTATATAACAATCCAAATTTATTAGTTGTTGTAGCGATGCAATATATTTTAAAAACTTTTGAATGTTAAATAATAACAAATATGACACAATTTTAGATTCATTTATTATTGCGAATTGAAACTATTTGTGCAAACATTGTTTTCTATTTTATTGTGTTGGAGTACTAATTAGTATAAGTGTGACCCTTTTCGCATTGTACTCAAATTGTAGAAATAAGAAGTGTGACCATTTCCTTGCTTTTTCATCGTCATACTTATTAAATTCGGGATCGTAGTAGCTAACTTCTCTTTAATTTTGTCAAACAATTTTAATTTCCGCTTCTTATTTTTAATAGGTCTTAAACTTTTTTCATTAAATTAATCTTTCCCTTCTAAAAAGTGTAAAGGTGACCTAAAACTCCCCAAAAACGAACCCCTCCCGAGAACACCCCTGACTTTTGATGCTAAAGAACTGCGACGAATCGCAGGACAAAGGCTGAGGATAAGGTATGAGGCTGTTGACTGCACAGGACGATGACGTAGGGACAAACGCGGAAAAAAACTGCGTTGAGATTTGCTCCCTTTTGGCATGCCCGCACATCGTCCCACGGATTGCGGATTGCAGGGCGGAGGTTCTGAGGATGCATCTGAATGCGAGATGAGAATGAGAGTTGAGAAATGAGAGGCGTGTGTGTATGTGTGTTTTGTAAAATTGAAATGTGAAAATGGGACCAGAGAATTTCCCCGCCATACCCCTCGGCCCAGCCCCCAATTTTCAATTTTGTCAGCGTGTGCGTGTCTTTGTATGTGGTGGAATACTTTTTCAGTTTGTTAAACTCTATTTTTAGAGCTCTCAGCGGCCATGAGAAGGAAAATTCAGCCTCACGAGTGTGTGTGGGGGCGCTGGCTGGCTTAGTTTTCCCGCAGTTTCCACTGTTTTTGTTTCCAATTTATTTTTTTTTTTGAGCACTGCGCTGCATGTTAATGCGCTAAACACGAATTTGTAATTCCAAGTTGGAGTTATCGAAACATTCAAAAGAGTGGCAGAGGGAGTGATATTTCCCAAGATACAAAGTGTAAAAAAATCAATTCTGCAATTTGTCATGGGATGGGTTGGGTGTTAATTAAGTGTGGCAATTAAGGGGGTGGGTGGATCCTATATATACATATTTCCAGCCCTTCAGGTCGCAGACGCCGTGGCAATTAACGGTAACTCAATTTTCACCTGTCGGATCCCCCAGCCATCTATTTTATTTATATATATTTGCCTCCAGGTGTAGGTGAAAACCTGTAGCCAATATATGTAACGAACATTTGTTTGCCTTCCCACGGAAAAAGCGGAGGATAATAATGACCATCGATTATGATGGCAATGATGATTGCCAGTTGCCTGGTCTCAAATGGGTAATGCAATCCGCTAATGCAACTCTCCAAGCGTTTAACACTAAGCAGAAATCGAATACGAGAGCAACTTATCAAACAGTAACAGACGCAAAATGCAAGTCGGTAATCAATACACAGGTGGAACTGGGAAATCGAACTGGATATGCTCTATCCATAACTAACGAACTCGTCTATTGTTTTACTAATTTTATTAAGTAATTACTTAAATTTCTGACACAGTAACAACCAATCTTTTGGTCAAGGAGGTAACCTGAGATTTCTTTGTTCCACTGTCATTTTAAAAGCCGAAGAAGTAATAAGATCTCCTCTAGCCTTCTCACAAAGTGTCAAAGCTTCTTGGCCATTTCAGGGTATCTGGCAACAGGTAACTGGTTGTCAGTCAACACACCTGCCCCTCCGGCTCCCCTCCCCCCTTCCTCCCCACCAATCAATCCACACTCTCCGCAATGGCGATCGCGGGCCATGACGGGGCTGCTGACAATCGATTAATGGCACATATAAATGGCTATCTTCTGGTTGGCTAGTTGCTAACCAGCTCAGCATCAACGGTTGCTTGTAAGTTACACAGAAAAAAATGTATATTGGATGTTAGCATTCATCTAATTTATTTTTATTTAATTTAAACAAAATTAGGCAACGTTTACTATTAAAGCATTGTTTACTATTAACATTCTAGCAGTTTAAAGAAATTTAAAGAATTTATTTGTGTCTTTAAGTGATAGCCAAGGAAGAAAATTATTAAATTAAATTAATTAAAAAATAATAATACTTTTTGGTTACTTTTTAAACTGAATTATTGGTTATTAGACAACTGAAAATGTCAAAAAGCACTAAAAATTTCTCTATTGAGAACAACATTTAGTTTATTTAAGTAGATTCTTTGTTTGCACAATTATTGTCTTTCTTTTCAGTGCAAAACCGGTGGCCAACTCTCTTGTGGTCAGCTCACTTCGAAAATATACATTCAATTTGCATGTGTCTCTCATTTTCGACTCGTTTTCATTTTCGTTTTACGTTTTTGGCTCACTACTACGCTTTTTCTCCTGGTCGATGAATGAAATCCACATAAACAGCATTTAAAAACACGAAATTATTATATATTGTGGGCGTTTGGCCGAGTGCGTTCAGCGGCGCCGCTGTGACGCTCCATTGGGTCACCAATAAAAATAAAAAATACTATAAAAGTAATAAAAAACAAAAGCAGCGCCAGTCTTCTGGCGTCTGCGCAACTGCGTCCATTGACGTTGGCGATCGAGCCGCTCAGACAATCTTAAGGTCAAGATATGGCAGCAATGCTAATTCGGGGTACAGAAGGGCCCCGGGGGCATTGGTTTCCAGATGACTGATGAGCAAGACAAAAGTGAGTTCGGAAAAAACGCACGAGAAAAACCCACAAAAATTCATATAAATCGCAATATATTTGTGTGATGGCTTTTTCGTTGGTCGTTCTGCAGGCGCCTGCCTACACAAGCGAATGCAGCGCAACAGTTCGGACAAATTGGGTTATTAAAAGCCATGATTAATAGCCGGAAGTTTTGGACACGTTTTAAGTACATCCAAAAACTTAAAATCTTAATACCAAGCCGAAAAAAGGCATTTAAAAATATTTTACTATTCCAAAAAGGACTTAAAAAATGTATTATTTGTTTTGTTACAATATCTAAAAGCATACTTTTTTCAAGACAGTTGCCAAAAACTTTATATAAGCTCCTATATTTTAACATTAGTATATTTACATAAAATTATAAAATATTTTTTTAATACAGTATATTACCCTTATAAATATTATTTAATTTTTTTTTAAATTTTTAGCCCCAACATTTTGACAACACTATGCGCAACGCTCACACGCATCAGCCCACAGCTGTTGAATATTTTGAGCTTTTAATTTTCGAAAAAGCAACAAATAAAAATTTGAATATTAAGCCCGAGGAAGAGGAAGAGAGGGCGCTGCACTCTGACAAAGAGCGAGGGAAAGCCGAGGAAATTGAGCAACAACGCATTTTCTTGGCACTCGCCTTTTGGGGCGTGCCTGAAAGGGGGTCGCAGGGGGCCCAAGTACTCTACTCAACCATGGCGATGAAAAATAACCAAAAGAACAGGGATCCCCACAGAATTTGGGTCAATGTACACAAAATACACATTCACGCCCCGCAAGCGAGGGAAAATAATAATTTTTCACGTTCTTTGTTGATGGTTTTTTAATTTTACAACATTAATATGTCAAAAATCGGAGGGTGCATTTTGTTGCTCTTATTTCCAAATAAATGCCCCTCATTTGTTTTCCCCACCCATTTCGCCGATTTCTTTACGACTCCAGGCGGTGTTAATTGATTGAAGGGGGCCACGATTTGCGACCCCAAAGTGGGTGGATGGGTTGTTACCCTGGGGATGCAACCACAACCGGAAGTTGTCAGTCAGTCGGGCAGGCGAAATTTATTTCACATATAAGATAAGTGAGTCAAAGCACTAAAACCAGAGCGCAGATAAGTTGAGTGGAGTGAACAGATAAACAGATGAAAGATGTCGCCCCAGACATTTTGAAAGACTGTGTCATAGGCGAGAGCGACCACCCAGTCCCATCCTCATAGATAAGACAAAGGCCTCGAGAGCCCACAAGATGGTGATGGAAGTTTATTGGGGTGGAAAATATAAAGTGATTACATAGTAAAAGGCTCTAATGGTTTGTTTTATCCCCTGCTGAAACTAATAAAGATGTGAATTATTAAAACCTTTCAAACCAATAGTTTAATATTAGTTCCACTTACCAAAATAGTGATTCATTTAACAACAAACCATTAGATATTCATGATTTTTGAGTATATAATAACATTTATGAATGAGGGTTATATTACAAAATCATGCTGCATATATTACTTTTTATGGTTTTCTCTGTTAGCCTTTAAAGGAAATCCGCTCGATTTCTTAATGGCCTTCAGTGGATTTCAAGCATGTTCTTAATGAGGTTTTGTATTTTTTTCTTTGCAACGATAAGTAACAGAAACAATTGAATTTACTTTAAAAATGGAAATTAGTCATAGGCTATAAAACTTACGCAAACAGCTGCTGGCATCAATCATCATGATTTCACTGGGTAAAACTATTTTAACGAAGCATTTATTGATTTTCGAACGGTTGACAAATTTTAATGGAAAGGTGCATTAGGCATTAGGTGTGTAAAAGTTTCTTAATAAGGCAAGCTGCAATTGATTAAACGCAACTTCTGTTAGCAATTAAATTGTTTATTCTAATTTGTATTTAAGGCATGGAAACTACAAAGTAGCCCCGATAAGTTGTTCAAATAACCACAATGCAAATAAGACATCAAATGCTTCCCATGCAATCGTTTGCTCCCACCGAAATCAGCCATGTGGAACCCTTCCCAAAACTAGAGCTCTTCCCCATGGACACGATTTCAGTAGCTGATCATTATTTCCAGCCCATCGCCCATCAGCAGCGCCACTTCCTTGGGCCAGAGACAAAAGCGAATCCCACAGTTTTTGGCCATTATACATAGTTGGCTAGCTCGAAGTCTCTAGCACACGATGGCCATTTTTGGGGCGCATGCGCAGCCGTCAGAACCGAGCAAAAATTACCAGAAGATGGCCAAGACCGGGACTTATGGCCATGTAAAGCGTACTGGGCTGCTGTCAATGCCAAACACGATTGACAAGCCACTGGAGCAACGAGAGTTCGACTTGGCATTTGGCTTGGCTCGGCTTCGATTTGGTAGCGAGTTCCGCTGAACGGGGGAAAATCGACTCGGAAGTTGTCACTTTGGGCAGGGACAACATGAACGCATGTCTCATCAATCACTGTATCTTGGTATCTGCGTAACGAGCTGCACGAGTTGGATCCCAATAAAAAATAAGAAGGGAAACAAGCAAAGTACCCTCATAACATATGCAAACGGCTAAATCCGTAGCGGGACGCCCTCTAATTGATTACATTGTTCGCCTGCAAACTAATCCCCCAAAGACTCTAAGCCAACTGGAATTTTTCGCAAGCTTTTTTTTCTATGACTTGACAGTTCAGTTCGAGCGCATGAAAGTCGGTCTGGCAGTGACATTGTTTATTAAACATTTCATATAAATGATTTTAATTATTATTCTTCGGCTGGCCAGCGCGCGACGATGATCTCACTTTTCGATTGAATACTGAAAATTTCATTTTCGTTTATTGCATGCATAATAAATGGTCTAGTCCGAAGCACCGACACATGGTTCGCCCAAAACCCAGATGTGCTCGGATCACTGGAATAACCCAGAAAAGCGATCAACTTAATTGTGTTAATTTGCAATAGAGAACTTTGGGAGGGAAATTGTGGCATCGAAGCACTTCCTCAACTGAAATAATTGAGAGAAATTACTGGAGATGGATAAGTACTTTGTCATAATAATGGACACAACTGGGGGAACTACATCAATTGGGTATACTATTTGAATAAAAATATTAATTGTTTGCCCTTAAATAAAAAACAATAAAACTGTATTGTTTCTTTTATTGCTTTTATACATAAATGATTTGTAACCAAAATCGGAAATACAATAAGGAAATGAGAAACCGCTACAATATAACAAAAATGGTGATGAAAGATTTATAGCCAGTTAATGTTTAAGCCATGAAATAGTCCCAACAATCTCAACTTCCCACAAAAGGACTTAAAAAGCCACAGCATAAACCTAAGGACTGTTCTCTAAACAATCATGAAACCATCTAGTTATCAAAGATATAAAAACAAAACCTCAAAAAATCTTACGGAACCACAAAAATAACACCGTAAAAAATCAAGCCAAGCCTTTACTAAAATTGTTTTATGGTTTAAGAACCAAAAACTACTTGTGGTTGTGCAGAAACCACATGGGTTGTGTTAAAAACGAAAGACCGCAATGGGATTCACTTGAAAATCAGCATGTTATTACGGCAATTACTATCTCATTTTCAACTCCGCCCCCTATAAAAAGTTTTTCCCATCTGCTGGTGCATTTAGATCATCCAACCCACCCTTGACCCCCAACTTGCATGTCCGTTTGGCATATCTTTTAATTAAAACAAAGGCTTCTGCTCAAACCTCAAAGATATTTGCAGCACGCATGGCTTCCACTTTGACCACCAAACTCCGACCGCCAAACCCCCATCATCTACGCCCCCTTTATAATGGGACGACCGCAATCTCCAGTCCAAATGTTGCATGCAAATGGAATGAAAGAGTAGTGGCACGGAGGGCAGAGAACTACTTCACCTACTAAAGTCACAGAATACAGTACACACTCATTAAGAAGTCTGAAAACGTTATCCCATCCCCCCCTCGTGACCCCCTCGAAAACGCCGGCCCTGAGCATTTTAAAGAGGGGCGTACGAAATTAATAGACTCTCCACTACATTCGCTTAATTATCACAAAGGGGCCCAGTACAACAACAAAAACACTTTTCAAATGGGCAAGTGTTTTCCACCGCCCACACCCCCTTTCCCATTTTCCTGCGGTGCGTGTGCCTGCTTTATTAGATGATGATAACTGGCTAATGAGCTGAACTCTGCGGCAAGCCAAGCACAGCCATTATGGCAGCACGGTTGAAAATTTCGCAACTGATTTTATAAGGTAAATATCGTACCAAAAAATGCAAACCTATTTCTATATAAATAAATTAATATTTACAAATTTTATTTTATGTTTAAGATACAATTTGACTAATTCCTTATACACAAAACTCACAAAGAATTAGCTTATTATTTTTGTACCATTCATTTTAACTTCATTAAAATATGAAGTAATATATCTCCTACTCATCAACTTTATAAATGTATCTCAGATTGTTTACTGTGTAGTTTCTTAGTGTGAGAGCTTAATAGTGGAGTGTGGAGTGACCAAATGCAGAAGTTTACCCAGAGAAAAACAGCAACCATAAGCAGGGGAACCTCACTCATAAGTCAGAAAGCTGCCCGCACATTTTCAACAACATCTTTGATCTTGAGTTTTATGTCTCATCGTGACATACTCTTTCCCACAATGGAAGATAAACGTACTAAGTGCGTGTGGCTTATCGTGTACAATTTATCTAAGAGTGGATCTAAGCTATGGTAAACATTTGCACATTACATTTAGTTATGCTAATTGAAAGGTAACAAATTGTGGCGAGCTAGGAAGGAAATGGACTCCCGAGGGCACACATTTACCTCATAGATAAATAATACTTGGCAAAACAATTAAAAATCATATTTTGTTTATATTTCATATTCTTTTCAGAATCTGTATATACAAATTGGAACTAATAAGTATTCAAAGATTCATTTAAACGTGGAAAAAATAGGGAAGAATTAGTGTTTATAAACTTATTTATTGTATTATGCGAATAATACCTTTACCAGTCCAATGTTATAGCTCCGTTTTATAAAAACAAGATGTTTTCAAATATTCTCAAACTAATTTGGTTCTCTAATAAGGTTGAGAGATTTTTCCGACCTGATATCATAAATTCAATATTTAATTAATTTCGTCTCCTAATCACTTGATAAGCTTCATATACAAATGCGCATTAATTTAAAATTTAAATATAACTCTTAAAGAGTATAAATAACTTCGATGATCTTAAAGTTGATGTTGTTTTTGCTGTTTATGTTTGAATGCTTTGGCGAAGGTGAGCTGCGCGCAAAAACAAAAAGACGTAAAAAACAACAGAAACGCAAAGCGAATAATTGGAAGAGCCCACGATTCTTCTAGCAGACCTTAGAGGCCAAGAAGCCCCGAAATAAAGAAAACGGTTAAAGATAACTGCGCTTTATTTGCGCCCCTTTGGGTATATATATCTCTTTTTACAGATTGTCTGCGGTGGGGCATGACCGCATGCAAAACAAAGTCAGGTACGAAAATTGAGATATTTCCACCTTTATTCGGCTGCCAATGGCAAAGGCCAGGCGTATCGTTATTAATTTTCCCTGCCTGTTTACCTATGCATTTGTCGGGTTAATCTCCCCCGAAAGTGATCGAAACGCGGTCTTAACATTGACTTCCCAGGAGACGGTTCTTATCGCCCCAAGTAGCTCTATTGGTTATCAGCAAAGGAAAACAGAGCGATAGAGCCAAGCAAATAGAGAACTCTAGTTCGGGCCGATCGATAAGCGGAGGGCAACTGTAGTTCTAACAGAGCTTATGACTCACTCAATTTGGCAAACAGCAAATACACCAGTATCTAATGTTCTGGCAACGATAAGCGTTGTGAGTGCTTTTATGTGCGGAAATTCCTATTGCGCACCCAATATTGCGGCCACGACTGTGTCGATTAGCCCACAGGTAGCCGGGAGTGCAAAAGGGGTTGCAAAAACCAGTAAGTCGGACTTGGACTTGTCAGCCTGCAGCTGCCAAGGTGGCAAGGACAAGGGGCCGAATGTGACTCAACCAGAAGTTGAGTCAACGACAACGCTCGGGGCAAGGAAACGCCGGGGTTGGGGTTCAAGGAAATGCAGCCGAAAATGGCGATCCCAACCAAAAAACCAAGGGTTCATTACTACATTTCAAGATTCTTGCACTTCTAAAGTACTTGATTACCAAACGATCTTTAGTTTTTTTACTAAAACAATGTCGGTAGATCTAATGAAAAGAGGGTAAATACAAGGTTTGCCACAAATACGTGCTAAAAATATCTCACTTTACATAAAAGTGCTTATCAGAATAAGGCAATCTAGAAATCAATGTCTTATAAACTTGTTGCACCTAGACAATAAATAAAAATGAAAAAAATGTGCAAATTAATAATGATAAAAATAATCGAATATATACATAGGCCTTGACATGAATCTGGAAAGCTAAATGCCGCCTTGATAAGAAACACTAGGGAAGAGATTAATGGATGTACAGATGTATTTGTGTTTTTATGACAAAATATAAAAAGTTCCTGAGGAAAACACAAAAATGATGATTACAGCCTCTGAACTGATAATTTAAATTGATGGAAATTTTCGTTTCGCTTGGCTAAAAACATAAACAGAATTCACTCTGTAATAATTATTATAATAGTATAATTAAATATATATTTTCCCAAAATGTATAGTTTTACTTATCAAAATGTATTGTTCTAATAGGAAATCCTTTTTAGAACCAAAATGCCTAATAAGATCTGCTGGAGAACCCTTAAGACACCCTTATCAGTAGGTATAACCATTAACACATTTGTAAATACACACAAATATCTTTCAGTCTTAGCTAGGCACTTACTTCTCGTCGAGATCAATGGGCAGCCTCTTGAGCTCCGACATGTCCAGCTCGAGGCGCAGGTTGGAGACCTCGCACAGGAGGCGATCGCGTTCCAGGCTCAGCTCCTTGATCTTGGCGTGTAGGGCATTGTTCTCCCTCAGCAGCTCATCCACGTTGTAGGGGATCTGTATGGCCTGATGGTGGGGCAAGCCGATCGAGAGGGGCAGGGAAACGGGTCCTGGCACAGGTACACCTGCACCCACACCCCCACCCCCGCCGCCAACTGGCCCGCCCACCGGGTTCTCCACGAACATCATGGAGCTGGCCATCAGCAGGGATTGGGTCGTCTGGTGGAGCAGCAGCTCCTGATCGCCATCCGAGTTCTGCGACAGATTCTTCAGATCGGCCTCGGACATGGTTCTGCGGCCTTTGTTTCTAGCTTTTAGCGGGGATCGGTTGCACTCTGCGGATCTTTATGGCCAAAACATTATAGCCCGGCCACGCACACGCACTCGCGCGAATGAGGGAGGCGGCGGAGAGGGCGATAAAGCGGTGGAAACAGGCAGGGCAACTTTGAATCTCACAATAAAGAACTGAAAATGCAGCTTGCTGCGAGCCAAAAATCTCGCTTGTACTTGGTAATGCCCTTGGACTGGCACTCGGATTCGGATTGGGATTCTCAGCGCTTCCCTGCTCTCTTTGGGCACGCACAAAGCGGAGCGCGAGCAACAATTGGATCTGGGGATTACGGATTCGCGGAATTCTACGGATTTTCAATTCACGCGCGACGACAACGCGACGCACTTTTTCGTTCGACGTTTGGAAACAGTGTGGCCGTGCGGGGGGCGCCGCAACATACCAGCAGTGGGGCCGCGGCTTAGATCGGCGAAAATACTCTTTGGTATTTAGAAATACCACGAGTGGTATTTAGCCCGCCAATTTGAATATTGAAACCGCCTTGCATATTCACTTTTGTTGATCTCAATATAGTAGCTCCCTTGAGAGCTATTTAAATTAATTTAGAAAATTTAATAAAAATAAAGCTATTTTCTGAAATGTATAAGAATAAAATATTTTTAATAACTAAATTAATTTGTAATTATAGTCAAATTCTTATTTTCCATTCCTGGTTGATCTAGTTCACTCTCAAAATATTCCTTATATTAGTAACCAAAATAAACCGGCATGGAAAGTTCAGTTCTAACGATTGTTCTTATTACAGGACCCCCAGGTGACACTATAGTCCACCAAAAGTATTTGCTTAACCTTCTTTAACTGGGATTACGCTTTTCAGGAGTGGGCAAAACGACTCTAGTCCGCAAGATTTGCTCGTTTCTGCGGGACAAGGAACACCTGCTCCAAGGCTTCTACACAGAAGAAGTGCGAGGCAAGGGAACAAGCCAAAGAATCGGTTTCGATGTGGTAACTTTGGCAGGAAAACGGGGATTCCTGGCTCGAGAGCAGCCAGGAGACCACCTGCGACGCCCCAAAGTGGGCAAGTATTCCGTGTTTGTCCAAGATTTTGAGGATCTTGCATTGCCGCTGTTGAACATCAAGGACTCGCAGTCAGAACCAGCGCTCCTAGTCATCGATGAAGTGGGCAAAATGGAGCTGTTTAGCAGGCGTTTCGAGTCGGCTGTGGTTGATCTTCTAAAGAAAAAGAGACCCTTGTTGGTAACCATACCCGAAAAATCCAGCTTACCTTTGGTGGAACAGCTGAGGAAAACCCCAAACTCAGTTCTTTACCAAGTGACCAAATCCAATAGGAATACTTTGGCAGGCGAAATCACAGATCTCATTGCAAAGTCTCTGCTTGTAACAAAATAAACTTGTTGGTCTTTTTATTAGTGGCTAGGTGTATAAGACTTGTGCTCCCGTTCCTCCGCCGATGGGAGGTCTTCATATGCTACGCCTCCCCGGAGGACATGGAATTCATAGCAGGTGGCGGCATGGATGAGGACAGTGACTGGGACTCGCTCTTCCGGGTGGATCGCTTGCGTACTCGCTTCGTTTCCCTGGCCCAGTCCATTTCGTTGTAGTGCTGCTCGGAGGCGGTCCAGTGGTACTCCTGTCGGCTCACCAGTTCCGGGTACTTCTGCTCGAACTCCTTGTCCGGTGGCAGCAGCAGCTCCCAGCGTTTTGTGGTGTTCACCCGGGCCACGGTCTTCAGAACGTCTAGCGTTTCCGCCGGCGGCAACTGGGTGGCGGCCATAACTTGGGTTCGGAATAAGTAGGGCGTGCGGGAGAATCGGAACAGCTGGGTAGGAAATGTAAGCCATTAGTAAGGAATGAATGGTTCTACTAATCACAGGCACTCACTATATAATCTCTGGCGCGGATCATCTGCTCGGCGGACACTCCGTTGGCATGGGAAAGCACATTCTCGGGGAAGACCACCTCGGAGCGTGGCACCCAATTGCCGTGCAGCAGGATGCCCACCTGGGGCAGCAAGGCCACCACCTTGTCGGCCGCCACATGCGGATCCACGTGCTCCGTGAGTATGTCCATCAGGTCGCTGAAGGAGAGCATTCGGGCGTCCCGCAAGAGCACGGTGAGCTGCTCCAGCAGCGGCATAGTTTTGAGCATGGCCTTGTTGTAGACAGGAAGGACCTGGGCAGCAGCCGTAGCAGCAGCCGAGGGCGAAACTGGCTGCACATGGTCATCGTAGGGCAAAAGCTTGCGCAGATAGTCGGCAGGACCCAGGGCCAAGGACGAAGTACCCTGATGACTGGTGGCGAAGAGTTTCTGGCGCTCCAGCTCGGCGGTGGGCGTGCCCCTCGAGTGCCAGTAGGCCTCGCACCAAGGTTCATCCGCGATCCTTTGAACGAAGCCATCATAGGTGCCGACACGTTGCTCCTTGCCGCTGTTCTTGGAACTACCACGGGCGAACTTGACCGTGACCTGTTGCAGCACCTCATCCTCGTCCGTGTCCTCCGTCTGCGCCTTCTGTTCCGCCTTCTTGCGCTTGTCATCCTTATCGAAATGGCTGAGAGCAGGCCGCATTTGGACTATGGAAGTAAGGGGTGACAAGTGGACCTCGCGATCCGTAAAGATGCCCACTATGTACTTGGACACGTCGGTAATGGATCGCGAGCTGGTGAAGGCCTGTTTGTCCATGATGCCACGTTTGTATGTGGGTCGCTCCTGACCTTTTGGGGGCACGGCTCCGTAGGTGTTTTTGCCATCGGCGGCCACCGCGAACTGTTCGCCCTTGAAGCGATCGAAGTGCGAGGAATCAATGTCCAGGCCGAAGTCCACCTTCACCTCCTGGGCGATGGGTTTTACACAGCAATTGACAATCACGGAGTCATCGTGGTTCGGCAGCTCCGTTTTCGTGGGGTACTGGAACAGGTACAAGCTGTCCTGCAAGTTCTTCGACAGGAACACGGGTATCTGGCGGGGAACGGAGGTGGTTTTAAGGATGCTGCTGATGATGCCACACCCGTACTCACCTCCTCCACCACGGGGTCGTCCTCGTCGTCCATGATTATTTTAAATTCGGATGGATTTGTCTGCCTCACGGTGCACGCCTAACTAGCGTCGGGCACTTTGCAGCACTGCGCATTCGCCTGTCGCCGCTTACCAACACTTTAACAGCTGATTGGTACAGTGGGATAAAAGGCCACGCGGTGCACCCAATTCTTATTGGAAATGAAGTGAGGTTCGTAATAAAATTTTAATGCGAAATATTTCATTTTTTACTTTTTATCATGAGTAATAAAAAAAACACTTAAGTATTGGATGTATTTCAAACAAGGTTTTCATTATGTCAAAAAAGTCCCTGTCTTTATCAATAATGTATGCAATCTATACGTATCTTCCTATGTTAACAATTTTCAAAAACAATTTTTTGCGCAAAAAAAAAATATATATATAAAATATTTTAAATGTTGTTCACCAAATCATTATTTTTGTAATTTTTTATAAACCTAGAATGAACTTACATTAAAAACAAACATTAAACACATTATTGTTTAAAAGAAAAGACCACACTTTGATTAAAAAAAAAAAAACACGAAATGTGTATTTCCCTTATCTGTCCTACTGTGCAAACCCAGAGTGCAAATCAATTTTCCCTAAACCGATTGGCGATACCGATTTTTAATCGCCCGCGACGCCCGGGGAAAATGTCTCGTCCCACCGCAACATTAAACATATGTAGTATATATAGTCTATGTGCTCTTGGCCCGATGCATACATAACCCGATCATGTTCACGGTCACGTCGGAGATCTACGGCGAGAACAACTACCAGACGACCCGCGATGGCGGCAAGGTGGTCTCCAAGTTCCGGTTCGTCTATCCGGTGGAGAAGCTGGCGAGGATCACGGCGGATAAGGATGGCGACCTTGAGGTGCCGAGGCCACGACGTGGCGTGATCGAATTGGAACATTCCGAGGCCACGGAGCTGCGCTTGGTGGGCTTGCAGGTGTGGCGTGGAGCCCTCCTGCTGGCGGATTACCTTTTCTCGAAGAAGGATGAGTTCTCTGGGAAAACCCTCATGGAACTGGGAGCTGGCGTGGGCCTAACCAGCATAGCAGCGGGCATACACAATCCCGGAAGGATCTTCTGCACGGATGTGGATCTCGGCTGCATACTGAAGCTGATCCGCGGCAATGTCCAGAGGAACTCCAAGCTGCTCAGTGGAAAAATCTCAGTTCTGGAGTTTGATTTTCTGGCCCCAAAGGAAGAGCAATCCCAGGATCTGGTAGAAGCCATAGACAGCAGTGATATCATACTAGCTGCCGATGTCATCTACAGTGATACCCTGACCGATGCCTTCGTCTCCGTGGTGGATAATCTCCTGGAGCGAGGTCGCCAAACAGGGAGACCCAAAACCATTTACATGGCTCTCGAGAAGCGGTATGTGTTCACCCTGGCGGATTTCGACTCGGTGGCTCCCATGTACGAGTACCTCATCCGGCAGACGGTCAATAAGCCCTGGATCATGGAGCACCTGCCTCTGGATTTTCCTCAGTATTTTGAGTACGACCGGTGCAAGGAGCTGGTCCTCATCAAGATCACCAGTCGTTAGTGGACTGTAAGCACATAAAAGACGTTTCTCGTTCTAGATTCAATTGATACCCTACAGTACCTTACTAACTTAGTTAATTTGTAACGTTATGTTGAGATATTCTTTGAATTAAAATGCTAAAAAGATTATACCCTCTATAAACCCAAACCAACAGCATATCTTGGTATTATAAGAACGCTTTTATTTGTGATAGTTTTTGTACTTGCACCAAGTAATTAGGAGACTAACAAAAGTAAGTACAAAAACCTTGTCTTTCAGAAGTACACGATCTCCCATCTAAGATTAGTCAACAATGTCTGCTCGAATGAAGAATGACCCAATGGAATAAATACAACTAAACTAAGCCCTGAACCCGTGAAAAATCGGAAGCGACTGCTCGGGATCAGAGATCCTGCATGGCCAGAATGATGTTCTCCAGCGCCTGTCGAGCGTCGGTGGCCGGGAAGTGCTGGAGAACAGCCAGAGCGGCAGCCGTGTGCTTCCGCTGCAGCTCCTTGGTTTTGGCCAGCGCCGGACCGGCCAGGATGGCCTTGTGGATCTTGTCGTAGTCGATGTTATCCACCGACTGCTTGCCAGCCTCCAGTTGGGCATACATCCCGGGGTCGTGCTCCAAATGGAAGAGAACCGGAGCGCTGACTAGGCTGAAGGTCACATCCAACGGGAGCTGGGGACACTGGAAGGGCTCGGCATCCAAGCAAGCCTGCCAAGCGAGCGCCAAATGCTTGCCAAAGCGGTACGCATGCCGCTGCAGTTCCTCACTCTGGCCGGCCAGCTTCAAGGAAGCCTGACAGGACTTGCCCAGCAGACTGCCGGCGTTCAGTATGTTGCGGCACTCCCATTCCTCCTCGGGGTTACCCAGAACCTGGGCAATCGGCATGGGGGTCATCACGTCGTGCTCGTTGAAGTCCACTCCAACGCTGAGGGAAGGCCGCTGGAAGGTTCCTGGCTTGTAGGGCAGAGGGTTGTTCTGCTCATCGCGCTCGCCAATGAATTCCGATTCGGAAAAGTCGCGCACTGCCGACGAAATCAGCTCCACCACCTCCTGGTTGCGCAGGTTGGCCAGCTCCGCGCTGGAATGGCCCAGCAGGTAGTCGCCGGTCAGCAGGCCGATCTTGTTGCCAAAGGACATGTCGTCGTAGGTGGCCACATCCTGGCCAGCCTGTGTGCTCGACTGCAGGTTGACCACGCTCTAGAGGAGGGAGTAAAGAGGTGTTATAAGTGATATGGGTACTTTAGGAGTTCTTAGTAGTTTTTAAAGTGCCCCTTATCGATTATGTTTAAACCGCAAACAACTCATCAACAATTTATGATAATTTGGCCAGCTCCGTCAAGTAAATTGATGGAAAGTTAGATGCCTCTGCTCAGCTTGTAAGCCGTGAAACTAATTTGCATAAAAAGACGCTGACAGCGAAACACTAGCAAGGGGCCGAGTGGTTTCTTCATGAGTCACTTTCGAATCTAGTCTGCCATCCGAACTCCAGCTTACATTGTGCACCAGATGCGAGATCCTGATCATCTCGGTGACCTCGGCCAGAGCTCTTTGTGAGTGCAGCACTCCGGCGCTCTTGTCCTGCTCCACATCCGGGACACTGGGAGCATGTCCCGCCGCCTTGGACACCAGCAGCACTATCAATCCCCAGGCTTGCATCGTGTTCTTGCCATTGTAGAGCAGGTGCCTGAACGGGAGACATTTCGGTTAATAATATGTACCAGTTATTAATCTGTAGATCCCAGAACCTGGTCAGCAAGACCACTTACTTGGCCGTCTTCATCAGCGGATGGGCGCTGCCCACCAGCTTGCGCAGGTGCAGCGCCACATTGGCGATCTCGTCGCTGAGCAGCCAGCGCAAGCTGAGGAAGGACGTGGGATAGCCGACGATGCGCTCCGCCTCGCTGACCGCCCTGTTCCAGTCGTGGCGCGGGGGCGGGGTCGCCACCTGCTGGCTGGAATGCTTTCCACTGGCCGTCGACGTTGAAGTCCAGCGAAGCTGCTGCTGCTGCTGTTGCTGCCGTCGCTGGAAAGTGAAAGCTGGCAGCGCAGGCGCAGCTTGGGCGCCCTGGAGTCCCTGAATCTCGGCGGGAGTCCTGCGGCGCAGCTGTTGCATAATCCTTAACCCACTGGCGCGGTACATGGCTGTCTCCTGTTTGCTGGTACGCCTACGAAGCACAATTATTTGCTGCTGCTGCTGGGAAAATGGCGTTTTTGGCTCCGCTCCGTTGGGTCGACCGTCGAAAAGTGAAATCTTCGAGGTTCGCTCCGCCGCTGCTGGCGTCGCAGTCGGCTTCACCTGCCGCCGCCTCGTCTTCTTCTTCGCGGGCGTCCCACTTTTACAGTTGGTCGCTCCGCCGCTCTCAGTTGGCCGCCAAGCGCTCTGTTGTTTGTTTTTATTGCCGCACGCAGCCTCATGGAACCTCCAGGGGGGCGGGTGTCTGTTTTTCGTACGGCCTTTAGCGGGAACAGGTTTTCGCCCGCCTGGGCGACAGAGGTGGCCAGCCGTCGATACAGTCATCGATAAGTCGATGCACTAACCTTTTGGAAATATCGATGTTATATTCGATTGGCTCGATTTATTTTTAAACTTACGCGGGCTTATAATAGATAAATGGTTCGAACTTACACTTATTGGTTAGAGTCTTAACTACAACTATACACCTTTGGAGAATTATTTTATTTAGTCTTAAGCCATGGTTTGTGTTCAGGGTTTTATGGTTCGAACCATAAAACTTAACTTATAAAATAAAACACAAAAACATTTATTTTTATAAATATTTATTTTACCTCGATCAACCAACTTAACTGCTATAAAAGCGTTGAGAACTTAAAATTTGTATAAGAACTAAACGAAGAGCAATTTTGCAGCTTCATGACTTCAAAATATAGCAAAACCTATAAAAGTGGAGACTTGTCTATTTATCTTTAAGCGAAGGTTATGAACTTTGTTTTATGAGAAGACACACACCATGGGTCGAAAATAAATAAGTAATTGTCCGAACCATTCGATTAGATATATGGCGCTATCAAGTAGTTATCGGTATTAAATATATACATCAATCGAATTACAACAATCGATACTTTAATATCGGTACTTATAGACCCCGCATAAAATATATTCGATTAACACGAAAGCTCTTCCTCTTCGATTTGAAGGGAAAACATCGAAGCATCGATGTTATCATCGATCTTTCCCACCTCTAGGTCACATCGCAATTTGTTGTTGTCGCGGAAAAGTGCACGGTCGGTCGTCGGTTGCGTCGATTTTCCGTTAAATACAGCATAGTAAATTCCGAATGCGAAAGAGAAAGTGGCCCAAAATGTAAAACACCAGCGAAAACTAGATCGGTAACCTCAAAGAACGCCGAAATGATAGAATCAAACGTGAATTTAATAGGGTGATCGAAAAATGCAAATGCAAAAGCGAATGCCCGAGAAGTGAAGAGGTGTGCGTGCGCTGTGTGTGTGTGTGTGAAAGAAGAGCTGCAACAAATGAAATACAAATAATAGTGCACAAGTGCCGTTGTATGACCGATAATTGTGGCGCAAATGGATTAATGGCATTTAAGCCGTGTTTAAACATTCGCAGGCGGAAATGTTTAATAGTTTTTAATTGCTCTAGCGGTCGCTGCCCCGACGCTGAGCGTGTGTGTGTGCGAGTGTGTATGTGCATTGGTGAAAGAGGTGGTGGTGAGGAGAGGAGGAGAGTGTAGGAAGAGGAATATGCAACAACTGTGCGATTTTGGTTAGCGGTGGCATTTTTTCGGCTATTTCGAGGGCCGCAAGTCAAAATCAGAAAAACTGATGTGTACACACACATTACTGCCCAGAAACCGAGAAAACGGGGCGAAAGGAAAACTACGAAAGTGGTTGCTCTGCCATGTAGGTGTGTGTTTGTGAGCCTGTGTGTGCCCCTGTGCCGTGCCGTGCGAGAGGAATGCTGCTGCCTGTCTATGTATCACGTTTCGCACAGAGTGTCTGTCGGTGTGTGCGTGAGTGTCTGCTCCGCTGTGCAGTGTTGTATAGTGCATAAATTATGGAATTTCGGATTTCTTTCGAGTCTCGTCTTGGTTTTAGTTTCTGATTTTTCCCTTAATCGATCTGTGCGCTCCCTCTCGCTCGCTCTCTCCTTTTCTCTCCCCCTCGAAAAGGTTGCATCCCCAAGAGATGCACAAAGAGCGAGAGAGATAAACAGACGCCGCCGCCGCCACTAATGCACACGCACACCAGCGCAAATGCAGTTAGCTGGTAAAACTTGTTTTCTCCCTCGCTCTCTCGCCGCGCTCTCGGCAAAAAGAGCAAAAGCCGCTATTCGTATTCGACCGCCGCTGCCGCTACTCGCACTCGCTCCTCTCCCCAGCTCTCTCCCGCTGCTGCCTCTGCTGCTCTCTCGCCACTCGCCAGCTGCCTATATACCATATATATGGCCGATTCAAAGCTAGGCGAGCAAAATTTCCATTGTGTGTGGCGGCCAGCGTTCGCAGTCGGTTCGAAAATTTCTGACTCGTCATTCGTGCGCAAAAAACACAAAATACAACGCAAGGCGTACAAGCCTGAGTAATAGATTAAATATAAACGTATCTTAAAGTACTGTTATTTTTCGAAAAACAAAAAAAACTGCTAGGAACCGCTAATTCTCGGGGTTTCGTGTGTTTGTGTGCGCGCCAGTGTATGTGCCTGTGTCTGCCTATTACTCATCTCTTTTTGCGCTGTAAAAATGCAATTTCGTTTTGAAAAATCGTAAATTGGCTGGGCTTAGGTTCTCGAATACAGCCGAAAAACTCTTACCTATTTTACTTTTTGTCTACATCAACGATTAACGAAAAATCCAACGACTTTCATCGTCGTTTGTGTGTTTCTAGAAGTAAATGTGTGTGTGCGTGTGTGTGTATACTCGCTGCCTTCGGCTGAAAAAAGTCAATTTCTGAGTCGCTCTGCCTCTCGCGGCGGCTCTCTTCAGCATGAATGAAACAGCGAATGAACGAACCCTTGTGAATGTGTGTGAGTGTGTGTGTGTGTGCATGAGTGTAGCAACAAATAAGCAGGGGAAAAACAATAAGAAAATTAACTAATAAATGCAGTTATTTCGAGACCATAAGCAAGTTTAAATAGAGCGCAAGAAGAGTGAATTGTCCTAATGGCGTTTGTATTCCAGCCTTAACCAACAACAACAGCAGCATGCATAATTCAACAGTATGTGTGTTTCATTGCCAAAGCAACGTTTACGTTTAAAACCTCTCGCCAGAGAGCAAATAAATACAAAATACACATAAATAAATAAATCAAATCAACACCAAACAAGCAAACATCAAATAGCAAATTACAAACAAAATTCAGCAACAGCAGCAGCAACAACAACAGCAAAATATCGAAAGCAAAGAAACGAGCCGAAAGAGAGAGCTCTTCAATATTTGTGTATCCGTGTGTGTCGTCCCTCTCGCGCTCTCTCTCTCTCGCGTGTGTCTCCGTGCCTATACCCCTGTGTGTCTGTGTGCGTGCAGCAGAATCAATAATAAAAAATACAAAAAATCCAAATCCAAAGTAAAGAAAATAAGCGAATGTGCAAAATACTGGAGTATATCGAAGAAGTCAACAAAAAATAACAACACATCACACCGGATAAATAACAATAACAGCAATACACTGTGGCCAACTAAGTTGAGAAAATGAGGTGCTGCTGCTGTGCGAAGAAAACAAGCCAAGAACTATGACGCATCAAAATCATCAGACAAACGGCGCAAGTTTGGAGGATTGCCACACAAACTTTTATGCCTTGGTGAGTAGTAGTGGTAGTAGTTGTGCTCCCCCTGCTCTCTTGCAATTGTTTTTATTCTTCGCAGTGAGGTTGTCCATCCTTCTCCCTGCAAGATCTAGGTCAGTGAGGACTCGGGGGGGTGCTCTGCGGAGGGGGGTGGGGGCCTTGTTGGCTTGCGGGGGTGTGTCACCCACACAGCGGCGAAACGGAACCACCGATCATGGGATCCGACCCCGCTCTCGCCATCTCCCTCTCTTCGCCTTATCGATTGGCAGCCACGGCGAAGACGCCGCCGGCAGCCACAGCTGTTTATCGTTATCGCCGCAGATGCTTCGCGAAGCACCGAAAACAGTTTTGATAACTAACCATAGACGTGGGAAGTTAATCTTTTAAATACGCTTGGTGTTGAGATACAGGCAATAAGTCTTCCAGGGGTTAACTTAGGTTTCATAGCAGTACATTACCTTTTTAGGCTTATTCGTAATAATTTGTAATAAATAATTTCAATCGGTTGCATAGACTATTATTTTTTTTAAATACATTTTTTTAAGATGTTCCCCGTTCTGGTTATGGATTGATATTTATTATTTTAATGAGAGTTAAAATTCCGAGAGTTCGAGTGGATCGTTGAGTCAATAAGATTTTAGTCACAGTACTATGTTTTCAAAAATGAATTTGTCATCTTTGAAGTTAACGTTCTTATATGGACATAAAGATACAATATTGTTTTGAATGAATGGGTTTTTTTAAATAATTAATTAGTCACAAATAAAGATATAAAAGAACATTGTTTTCATTAAGAGTAATATAAAATTATGCATATTAATTTTATTATATACTATTATTGGTGCAAAACAGATAAAAAAAAAATGCAAAAATTTGGGATGGTTTTTTTTTTAACTCTGTGAACTGATACTAACATTTTCTTTATTTTAAAGGTACTTATTAGGCGTGAATAGTTAAAAGATAATTTTTTCTTTGATGTTTTCATTTCTGTAAATAGATTCTAAGATACCATCACCATCTGGATGTTTCGGTATTACAGTTATCCGATATAGAGTGAAAGATACTTATTAGCATCTGAATGTCCCGTTACCTATTTCAAGGAACTAAGAGAGAAAGATACTTATAGAGTTAGTGCCCCTGTAAATAGAGGTGATCGTTTTCGGGTGTCCACTGTAGTGCAGTAGTGAAAACGGGTGGCTTTGTGGCAACCTGGCGACTGTTGCTCTGTGACTTTGTGGGCATTGTGACTGCGGCTCGGTGACTTTGTGGCCCATAACAGGTTCTCCTGCTCCCCGAGTCTCAAAAGTCGAGACTAAAACTCAAGACCGCGACTGAGGACTACGTACGACTAGTTTGTTGGCCCCGCTAGTGATTGTTGCTATTGTCTCCTCTCTCTGGCATATTTCTTTAATGAATCTCCCGGCGGCGGGAGGGGGAGACGGGAGAAATGCGAGACGACACAGAAGCCGAAAAAAAGACACGGAAAAGCCGAACGAAATAGTCAAAAAGAAGAGGCGATGACGACGACAATGCGTACAAGTCAACGTGCTCCACTTCCCCCGCTCTCTTCGGCCCGCTCGCCACTTACAACTCTCTTGGAGAGTTTGGAGCAGAGCTGCCGATGGGTGTT